>NC_141072.1:12092515-12692515 GCF_041138505.1 Cibotium barometz | reverse complement strand
ACCTGCTTGGTTGGGTTGCAACTTAGGATGTTGTACACAAAACAGGTATGCTCTTTAGTTTGTTTTTACTTTACTTCTGCATGTGTTTTGTTTTGCTATAAGCAATCCAAATCTAACAATTTGATCATCGACATCTTCATAGTACTACATCACTGAAAAATGAAGAGGTACCCTCACATGAAAGGTAAATGTTATCGTCTCTTAAATCATCATCTATGGCATCCCCAAGGTCTGCAAGGTCATCCTCGTAAACATGGTCTATCTCCATTAATAGTTCCCTATGTGACCCACATCCGATAACAAATCTATCTCCAATAATATAGGATCTAAGGATATGTCTAGATCAAATGCAAATCTCTCAAGATATATGTCATATGATCTACTATGGACATGATCAATACGCATAATCCTACTACGATGTGTCACCTCGATGAAATCATCACTACTCTCATGCACTATCCTCGATTGCTTAAACACATGAACTCTATCTACATGAAGACTGTCGAGAATGCGCAATGAATACTAGAAGTATTGGATGTACCAGCGATATCTCCATAAATAGAAATCCTAGAAGAATAGCCTAATGCATCTAACACTAAGAACTCAGATCTATGCTCATAGGTGTCTCTGTCACTTGTATCCGGAGTATCACTAACCTCAAGTGTGCTAATGGATGCATCATTAATCAAATGCACACTATCCTCTAAAAGGTCGCCACGATCAACTAAAGTGTCCACGTGATTTGTAGGAAAGAAGATAGGCACAGAAGTGTCGATGCTCAGTGTGTTAATGAGTATACCGATCCCGAGTGTGCTAATGGATGTATCATTAATCAAATGCACACTATCCTCTAAAATGTCACCACAATCAACTAAAGTGTCCAGGAAAGAAGATAGGCATACAAGTGTCGATGCTCATTGTGCTTGTTGCCATCTCTGTCCTCGAGATCATGCCCACATGATATGAATCGCACACATCTTTATCACATACATCATCGTCATGTGCATATGTGTCAGTGGCATCATGTGTGCGTGTGTGTCCAATACGTCATCATGTGTATGAGTATATGATACAATACATCATGTCTTAGGAAGAAATCACAATGACCAGAGTGTGGGATACTCAATCAAGTCATCAAAAGATGAATCATCCCCATGCAAATAATATACCAAACCATCCATGCTGATGTAGCCAAGCGATGAAGTGATGAAAACACTGTGTGTGGACCACCTAGACCATCTGGCACATATTTGTTCCTCATCACACAAATGCCGAAAATGCCTAGGCATCAAACTGTGAAGCTTGAACATCTGATACAGGCATGAATATGCTGCCTCAGGATAGCAAGAAGTTGAGGAGCAAGGACGTAGAGGCCTAAGCTTGGAAATGCCAAAGGCATGTGTGAACTCTGTAAAAGATATGGATGGAGCACATGACACGAGAAGGAAAATCATGAGCAATCATAGAGCCATGATGACATGAGCGGCTCTCTTACGATCACAATCAAAAATTTTGTCAGAATGATGTCGATGTCAATGTGAATTCTCCACCATGGTGATCAAATGAAGGATAAAATTAAAAGTAACAACCCATGGCTGTGTGTGAGCACTACCAAAAGCATACGCACCACCAAAACACAGTGCACAAGTGTGAACACACCTCTCAAATACAAGGCATATAGGACATGTGACCCACGATGTGTGAACAAGCCATACTAACTCTCAACACACGAATCAGTGTGTACAATGTGAAAGAATCCCCACCAAGAATGCTCACAGCATGTGAACACCCCTCCTTAAACACCATGCATGTAAATAATCCCAAAATGTATGAAGGCTGTGAAACACAATGCATAAACAAGCCCAATAATCACCAAGCGCGTGATCACCCCGAAAACAAACGCAACGTGCAAAAGCATGTGAACAAGCCCAAGCAAGGCACATGTACAAACTCACAAGAAAGTACCCCAAAGTGTGCTCGTGTTGTGTACAAACACAACAAAAATTCAAATGATGCAAGTTGCATGCGAAACACCCCTACTAAGGTGTTGTGGACAAGAGAGTAATGTGGTTTGGACCAAAGGTGCGAAGAGCCTAGAAGATAGTGCGGATAATTTGAAGGGAGAGATTCCTAAAGGGTAAAAATAACAAAACCCTAAACATTCAAAAGCTTTTCCTTTCTCTCTTCCGCACTAACTAGAAAGCTGTGAACTCGATGATAGCGGCCACTTATTGAACTGAGATGAGAGCTCTCTTGAGCTCCATGATGAGGACTCTTTTGCTGAGCCTAGAGCTTACTAGCTCAGTGATGGTGATGATGCAAAACTGTTTCTCTTTTTTTAATAAATAAATCTTTCCAATGCGCTTAGCCATGGCAGTTGCGCTTTGTTTTGGCACTGTGAAAACGATACAACTTTCATATTCAAAAGCGGTAATGCTCTACTTGTGCTTAAATCAATTAAAAATATGCTAAGCCTTGTAAGATGATGAAGAGACAATTGTAGATGCTAGCAGAGTCGTTGGAAGGTCCAAATTGAACTTGCAAATCCTCCAAGATGAATGAGACCCATAAGCTGATCATAGCACTCTCCTACTAGAGATTTGTACACTCTATAGAAGATCTATGCTATGCTCTAGATGAGATGTTTGTAGGTATGCTGAGCTTTAGAACCAAGTGATGAAGCAACACACAACTTAGGCATCGTTGCAATCATGTTAAACTGTAAAACAGGGCTATTAAGTGGCACACCACTTAGAAAGCGATCCTTCTGAGATGGAGTGTCATGGTGTTGAGCGCTCTACGAGAGCTTCGAGAATAAGAGCGTGGTGGCGGAGCAAGTATCAATGGGTGAGCTAGAGAAGCAGATGACCAGAGCTTTGAGAATGAGAGTGTGGTGATGGAAGAAGCAAGTGTCAATGGGTGAGCTAGGGAAGTAGATGGCCAAATCTTCTTACATAAACCAATTCCTAGTCCCTTTGAGACTCCTTAATGCCTATGAAATTTTCCCAAATTGCTCATCAACTCCACAGCCACATCTGTGGGTCTCTAGAGACCCTTAAATGTTTGGGAAATAGAACCTTAAAAAGAGTCTGATTTGTGATCTCAAAATAGATTTACTGCTAATTTCTTGTTTCTCTATACCAAGGCTACCACAACATTGGCAAACAACCATGGGGTTACTATATGAATCTGTCTCACAGGCAGAGACCTGCATTTAGCTTGAGAGATTTGACTACCTACCTTGTTCTCTAGATACATTGATGATGATACTACCTGCTTGGCTGGGTTGCAACTTAGGATGTTGTAAACAAAAAAGGTATGCTCCTTAGTTTGTTTTTACTTTACTTCTGCATGTGTTGTTTTGCTATAAGCAATCCAGATCTATTTCTTTTAGAAGTATCACTCATGGTCTCTATAATCGAACAAGCTTTAGTCCTTTAAAGCCACTACCAAAAGAATCCATAGTATCTAGACATAGTATCCAAGCTGGTTGTTTTTGCTCTATAGTGACTTAGAACATTGACTACTGCTAGTATTTCAATCTTGCTCTTCTTATATTACTTAATGATACTATCTATATTGCTAGCTTGGTACTGTTGCTTGCTGAGAGCTTTTGCAAAGCTGAGTGATGATGCTTTAGAGGGACAAATAAATGCTTGTGAGAGACCTTTCCACTCAAGAGGCCATATATGCAGGTTAGGAGAACCCTTGGTGTATGCGGCACACTCGCTCCACCAGTTGACTAGGCTCAATTCCCAATAGGGCCATACTTTGTATTTGCATCAAATACATAGAACTTTGTATTGTTTTCTACATGAAGCTACAATCTACACTCAATCTTTTCCAAAATTGCACTCTTGATTTATCAAGACAACACTTCTGTGTACTAGTTTTCTTAAACTTCCATAGATTAACACTAATCTTTAAAGATTAGTGCTAGTCCAATTGAGTTAGTCCAATTGAGTTGTAAACAACCTAATATGAGAAAACCACTATTGTTTAATCTTTATTTGCAAACGTTTGTTGGCATTTTTACCAAGTGTAGGATTTTGATAAGTATCACTCATCCACAACTGTGAATCTTTGCACGAATCTTGCTCTCTAAACTTGAATCTTCAATTTTACATTGATCTTGAATTGAATCTTCAATGTTCTTCAACTCTACACTAAAATCTTTGACTCTGTACTTGAGACTACTGCACAAAAAATTATATTTTGTAACTGTATTAATACTCTTCTTCACAATAGGAAGACTAGAATGGAATGATCATAAAGCTGAGATATGGGTTATTATTTACGATATTAAAGAGATAATCTCATACAAAGAACCATGATGCCTAAGTGAGTTAACCTCTCACCAAGAGGATGCAAAAAGACTTCCATAAACCAAGGCTCCAAGAACAAACAAAATGTCTAGGAGAGATAATGTCCAAAGATCATAAACGGTCATAAAAGTCATAAAGGGCACAAATGACAACCGTGGCCCCCTTATATACTTGAGTCCATGAACATGGTCCTAAGCCTAGTATAAAAGTAGTTGCTTCATTACAAAAACCATCCCCTCCTACATACATGAAATGTAAATCCAATTGATTTGTAAACAACCTAATATGAGAAAACCACTGTTGTTTAATCTTTATTTGCAAACGTTTGTTGGCATTTTTACCATTTCTTGGTATTTTAACTATTTCTTGATATTTCAACTGTTTCTTGGAAGTCACAGCAAGAACTATAACAAATAGCAAAGGGATGGAAAAAGGTGTAGGATTCTGATAAGTATCCCTCATCCACAGCTGTGAATCTTTGCAGAATCCTGATCTC
The DNA here is from genome assembly GCF_041138505.1 of Cibotium barometz. Classification (NCBI taxonomy): domain Eukaryota; kingdom Viridiplantae; phylum Streptophyta; class Polypodiopsida; order Cyatheales; family Cibotiaceae; genus Cibotium; species Cibotium barometz. Next base: position 12,687,694 of record NC_141072.1, on the reverse strand, counting down.
TAAACTTGAATCTTCAATTCTACATTGATCTTGAATTGAATCTTCAATGTTCTTCAACTCTACACTAAAATCTTTGACTATGTACTTGAGACTATTGCACAAAAATTTATATTTTGTAACTGTATTAATACTCTTCTTAACAAAAGGAAGACTAGAATGGAATGATCATAAAGCTGAGATATGGGATATTATTTACGATATTAAAGAGATAATCTCATACAAAGAACCATGATGCCTAAGTGAGTTAACCTCTCACCAAGAGGATGCAAAAAGACTTCCATAAACCAAGGCTCCAAGAACAAACAAAATGTCTAGGAGAGATAATGTCCAAATATCATAAACGGTCATAAAAGTCATAAAAGGGCACAAATGACAACCGTGGCGCCCTTATATACTTGAGTCCATGAACATGGTCCTAAGCCTAATATAAAAGTAGTTGCTCCATTACAAAAACCATCCCCTCCTACATACATGAAAACATACATGAAATGTAAATCCAAACCATGTAGACTCCAAATCAATGGCTCTCAAATTGCCTGGATAGAATGGAAAATGTAGAGAGCCAATGTTGGTGATGTGCTTGGCCAATCCTCCCGGATCAAATGGATAGCTACCCATGTCGATGATGTAGCTCGCTATATATCCACTTGGATCAAATAGATAGCTCAAGTGTGGACCATCCGACCATGGAACAAATGTGTGACCCTCTGGCTTGAGAAGGGAGTATCCAAGATCCTTGTCCAAAGTGAAATGACCACCAAAAATACCTCACTTTTGTTTTCTATGGGTGTCAAGACGATTCTATTTTCTTTAGAATCGTGACATTTACTTTTGGTGGATGCAATATATGTCTATATACCTATTGACGCATGGTTCGGCTCATGCCCATACGCCTATTGATGCAGTGGATCATATCTTTGACTTTTCGAGCGATGCTAGGATGACGGCATTGGTTTCCTCTTACCCTCGTATGATGCCAACCTTGAGACATGTTCTGTTGGTTCCTCTGGGTGTCGACACAATCCTATTTTCTTTGGAGTGCCCGGGACATTTGCTTTTTTGTTCAACTCATGCCCCTATACCTGATGCAGTGGGGGTCATGTTTTTGACTTTTCAATTGATGCTAAATGGGATGATGGCCTTGGTTTGCTCTTACTCTTGCATGACGCCAACCTTGACATATGTTCTTTTGGTTCCTTCTGCTGGTGCCGACATGATCCTATTTTCTTTGGAGCCAGGACATTTACAAAATTTTGGGTGCAGTATATGCCATTTGACATGATCCACTGTATCAATGGATATATGGGCATGAGCCAAACCATGCATCATCTCCTCATATGCAAAATCCTTTCTATGTGTATGATGATCCGAGATAACAATTTGATCATCGACATCATCATAGTACTAAAATTAAAAGTAACAACCCATGGCTGTGTGTGAGCATTACCAAAAGCATACGCACCACTAAAACACAGTGCACAAGTGTGAACACACCTCTCAAACACAAGGCATATAGGGTATATGACCCACGATGTGTGAACAAGCCCAATTAACACTCAACACAGGAATCAGTGTGTACAATGTGAAAGAATCCCCACCGAGAACGCTCACAGCATGTGAACACCCCTCCTTAAACACCATGCATGTAAATAATCCCAAAATGTATGAAGGCTCTGTGAAACGCAATGCATAAAGAAGCCAAATAATCACCAAGCATGTGATCACCCCGAAAACAAACGCAACGTGCAAAAGCATGTGAACAAGCCCAAGCAAGGCACATGTACACACTCATAAGAAAGTACCCCAAAGTGTGCTCGTGTTGTGTACAAACACAACAAAAATCCAAATGATGTAAGTTGCATGCAAAACACCCCCAAGTTGTTGTGGACAAGAGAGTAATGTGGTTTGGACCAAAGGTGTGAAGATCCCGGAAGACAGTGCAGATAATTTAAAGGGATAGATTCCTAAAGTGTAAAAATAACAAAACCCTAAACATTCAAAAGCTTTTTCTTTCTCTTTTCCGCACTAGTGGTGGCTCAACTAGAAAGCTGTGAACTCGATGATAGCGGCCACTTATTGAACTGAGATGAGAGCTCTCTTGAGCTCCATGATGAGAACTCTTTTGCTGAGCCTAGAGCTTCCTAGCTCACTGATGGTGATGATGCAAAACTTTTTCTCTTTTTTTTTAATAAATAAATCTGTCCAATGCGCTTAGCCATGGCAGTTGCGCTTTGTTGGCACTATGAACGATACAACTTTTATATCCAAAAGTGCTAATGCTCTACTTGTGCTTAAATCAATTGAAAATATGCTAAGCCTTGTAAGACGATGAAGCGACAATTTTAGATGCTAGCAAAGTCGTCGGAAGGTCCGAATTGAGCTTGCAAATCCTCCAAGATGAATGAGACCCGTAAGCTGATCGTAGCACTCCACTACTAGAGATTTGTACACTCTATAGAAGATCTATGCTATGCTCTAGATGAGATGTTTGTAGGTATGCTGAGCTTTAGAACCAAGCGATGAAGCAACACACAACTTAGGCATCGTTGCAATCATGTTGAGCTTTAAAACAGGGCTATGAAGTGGCACATCACTTAGTAAGCGATCCTTCTGAGATGGAGTGTCATGGTGTTGAGCGCTATGCGAGAGCTTCGAGAATAAGAGCGTGGTGGCGGAGCAAGTATCAATGGGTGAGCTAGAGAAGCATTTGACCAGAGCTTTGAGAATGAGAGTGTGGTGGTGGAAGAAGCAATTGTCAATGGGTGAGCTAGGGAAGTAAATGGCCAGACCTTCTTACATAAACCAATTCCTAGTCCCTCTGAGTCTCCTTATGGCCTATGAAATTTTCCCAAAATGCTCAGCAACTCCACAACCACATCTGTGGGTCTCTAGAGACCCTTAAATGTTTGGGAAATAGAACCTTAAAAAGAGTCTGATTTGTGATCTCAAAATAGATTTACTGCTAATTTCTTGTTTCTGTATACCAAGGCTACCACAACATTGGTAAACAACCATGGGGTTACTATATGAATCTGTCTCATAGGCTGAGACCTGCATTTAGCTTGAGAGATTTGACTAACTACCTTGTTCTCTAGATACATTGATGATGATACTACCTGCTTGGCTGGGTTGCAACTTAGGATGTTGTAAACACAAATGGTATGCTCCTTAGTTGGTTTTTACTTTACTTTTGCATGTGTTTTTTTGCTATAAGCAATCTAGATCTATTTCTTTTAGAAGTATCACTCATGGTCTCTATAATCGAACAAGCTTTAGTCCTTTAAAGCCACTACCAAAAGAATATATTTATCTAGACTCCATAGTATCTAGACATAGTATCCAAGCTGGTTGTTGTTGCTCTATAGTGACTTAGAACATTGACAACTGCTAGTATTTCAATCTTGCTCTTCTTATATTACTTAATGATACTATCTATATTGCTAGCCTGGAACTGTTGCTTGCTTGCAAAGCTAAGTGATGATGCTTTAGAGGGACAAATCAATGCTTGTGAGAGACCTTCCCACTCAAGAGGCCATATATGCAGGTTAGTAGAACCCTTGTTGTATGCGGCACACTCGCTCGCACCAGTTGACTAGGCTCAATTCCCAACAGGGCCATACTCTATATTTGCATCAAATACATAGAACTTTGCATTGTTTTCTACATGAAGCTACAATCTACACTCAATCTTTTCCAAAGTTGCACTTGATTTATCAAGACAACACTTCTGTGTACTGGTTTTCTTAAACTTCCACAAATTACCACTAATCTTTGAAGATTAGTGCTAGTCCAATTGAGTTGTAAACAACCTAATATGAGAAAACCACTGTTGTTTAATCTTTATTTGCAAACGTTTGTTGGCATTTTTACCATTTCTTGGTATTTTAACTATTTCTTGATATTTCAACTGTTTCTTGGAAGTCTCAGCAAGAACTATAACAAATAGCAAAGGGATGCAAAGAAGGTGTAGGATTTTGATAAGTATCACTCATCCACAACTGTGAATCTTTGCACGAATCTTGCTCTCTAAACTTGAATCTTAAATTCTACATTGATCTTGAATTGAATCTTCAATGTTCTTCAACTCTACACTAAAATCTTTGACTCTTTACTTGAGACTATTGCACAAAAAATTATATTTTATAACTGTATTAATACTCTTCTTCACAAAAGGAAGACTAGAATTGAATGATCATAAAGTTGAGATATGGGATATTATTTACGATATTAAAGAGATAATCTCATACAAAGAACCATGATGCCTAAGTGATTTAACCTCTCACCAAGAGGATGCAAAAAGACTTCCATAAACCAAGGCTCCAAGAACAAACAAAATGTCTAGGAGAGATAATGTCCAAATATCATAAACGGTCATAAAAGTCATAAAAGGGCACAAATGACAACGGTGGCCCCCTTATATACTTGAGTCCATGAACATGGTCGTAAGCCTAATATAAAAGTAGTTGCTCCATTACAAAAACCATCCCCTCCTACATACATGAAAACATACATGAAATGTAAATCCAAACCATGTAGACTCCAAATCAATGGCTCTCGAATTGCCTGGATAGACTGGAAAATGTAGAGAGCCAATGTTGGTGATTTGCTTGGCCAATCCTCCCGGATCAAATGGATAGCTACCCATGTCGATGATGTAGCTCGCTATATATCCACTTGGATCAAATAGATAGCCCAAGTGTGGACCATCCAACCATGGAACAAATGTGTGACCCTCTGGCTTGAGAAGGAAGTATCCAAGCTCCTTGTCCAAAGTGAAATGACCACCAAAAATACCTCACTTTTGTTTTCTATGGGTGTCAAGACGATTCTATTTTCTTTAGAATCGGGACATTTACTTTTGGATGCAATATATGTCTATATACCTACTGACGCATGGTTCGGCTCATGCCCATATGCCTATTGATGCAGTGGATCATATCTTTGACTTTTCGAGCGATGCTAGGATGACGGCATTGGTTTCCTCTTACCCTCGTATGATGCCAACCTTGAGACATGTTCTTTTGGTTCCTATGGGTGTCGACACAATCCTACTTTCTTTGGAGCACCCGGGACATTTACTTTTTTGTTCAACTCAGGCCCCTATACCTGATGCAGTGGGGGTCATGTCTTTGACTTTTCAATTGATGCTAAATGGGATGATGGCCTTGGTTTGCTCTTACCCTTGCATGACGCCAACCTTGACATATGTTCTTTTGGTTCTTTCTGTGGGTGTTGACATGATCCTATTTTCTTTGGAGCCAGGACACTTACAAAATTTTGGGTGCAGTATATGCCATTTGACATTATCCACTGTATCAATGGATATATGGGCATGAGCCAAACCGTGCATCATCTCCTCATGTGCAAAACCCTTTATGTGTGTATGATGATCCAAGATAACAATTTGATCATCGACATCATCATAGTACTACATCACTGAAAAATGAAGAGGTATCCTCACACGAAAGGTAAATGTTATCGTCTCTTAAATCATCATCTATGGCGTCCCCAAGGTCTGCAAGGTCATCCTCGTAAACATGGTCTATCTCCATCAATAGTTCCCGTATGTGACCTACATCCGATAACAAATCTATCTCCAACAATATAGGGTCTAAGGATATGTCTAGATCAAATGCAAATCTCTCAAGATATATGTCATATGATCTACTATGGACATGATCAATACGCATAATCCTACTCAATGTGTCACCTCGATGAAATCATCACTATTTTCATGCACTATCCTCGATTGCTTAAACACATGAACTCTATCCACATGAAGACTGCCAAGAATGTGCAATGAATACTAGAAGTATTGGACGTATCAGTGATATCTCTACAAATAGAAATCCTAGAAGAATAGCCTAATGCATCTAACACTAAGAACTCAGATCTATGCTCATAGGGGTCTCTGTCACTTGTAGCCGGAGTATCACTAACCTCAAGTGTGCTAATGGGTATACTAATCCCAAGTGTGCTAATGGATGCATCATTAATCAAATGCACACTATCCTCTAAAAGGTCACCACGATCAACTAAAGTGTTCACGTGATTTGTAGGAAAGAAGATAGGCACAGAAGTGTCGATGCTCAGTGTGTTAATGAGTATACCGATCCCGAGTGTGCTAATGGATGCATCATTAATCAAATGCACACTATCCTCTAAAATGTCACCACAATCAACTAAAGTGTCCAGGAAAGAAGATAGGCATACAAGTGTCGATGCTCATTGTGCTTGTTGCCATCTCTGTCCTCGAGATCATGCCCACATGATATGAATCGCACACATCTTTATCACATACATCATCGTCATGTGCATATGTGTCAGTGGCATCATGTGCACATACATCACTATGATCATGTGCATTTTTGTGCGATACACATCAATGTCATCATGTGTGCGTGTGTGTCCAATACGTCATCATGTGTATGAGTATATGATACAATACATCATGTCTTAGGAAGAAATCACAATGACCAGAGTGTGGGATACTCAATCAAGTCATCAAAAGATGAATCATCCCCATGCAAATAATATACCAAACCATCCATGCTGATGTAGCCAAGCGATGAAGTGATGAAAACACTGTGTGTGGACCACCTAGACCATCTGGCACATATTTGTTCCTCATCACACAAATGCCGAAAATGCCTAGGCATCAAACTATGAAGCTCGAACATCTGATACTGGCATGAATATGCTACCTCAGGATAGCAAGAAGTTGAGGAGCGAGGACATAGAGGCCTAAGCCTGGAAATGCCAAAGGGATGTGTGAACTCTGTAAAAGATATGGATGGAGCACATGACACGAGAAGGAAAATCATAAGAACAATCATAGAGCCATGATTACATGAGCGGCTCCCTTACAATCACAGTCAGAAATTTTGTCAGAATGATGTCGATGTCAATGTGAATTCTCCACCATGGTGATCAAATGAAGGATAAAATTAAAAGTAACAACCCATGGCTGTGTGTGAGCACTGCCAAAAAAAGCATACGCACCACCAAAACACAGTGCACAACAAGTGTGAACACACCTCTCAAACACAAGGCATATAGGACATGTGACCCACGATGTGTGAACAAGCCCAACTAACACTCAGCACACGATTCAATGTGTACAATGTGAAAGAATCCCCACCAAGAACACTCACAGCATGTGAACACCCCTCCTTAAACACCATGGATGTAAATAATCCCAAAATGTATGAAGGCTGTTAAACACAACGCATAAACAAGCTCAATAATCACCAAGCGCGTGATCACCCCGAAAACAAATGCAACGTGCAAAAGCATGTGAACAAGCCCAAGCAAGGCACATGTACATACTTGCAAGAAAGTACCCCAAAGTGTGCTCGTGTTGTGTGTACAAACACAACAAAAATCCAAATGATGCAAGCTGCATGCGAAACACCCCTACTAAGGTGTTGTGGACAAGAGAGTAATGTGGTTTGGACCAAAGGTGCGAAGAGCCCAGAAGACAGTGCAGATAATTTAAAGGGAGAGATTCCTAAAGTGTAAAAATAACAAAACCAAGCTTTTCCTTTCTCTTTTCCGCACTAGTGGGGTGGCAACTAGAAAGCTGTGAACTCGATGATAGCGGCCACTTATTGAACTGAGATGAGAGCTCTCTTGAGCTCCATGATGAGGACTCTTTTGCTGAGCCTAGAGCTTCCTAGCTCAGTGATGGTGATGATGCAAAATTTTTTCTCTTTTTTTTAATAAATAAATCTTTCTAATGCGCTTAGCCATGGCAGTTGCACTTTGTTGGCACTGTGAATGATACAACTTTCATATCCAAAAGTGCTAATGCTCTACTTAAGCTTGAATCAATTAAAAATATGCTAAGCCTTGTAAGAGGATGAAGCGACAATTGTAGATGCTAGCAGAGTTGTCGGAAGGTCAGAATTGAGCTTGCAAATCCTCCAAGATGAATGAGACCTGTAAGCTGATCGTAGCACTCCACTACTAGAGATTTGTACACTCTATAGAAGATCTATGCTACGCTCTAGATGAGATGTTTGTAGGTATGCTGAGCTTTAGAACCAAGCGATGAAGCAACACACAACTTAGGCATCGTTGCAATCATGTTGAGCTTTAAAAGAGGGCTATGAAGTGGCACACTACTTAGAAAGCGATCCTTCTGAGATGGAGTGTCATGGTGTTGAGCGCTGTGCGAGAGCTTCAAGAATAAGAGCGTGGTGGCGGAGCAAGTATCAATGGGTGAGCTAGAGAAGCAGATGACCAGAGCTTTGAGAATGAGAGTGTGGTGGTGGAAGAAGCAATTGTCAATGGGTGAGCTAGGGAAGTAGATGGCCAGACCTTCTTACATAAACCAATTCCTAGTCCCTCTGAGTCTCCTTATGGCCTATGAAATTTTCCCAAAATGCTCAGCAACTCCACAACCACATCTGTGGGTCTCTAGAGACCCTTAAATGTTTGGGAAATAGAACCTTAAAAAGAGTCTGATTTGTGATCTCAAAATAGATTTACTGCTAATTTCTTGTTTCTCTATACCAAGGCTACCACAACATTGGCAAACAACCATGGGGTTACTATCTGAATCTGTCTCACAGGCAGAGACCTGCATTTAGCTTGAGAGATGTGACTAACTACCTTGTTCTCTAGATACATTGATAATGATACTACCTGCTTGGTTGGGTTGCAACTTAGGATGTTGTACACAAAACAGGTATGCTCTTTAGTTTGTTTTTACTTTACTTCTGCATGTGTTTTGTTTTGCTATAAGCAATCCAAATCTAACAATTTGATCATCGACATCTTCATAGTACTACATCACTGAAAAATGAAGAGGTACCCTCACATGAAAGGTAAATGTTATCGTCTCTTAAATCATCATCTATGGCATCCCCAAGGTCTGCAAGGTCATCCTCGTAAACATGGTCTATCTCCATTAATAGTTCCCTATGTGACCCACATCCGATAACAAATCTATCTCCAATAATATAGGATCTAAGGATATGTCTAGATCAAATGCAAATCTCTCAAGATATATGTCATATGATCTACTATGGACATGATCAATACGCATAATCCTACTACGATGTGTCACCTCGATGAAATCATCACTACTCTCATGCACTATCCTCGATTGCTTAAACACATGAACTCTATCTACATGAAGACTGTCGAGAATGCGCAATGAATACTAGAAGTATTGGATGTACCAGCGATATCTCCATAAATAGAAATCCTAGAAGAATAGCCTAATGCATCTAACACTAAGAACTCAGATCTATGCTCATAGGTGTCTCTGTCACTTGTATCCGGAGTATCACTAACCTCAAGTGTGCTAATGGATGCATCATTAATCAAATGCACACTATCCTCTAAAAGGTCGCCACGATCAACTAAAGTGTCCACGTGATTTGTAGGAAAGAAGATAGGCACAGAAGTGTCGATGCTCAGTGTGTTAATGAGTATACCGATCCCGAGTGTGCTAATGGATGTATCATTAATCAAATGCACACTATCCTCTAAAATGTCACCACAATCAACTAAAGTGTCCAGGAAAGAAGATAGGCATACAAGTGTCGATGCTCATTGTGCTTGTTGCCATCTCTGTCCTCGAGATCATGCCCACATGATATGAATCGCACACATCTTTATCACATACATCATCGTCATGTGCATATGTGTCAGTGGCATCATGTGCACGTACATCACTATGATCATGTGCATTTTTGTGCGATACACATCAATGTCATCATGTGTGCGTGTGTGTCCAATACGTCATCATGTGTATGAGTATATGATACAATACATCATGTCTTAGGAAGAAATCACAATGACCAGAGTGTGGGATACTCAATCAAGTCATCAAAAGATGAATCATCCCCATGCAAATAATATACCAAACCATCCATGCTGATGTAGCCAAGCGATGAAGTGATGAAAACACTGTGTGTGGACCACCTAGACCATCTGGCACATATTTGTTCCTCATCACACAAATGCCGAAAATGCCTAGGCATCAAACTGTGAAGCTTGAACATCTGATACAGGCATGAATATGCTGCCTCAGGATAGCAAGAAGTTGAGGAGCAAGGACGTAGAGGCCTAAGCTTGGAAATGCCAAAGGCATGTGTGAACTCTGTAAAAGATATGGATGGAGCACATGACACGAGAAGGAAAATCATGAGCAATCATAGAGCCATGATGACATGAGCGGCTCTCTTACGATCACAATCAGAAATTTTGTCAGAATGATGTCGATGTCAATGTGAATTCTCCACCATGGTGATCAAATGAAGGATAAAATTAAAAGTAACAACCCATGGCTGTGTGTGAGCACTACCAAAAGCATACGCACCACCAAAACACAGTGCACAAGTGTGAACACACCTCTCAAATACAAGGCATATAGGACATGTGACCCACGATGTGTGAACAAGCCATACTAACTCTCAACACACGAATCAGTGTGTACAATGTGAAAGAATCCCCACCAAGAATGCTCACAGCATGTGAACACCCCTCCTTAAACACCATGCATGTAAATAATCCCAAAATGTATGAAGGCTGTGAAACACAATGCATAAACAAGCCCAATAATCACCAAGCGCGTGATCACCCCGAAAACAAACGCAACGTGCAAAAGCATGTGAACAAGCCCAAGCAAGGCACATGTACAAACTCACAAGAAAGTACCCCAAAGTGTGCTCGTGTTGTGTACAAACACAACAAAAATTCAAATGATGCAAGTTGCATGCGAAACACCCCTACTAAGGTGTTGTGGACAAGAGAGTAATGTGGTTTGGACCAAAGGTGCGAAGAGCCTAGAAGATAGTGCGGATAATTTGAAGGGAGAGATTCCTAAAGGGTAAAAATAACAAAACCCTAAACATTCAAAAGCTTTTCCTTTCTCTCTTCCGCACTAACTAGAAAGCTGTGAACTCGATGATAGCGGCCACTTATTGAACTGAGATGAGAGCTCTCTTGAGCTCCATGATGAGGACTCTTTTGCTGAGCCTAGAGCTTACTAGCTCAGTGATGGTGATGATGCAAAACTGTTTCTCTTTTTTTAATAAATAAATCTTTCCAATGCGCTTAGCCATGGCAGTTGCACTTTGTTTTGGCACTGTGAAAACGATACAACTTTCATATTCAAAAGCGGTAATGCTCTACTTGTGCTTAAATCAATTAAAAATATGCTAAGCCTTGTAAGATGATGAAGAGACAATTGTAGATGCTAGCAGAGTCGTTGGAAGGTCCAAATTGAACTTGCAAATCCTCCAAGATGAATGAGACCCATAAGCTGATCATAGCACTCTCCTACTAGAGATTTGTACACTCTATAGAAGATCTATGCTATGCTCTAGATGAGATGTTTGTAGGTATGCTGAGCTTTAGAACCAAGTGATGAAGCAACACACAACTTAGGCATCGTTGTGGCTGTGTGTGAGCATTACCAAAAGCATACGCACCACTAAAACACAGTGCACAAGTGTGAACACACCTCTCAAACACAAGGCATATAGGGTATATGACCCACGATGTGTGAACAAGCCCAATTAACACTCAACACAGGAATCAGTGTGTACAATGTGAAAGAATCCCCACCAAGAACGCTCACAGCATGTGAACACCCCTCCTTAAACACCATGCATGTAAATAATCCCAAAATGTATGAAGGCTCTGTGAAACGCAATGCATAAAGAAGCCAAATAATCACCAAGCATGTGATCACCCCGAAAACAAACGCAACGTGCAAAAGCATGTGAACAAGCCCAAGCAAGGCACATGTACACACTCATAAGAAAGTACCCCAAAGTGTGCTCGTGTTGTGTACAAACACAACAAAAATCCAAATGATGTAAGTTGCATGCAAAACACCCCCAAGTTGTTGTGGACAAGAGAGTAATGTGGTTTGGACCAAAGGTGTGAAGATCCCGGAAGACAGTGCAGATAATTTAAAGGGATAGATTCCTAAAGTGTAAAAATAACAAAACCCTAAACATTCAAAAGCTTTTTCTTTCTCTTTTCCGCACTAGTGGTGGCTCAACTAGAAAGCTGTGAACTCGATGATAGCGGCCACTTATTGAACTGAGATGAGAGCTCTCTTGAGCTCCATGATGAGAACTCTTTTGCTGAGCCTAGAGCTTCCTAGCTCACTGATGGTGATGATGCAAAACTTTTTCTCTTTTTTTTTAATAAATAAATCTGTCCAATGCGCTTAGCCATGGCAGTTGCGCTTTGTTGGCACTGTGAACGATACAACTTTTATATCCAAAAGTGCTAATGCTCTACTTGTGCTTAAATCAATTGAAAATATGCTAAGCCTTGTAAGACGATGAAGCGACAATTTTAGATGCTAGCAAAGTCGTCGGAAGGTCCGAATTGAGCTTGCAAATCCTCCAAGATGAATGAGACCCGTAAGCTGATCGTAGCACTCCACTACTAGAGATTTGTACACTCTATAGAAGATCTATGCTATGCTCTAGATGAGATGTTTGTAGGTATGCTGAGCTTTAGAACCAAGCGATGAAGCAACACACAACTTAGGCATCGTTGCAATCATGTTGAGCTTTAAAACAGGGCTATGAAGTGGCACATCACTTAGTAAGCGATCCTTCTGAGATGGAGTGTCATGGTGTTGAGCGCTATGCGAGAGCTTCGAGAATAAGAGCGTGGTGGCGGAGCAAGTATCAATGGGTGAGCTAGAGAAGCATTTGACCAGAGCTTTGAGAATGAGAGTGTGGTGGTGGAAGAAGCAATTGTCAATGGGTGAGCTAGGGAAGTAAATGGCCAGACCTTCTTACATAAACCAATTCCTAGTCCCTCTGAGTCTCCTTATGGCCTATGAAATTTTCCCAAAATGCTCAGCAACTCCACAACCACATCTGTGGGTCTCTAGAGACCCTTAAATGTTTGGGAAATAGAACCTTAAAAAGAGTCTGATTTGTGATCTCAAAATAGATTTACTGCTAATTTCTTGTTTCTGTATACCAAGGCTACCACAACATTGGTAAACAACCATGGGGTTACTATATGAATCTGTCTCATAGGCTGAGACCTGCATTTAGCTTGAGAGATTTGACTAACTACCTTGTTCTCTAGATACATTGATGATGATACTACCTGCTTGGCTGGGTTGCAACTTAGGATGTTGTAAACACAAATGGTATGCTCCTTAGTTGGTTTTTACTTTACTTTTGCATGTGTTTTTTTGCTATAAGCAATCTAGATCTATTTCTTTTAGAAGTATCACTCATGGTCTCTATAATCGAACAAGCTTTAGTCCTTTAAAGCCACTACCAAAAGAATATATTTATCTAGACTCCATAGTATCTAGACATAGTATCCAAGCTGGTTGTTGTTGCTCTATAGTGACTTAGAACATTGACAACTGCTAGTATTTCAATCTTGCTCTTCTTATATTACTTAATGATACTATCTATATTGCTAGCCTGGAACTGTTGCTTGCTTGCAAAGCTAAGTGATGATGCTTTAGAGGGACAAATCAATGCTTGTGAGAGACCTTCCCACTCAAGAGGCCATATATGCAGGTTAGTAGAACCCTTGTTGTATGCGGCACACTCGCTCGCACCAGTTGACTAGGCTCAATTCCCAACAGGGCCATACTCTATATTTGCATCAAATACATAGAACTTTGCATTGTTTTCTACATGAAGCTACAATCTACACTCAATCTTTTCCAAAGTTGCACTTGATTTATCAAGACAACACTTCTGTGTACTGGTTTTCTTAAACTTCCACAAATTACCACTAATCTTTGAAGATTAGTGCTAGTCCAATTGAGTTGTAAACAACCTAATATGAGAAAACCACTGTTGTTTAATCTTTATTTGCAAACGTTTGTTGGCATTTTTACCATTTCTTGGTATTTTAACTATTTCTTGATATTTCAACTGTTTCTTGGAAGTCTCAGCAAGAACTATAACAAATAGCAAAGGGATGCAAAGAAGGTGTAGGATTTTGATAAGTATCACTCATCCACAACTGTGAATCTTTGCACGAATCTTGCTCTCTAAACTTGAATCTTAAATTCTACATTGATCTTGAATTGAATCTTTAATGTTCTTCAACTCTACACTAAAATCTTTGACTCTTTACTTGAGACTATTGCACAAAAAATTATATTTTATAACTGTATTAATACTCTTCTTCACAAAAGGAAGACTAGAATTGAATGATCATAAAGTTGAGATATGGGATATTATTTACGATATTAAAGAGATAATCTCATACAAAGAACCATGATGCCTAAGTGATTTAACCTCTCACCAAGAGGATGCAAAAAGACTTCCATAAACCAAGGCTCCAAGAACAAACAAAATGTCTAGGAGAGATAATGTCCAAATATCATAAACGGTCATAAAAGTCATAAAAGGGCACAAATGACAACGGTGGCCCCCTTATATACTTGAGTCCATGAACATGGTCGTAAGCCTAATATAAAAGTAGTTGCTCCATTACAAAAACCATCCCCTCCTACATACATGAAAACATACATGAAATGTAAATCCAAACCATGTAGACTCCAAATCAATGGCTCTCGAATTGCCTGGATAGACTGGAAAATGTAGAGAGCCAATGTTGGTGATTTGCTTGGCCAATCCTCCCGGATCAAATGGATAGCTACCCAGGTCGATGATGTAGCTCGCTATATATCCACTTGGATCAAATAGATAGCCCAAGTGTGGACCATCCAACCATGGAACAAATGTGTGACCCTCTGGCTTGAGAAGGAAGTATCCAAGCTCCTTGTCCAAAGTGAAATGACCACCAAAAATACCTCACTTTTGTTTTCTATGGGTGTCAAGACGATTCTATTTTCTTTAGAATCGGGACATTTACTTTTGGATGCAATATATGTCTATATACCTACTGACGCATGGTTCGGCTCATGCCCATATGCCTATTGATGCAGTGGATCATATCTTTGACTTTTCGAGCGATGCTAGGATGACGGCATTGGTTTCCTCTTACCCTCGTATGATGCCAACCTTGAGACATGTTCTTTTGGTTCCTATGGGTGTCGACACAATCCTACTTTCTTTGGAGCACCCGGGACATTTACTTTTTTGTTCAACTCAGGCCCCTATACCTGATGCAGTGGGGGTCATGTCTTTGACTTTTCAATTGATGCTAAATGGGATGATGGCCTTGGTTTGCTCTTACCCTTGCATGACGCCAACCTTGACATATGTTCTTTTGGTTCTTTCTGTGGGTGTTGACATGATCCTATTTTCTTTGGAGCCAGGACACTTACAAAATTTTGGGTGCAGTATATGCCATTTGACATTATCCACTGTATCAATGGATATATGGGCATGAGCCAAACCGTGCATCATCTCCTCATGTGCAAAACCCTTTATGTGTGTATGATGATCCAAGATAACAATTTGATCATCGACATCATCATAGTACTACATCACTGAAAAATGAAGAGGTATCCTCACACGAAAGGTAAATGTTATCGTCTCTTAAATCATCATCTATGGCGTCCCCAAGGTCTGCAAGGTCATCCTCGTAAACATGGTCTATCTCCATCAATAGTTCCCGTATGTGACCTACATCCGATAACAAATCTATCTCCAACAATATAGGGTCTAAGGATATGTCTAGATCAAATGCAAATCTCTCAAGATATATGTCATATGATCTACTATGGACATGATCAATACGCATAATCCTACTCAATGTGTCACCTCGATGAAATCATCACTATTTTCATGCACTATCCTCGATTGCTTAAACACATGAACTCTATCCACATGAAGACTGCCAAGAATGTGCAATGAATACTAGAAGTATTGGACGTATCAGTGATATCTCTACAAATAGAAATCCTAGAAGAATAGCCTAATGCATCTAACACTAAGAACTCAGATCTATGCTCATAGGGGTCTCTGTCACTTGTAGCCGGAGTATCACTAACCTCAAGTGTGCTAATGGGTATACTAATCCCAAGTGTGCTAATGGATGCATCATTAATCAAATGCACACTATCCTCTAAAAGGTCACCACGATCAACTAAAGTGTTCACGTGATTTGTAGGAAAGAAGATAGGCACAGAAGTGTCGATGCTCAGTGTGTTAATGAGTATACCGATCCCGAGTGTGCTAATGGATGCATCATTAATCAAATGCACACTATCCTCTAAAATGTCACCACAATCAACTAAAGTGTCCAGGAAAGAAGATAGGCATACAAGTGTCGATGCTCATTGTGCTTGTTGCCATCTCTGTCCTCGAGATCATGCCCACATGATATGAATCGCACACATCTTTATCACATACATCATCGTCATGTGCATATGTGTCAGTGGCATCATGTGCACATACATCACTATGATCATGTGCATTTTTGTGCGATACACATCAATGTCATCATGTGTGCGTGTGTGTCCAATACGTCATCATGTGTATGAGTATATGATACAATACATCATGTCTTAGGAAGAAATCACAATGACCAGAGTGTGGGATACTCAATCAAGTCATCAAAAGATGAATCATCCCCATGCAAATAATATACCAAACCATCCATGCTGATGTAGCCAAGCGATGAAGTGATGAAAACACTGTGTGTGGACCACCTAGACCATCTGGCACATATTTGTTCCTCATCACACAAATGCCGAAAATGCCTAGGCATCAAACTATGAAGCTCGAACATCTGATACTGGCATGAATATGCTACCTCAGGATAGCAAGAAGTTGAGGAGCGAGGACATAGAGGCCTAAGCCTGGAAATGCCAAAGGGATGTGTGAACTCTGTAAAAGATATGGATGGAGCACATGACACGAGAAGGAAAATCATAAGAACAATCATAGAGCCATGATTACATGAGCGGCTCCCTTACAATCACAGTCAGAAATTTTGTCAGAATGATGTCGATGTCAATGTGAATTCTCCACCATGGTGATCAAATGAAGGATAAAATTAAAAGTAACAACCCATGGCTGTGTGTGAGCACTGCCAAAAAAAGCATACGCACCACCAAAACACAGTGCACAACAAGTGTGAACACACCTCTCAAACACAAGGCATATAGGACATGTGACCCACGATGTGTGAACAAGCCCAACTAACACTCAGCACACGATTCAATGTGTACAATGTGAAAGAATCCCCACCAAGAACACTCACAGCATGTGAACACCCCTCCTTAAACACCATGGATGTAAATAATCCCAAAATGTATGAAGGCTGTTAAACACAACGCATAAACAAGCTCAATAATCACCAAGCGCGTGATCACCCCGAAAACAAATGCAACGTGCAAAAGCATGTGAACAAGCCCAAGCAAGGCACATGTACATACTTGCAAGAAAGTACCCCAAAGTGTGCTCGTGTTGTGTGTACAAACACAACAAAAATCCAAATGATGCAAGCTGCATGCGAAACACCCCTACTAAGGTGTTGTGGACAAGAGAGTAATGTGGTTTGGACCAAAGGTGCGAAGAGCCCAGAAGACAGTGCAGATAATTTAAAGGGAGAGATTCCTAAAGTGTAAAAATAACAAAACCAAGCTTTTCCTTTCTCTTTTCCGCACTAGTGGGGTGGCAACTAGAAAGCTGTGAACTCGATGATAGCGGCCACTTATTGAACTGAGATGAGAGCTCTCTTGAGCTCCATGATGAGGACTCTTTTGCTGAGCCTAGAGCTTCCTAGCTCAGTGATGGTGATGATGCAAAATTTTTTCTCTTTTTTTTAATAAATAAATCTTTCTAATGCGCTTAGCCATGGCAGTTGCACTTTGTTGGCACTGTGAATGATACAACTTTCATATCCAAAAGTGCTAATGCTCTACTTAAGCTTGAATCAATTAAAAATATGCTAAGCCTTGTAAGAGGATGAAGCGACAATTGTAGATGCTAGCAGAGTTGTCGGAAGGTCAGAATTGAGCTTGCAAATCCTCCAAGATGAATGAGACCTGTAAGCTGATCGTAGCACTCCACTACTAGAGATTTGTACACTCTATAGAAGATCTATGCTACGCTCTAGATGAGATGTTTGTAGGTATGCTGAGCTTTAGAACCAAGCGATGAAGCAACACACAACTTAGGCATCGTTGCAATCATGTTGAGCTTTAAAAGAGGGCTATGAAGTGGCACACTACTTAGAAAGCGATCCTTCTGAGATGGAGTGTCATGGTGTTGAGCGCTGTGCGAGAGCTTCAAGAATAAGAGCGTGGTGGCGGAGCAAGTATCAATGGGTGAGCTAGAGAAGCAGATGACCAGAGCTTTGAGAATGAGAGTGTGGTGGTGGAAGAAGCAATTGTCAATGGGTGAGCTAGGGAAGTAGATGGCCAGACCTTCTTACATAAACCAATTCCTAGTCCCTCTGAGTCTCCTTATGGCCTATGAAATTTTCCCAAAATGCTCAGCAACTCCACA
This sequence comes from Cibotium barometz, assembly GCF_041138505.1. Classification (NCBI taxonomy): domain Eukaryota; kingdom Viridiplantae; phylum Streptophyta; class Polypodiopsida; order Cyatheales; family Cibotiaceae; genus Cibotium; species Cibotium barometz. The sequence goes on along the minus strand of NC_141072.1, from coordinate 12,669,305 downwards.
ACCACATCTGTGGGTCTCTAGAGACCCTTAAATGTTTGGGAAATAGAACCTTAAAAAGAGTCTGATTTGTGATCTCAAAATAGATTTACTGCTAATTTCTTGTTTCTCTATACCAAGGCTACCACAACATTGGCAAACAACCATGGGGTTACTATCTGAATCTGTCTCACAGGCAGAGACCTGCATTTAGCTTGAGAGATGTGACTAACTACCTTGTTCTCTAGATACATTGATAATGATACTACCTGCTTGGTTGGGTTGCAACTTAGGATGTTGTACACAAAACAGGTATGCTCTTTAGTTTGTTTTTACTTTACTTCTGCATGTGTTTTGTTTTGCTATAAGCAATCCAAATCTAACAATTTGATCATCGACATCTTCATAGTACTACATCACTGAAAAATGAAGAGGTACCCTCACATGAAAGGTAAATGTTATCGTCTCTTAAATCATCATCTATGGCATCCCCAAGGTCTGCAAGGTCATCCTCGTAAACATGGTCTATCTCCATTAATAGTTCCCTATGTGACCCACATCCGATAACAAATCTATCTCCAATAATATAGGATCTAAGGATATGTCTAGATCAAATGCAAATCTCTCAAGATATATGTCATATGATCTACTATGGACATGATCAATACGCATAATCCTACTACGATGTGTCACCTCGATGAAATCATCACTACTCTCATGCACTATCCTCGATTGCTTAAACACATGAACTCTATCTACATGAAGACTGTCGAGAATGCGCAATGAATACTAGAAGTATTGGATGTACCAGCGATATCTCCATAAATAGAAATCCTAGAAGAATAGCCTAATGCATCTAACACTAAGAACTCAGATCTATGCTCATAGGTGTCTCTGTCACTTGTATCCGGAGTATCACTAACCTCAAGTGTGCTAATGGATGCATCATTAATCAAATGCACACTATCCTCTAAAAGGTCGCCACGATCAACTAAAGTGTCCACGTGATTTGTAGGAAAGAAGATAGGCACAGAAGTGTCGATGCTCAGTGTGTTAATGAGTATACCGATCCCGAGTGTGCTAATGGATGTATCATTAATCAAATGCACACTATCCTCTAAAATGTCACCACAATCAACTAAAGTGTCCAGGAAAGAAGATAGGCATACAAGTGTCGATGCTCATTGTGCTTGTTGCCATCTCTGTCCTCGAGATCATGCCCACATGATATGAATCGCACACATCTTTATCACATACATCATCGTCATGTGCATATGTGTCAGTGGCATCATGTGCACGTACATCACTATGATCATGTGCATTTTTGTGCGATACACATCAATGTCATCATGTGTGCGTGTGTGTCCAATACGTCATCATGTGTATGAGTATATGATACAATACATCATGTCTTAGGAAGAAATCACAATGACCAGAGTGTGGGATACTCAATCAAGTCATCAAAAGATGAATCATCCCCATGCAAATAATATACCAAACCATCCATGCTGATGTAGCCAAGCGATGAAGTGATGAAAACACTGTGTGTGGACCACCTAGACCATCTGGCACATATTTGTTCCTCATCACACAAATGCCGAAAATGCCTAGGCATCAAACTGTGAAGCTTGAACATCTGATACAGGCATGAATATGCTGCCTCAGGATAGCAAGAAGTTGAGGAGCAAGGACGTAGAGGCCTAAGCTTGGAAATGCCAAAGGCATGTGTGAACTCTGTAAAAGATATGGATGGAGCACATGACACGAGAAGGAAAATCATGAGCAATCATAGAGCCATGATGACATGAGCGGCTCTCTTACGATCACAATCAGAAATTTTGTCAGAATGATGTCGATGTCAATGTGAATTCTCCACCATGGTGATCAAATGAAGGATAAAATTAAAAGTAACAACCCATGGCTGTGTGTGAGCACTACCAAAAGCATACGCACCACCAAAACACAGTGCACAAGTGTGAACACACCTCTCAAATACAAGGCATATAGGACATGTGACCCACGATGTGTGAACAAGCCATACTAACTCTCAACACACGAATCAGTGTGTACAATGTGAAAGAATCCCCACCAAGAATGCTCACAGCATGTGAACACCCCTCCTTAAACACCATGCATGTAAATAATCCCAAAATGTATGAAGGCTGTGAAACACAATGCATAAACAAGCCCAATAATCACCAAGCGCGTGATCACCCCGAAAACAAACGCAACGTGCAAAAGCATGTGAACAAGCCCAAGCAAGGCACATGTACAAACTCACAAGAAAGTACCCCAAAGTGTGCTCGTGTTGTGTACAAACACAACAAAAATTCAAATGATGCAAGTTGCATGCGAAACACCCCTACTAAGGTGTTGTGGACAAGAGAGTAATGTGGTTTGGACCAAAGGTGCGAAGAGCCTAGAAGATAGTGCGGATAATTTGAAGGGAGAGATTCCTAAAGGGTAAAAATAACAAAACCCTAAACATTCAAAAGCTTTTCCTTTCTCTCTTCCGCACTAACTAGAAAGCTGTGAACTCGATGATAGCGGCCACTTATTGAACTGAGATGAGAGCTCTCTTGAGCTCCATGATGAGGACTCTTTTGCTGAGCCTAGAGCTTACTAGCTCAGTGATGGTGATGATGCAAAACTGTTTCTCTTTTTTTAATAAATAAATCTTTCCAATGCGCTTAGCCATGGCAGTTGCACTTTGTTTTGGCACTGTGAAAACGATACAACTTTCATATTCAAAAGCGGTAATGCTCTACTTGTGCTTAAATCAATTAAAAATATGCTAAGCCTTGTAAGATGATGAAGAGACAATTGTAGATGCTAGCAGAGTCGTTGGAAGGTCCAAATTGAACTTGCAAATCCTCCAAGATGAATGAGACCCATAAGCTGATCATAGCACTCTCCTACTAGAGATTTGTACACTCTATAGAAGATCTATGCTATGCTCTAGATGAGATGTTTGTAGGTATGCTGAGCTTTAGAACCAAGTGATGAAGCAACACACAACTTAGGCATCGTTGTGGCTGTGTGTGAGCATTACCAAAAGCATACGCACCACTAAAACACAGTGCACAAGTGTGAACACACCTCTCAAACACAAGGCATATAGGGTATATGACCCACGATGTGTGAACAAGCCCAATTAACACTCAACACAGGAATCAGTGTGTACAATGTGAAAGAATCCCCACCAAGAACGCTCACAGCATGTGAACACCCCTCCTTAAACACCATGCATGTAAATAATCCCAAAATGTATGAAGGCTCTGTGAAACGCAATGCATAAAGAAGCCAAATAATCACCAAGCATGTGATCACCCCGAAAACAAACGCAACGTGCAAAAGCATGTGAACAAGCCCAAGCAAGGCACATGTACACACTCATAAGAAAGTACCCCAAAGTGTGCTCGTGTTGTGTACAAACACAACAAAAATCCAAATGATGTAAGTTGCATGCAAAACACCCCCAAGTTGTTGTGGACAAGAGAGTAATGTGGTTTGGACCAAAGGTGTGAAGATCCCGGAAGACAGTGCAGATAATTTAAAGGGATAGATTCCTAAAGTGTAAAAATAACAAAACCCTAAACATTCAAAAGCTTTTTCTTTCTCTTTTCCGCACTAGTGGTGGCTCAACTAGAAAGCTGTGAACTCGATGATAGCGGCCACTTATTGAACTGAGATGAGAGCTCTCTTGAGCTCCATGATGAGAACTCTTTTGCTGAGCCTAGAGCTTCCTAGCTCACTGATGGTGATGATGCAAAACTTTTTCTCTTTTTTTTTAATAAATAAATCTGTCCAATGCGCTTAGCCATGGCAGTTGCGCTTTGTTGGCACTGTGAACGATACAACTTTTATATCCAAAAGTGCTAATGCTCTACTTGTGCTTAAATCAATTGAAAATATGCTAAGCCTTGTAAGACGATGAAGCGACAATTTTAGATGCTAGCAAAGTCGTCGGAAGGTCCGAATTGAGCTTGCAAATCCTCCAAGATGAATGAGACCCGTAAGCTGATCGTAGCACTCCACTACTAGAGATTTGTACACTCTATAGAAGATCTATGCTATGCTCTAGATGAGATGTTTGTAGGTATGCTGAGCTTTAGAACCAAGCGATGAAGCAACACACAACTTAGGCATCGTTGCAATCATGTTGAGCTTTAAAACAGGGCTATGAAGTGGCACATCACTTAGTAAGCGATCCTTCTGAGATGGAGTGTCATGGTGTTGAGCGCTATGCGAGAGCTTCGAGAATAAGAGCGTGGTGGCGGAGCAAGTATCAATGGGTGAGCTAGAGAAGCATTTGACCAGAGCTTTGAGAATGAGAGTGTGGTGGTGGAAGAAGCAATTGTCAATGGGTGAGCTAGGGAAGTAAATGGCCAGACCTTCTTACATAAACCAATTCCTAGTCCCTCTGAGTCTCCTTATGGCCTATGAAATTTTCCCAAAATGCTCAGCAACTCCACAACCACATCTGTGGGTCTCTAGAGACCCTTAAATGTTTGGGAAATAGAACCTTAAAAAGAGTCTGATTTGTGATCTCAAAATAGATTTACTGCTAATTTCTTGTTTCTGTATACCAAGGCTACCACAACATTGGTAAACAACCATGGGGTTACTATATGAATCTGTCTCATAGGCTGAGACCTGCATTTAGCTTGAGAGATTTGACTAACTACCTTGTTCTCTAGATACATTGATGATGATACTACCTGCTTGGCTGGGTTGCAACTTAGGATGTTGTAAACACAAATGGTATGCTCCTTAGTTGGTTTTTACTTTACTTTTGCATGTGTTTTTTTGCTATAAGCAATCTAGATCTATTTCTTTTAGAAGTATCACTCATGGTCTCTATAATCGAACAAGCTTTAGTCCTTTAAAGCCACTACCAAAAGAATATATTTATCTAGACTCCATAGTATCTAGACATAGTATCCAAGCTGGTTGTTGTTGCTCTATAGTGACTTAGAACATTGACAACTGCTAGTATTTCAATCTTGCTCTTCTTATATTACTTAATGATACTATCTATATTGCTAGCCTGGAACTGTTGCTTGCTTGCAAAGCTAAGTGATGATGCTTTAGAGGGACAAATCAATGCTTGTGAGAGACCTTCCCACTCAAGAGGCCATATATGCAGGTTAGTAGAACCCTTGTTGTATGCGGCACACTCGCTCGCACCAGTTGACTAGGCTCAATTCCCAACAGGGCCATACTCTATATTTGCATCAAATACATAGAACTTTGCATTGTTTTCTACATGAAGCTACAATCTACACTCAATCTTTTCCAAAGTTGCACTTGATTTATCAAGACAACACTTCTGTGTACTGGTTTTCTTAAACTTCCACAAATTACCACTAATCTTTGAAGATTAGTGCTAGTCCAATTGAGTTGTAAACAACCTAATATGAGAAAACCACTGTTGTTTAATCTTTATTTGCAAACGTTTGTTGGCATTTTTACCATTTCTTGGTATTTTAACTATTTCTTGATATTTCAACTGTTTCTTGGAAGTCTCAGCAAGAACTATAACAAATAGCAAAGGGATGCAAAGAAGGTGTAGGATTTTGATAAGTATCACTCATCCACAACTGTGAATCTTTGCACGAATCTTGCTCTCTAAACTTGAATCTTAAATTCTACATTGATCTTGAATTGAATCTTTAATGTTCTTCAACTCTACACTAAAATCTTTGACTCTTTACTTGAGACTATTGCACAAAAAATTATATTTTATAACTGTATTAATACTCTTCTTCACAAAAGGAAGACTAGAATTGAATGATCATAAAGTTGAGATATGGGATATTATTTACGATATTAAAGAGATAATCTCATACAAAGAACCATGATGCCTAAGTGATTTAACCTCTCACCAAGAGGATGCAAAAAGACTTCCATAAACCAAGGCTCCAAGAACAAACAAAATGTCTAGGAGAGATAATGTCCAAATATCATAAACGGTCATAAAAGTCATAAAAGGGCACAAATGACAACGGTGGCCCCCTTATATACTTGAGTCCATGAACATGGTCGTAAGCCTAATATAAAAGTAGTTGCTCCATTACAAAAACCATCCCCTCCTACATACATGAAAACATACATGAAATGTAAATCCAAACCATGTAGACTCCAAATCAATGGCTCTCGAATTGCCTGGATAGACTGGAAAATGTAGAGAGCCAATGTTGGTGATTTGCTTGGCCAATCCTCCCGGATCAAATGGATAGCTACCCAGGTCGATGATGTAGCTCGCTATATATCCACTTGGATCAAATAGATAGCCCAAGTGTGGACCATCCAACCATGGAACAAATGTGTGACCCTCTGGCTTGAGAAGGAAGTATCCAAGCTCCTTGTCCAAAGTGAAATGACCACCAAAAATACCTCACTTTTGTTTTCTATGGGTGTCAAGACGATTCTATTTTCTTTAGAATCGGGACATTTACTTTTGGATGCAATATATGTCTATATACCTACTGACGCATGGTTCGGCTCATGCCCATATGCCTATTGATGCAGTGGATCATATCTTTGACTTTTCGAGCGATGCTAGGATGACGGCATTGGTTTCCTCTTACCCTCGTATGATGCCAACCTTGAGACATGTTCTTTTGGTTCCTATGGGTGTCGACACAATCCTACTTTCTTTGGAGCACCCGGGACATTTACTTTTTTGTTCAACTCAGGCCCCTATACCTGATGCAGTGGGGGTCATGTCTTTGACTTTTCAATTGATGCTAAATGGGATGATGGCCTTGGTTTGCTCTTACCCTTGCATGACGCCAACCTTGACATATGTTCTTTTGGTTCTTTCTGTGGGTGTTGACATGATCCTATTTTCTTTGGAGCCAGGACACTTACAAAATTTTGGGTGCAGTATATGCCATTTGACATTATCCACTGTATCAATGGATATATGGGCATGAGCCAAACCGTGCATCATCTCCTCATGTGCAAAACCCTTTATGTGTGTATGATGATCCAAGATAACAATTTGATCATCGACATCATCATAGTACTACATCACTGAAAAATGAAGAGGTATCCTCACACGAAAGGTAAATGTTATCGTCTCTTAAATCATCATCTATGGCGTCCCCAAGGTCTGCAAGGTCATCCTCGTAAACATGGTCTATCTCCATCAATAGTTCCCGTATGTGACCTACATCCGATAACAAATCTATCTCCAACAATATAGGGTCTAAGGATATGTCTAGATCAAATGCAAATCTCTCAAGATATATGTCATATGATCTACTATGGACATGATCAATACGCATAATCCTACTCAATGTGTCACCTCGATGAAATCATCACTATTTTCATGCACTATCCTCGATTGCTTAAACACATGAACTCTATCCACATGAAGACTGCCAAGAATGTGCAATGAATACTAGAAGTATTGGACGTATCAGTGATATCTCTACAAATAGAAATCCTAGAAGAATAGCCTAATGCATCTAACACTAAGAACTCAGATCTATGCTCATAGGGGTCTCTGTCACTTGTAGCCGGAGTATCACTAACCTCAAGTGTGCTAATGGGTATACTAATCCCAAGTGTGCTAATGGATGCATCATTAATCAAATGCACACTATCCTCTAAAAGGTCACCACGATCAACTAAAGTGTTCACGTGATTTGTAGGAAAGAAGATAGGCACAGAAGTGTCGATGCTCAGTGTGTTAATGAGTATACCGATCCCGAGTGTGCTAATGGATGCATCATTAATCAAATGCACACTATCCTCTAAAATGTCACCACAATCAACTAAAGTGTCCAGGAAAGAAGATAGGCATACAAGTGTCGATGCTCATTGTGCTTGTTGCCATCTCTGTCCTCGAGATCATGCCCACATGATATGAATCGCACACATCTTTATCACATACATCATCGTCATGTGCATATGTGTCAGTGGCATCATGTGCACATACATCACTATGATCATGTGCATTTTTGTGCGATACACATCAATGTCATCATGTGTGCGTGTGTGTCCAATACGTCATCATGTGTATGAGTATATGATACAATACATCATGTCTTAGGAAGAAATCACAATGACCAGAGTGTGGGATACTCAATCAAGTCATCAAAAGATGAATCATCCCCATGCAAATAATATACCAAACCATCCATGCTGATGTAGCCAAGCGATGAAGTGATGAAAACACTGTGTGTGGACCACCTAGACCATCTGGCACATATTTGTTCCTCATCACACAAATGCCGAAAATGCCTAGGCATCAAACTATGAAGCTCGAACATCTGATACTGGCATGAATATGCTACCTCAGGATAGCAAGAAGTTGAGGAGCGAGGACATAGAGGCCTAAGCCTGGAAATGCCAAAGGGATGTGTGAACTCTGTAAAAGATATGGATGGAGCACATGACACGAGAAGGAAAATCATAAGAACAATCATAGAGCCATGATTACATGAGCGGCTCCCTTACAATCACAGTCAGAAATTTTGTCAGAATGATGTCGATGTCAATGTGAATTCTCCACCATGGTGATCAAATGAAGGATAAAATTAAAAGTAACAACCCATGGCTGTGTGTGAGCACTGCCAAAAAAAGCATACGCACCACCAAAACACAGTGCACAACAAGTGTGAACACACCTCTCAAACACAAGGCATATAGGACATGTGACCCACGATGTGTGAACAAGCCCAACTAACACTCAGCACACGATTCAATGTGTACAATGTGAAAGAATCCCCACCAAGAACACTCACAGCATGTGAACACCCCTCCTTAAACACCATGGATGTAAATAATCCCAAAATGTATGAAGGCTGTTAAACACAACGCATAAACAAGCTCAATAATCACCAAGCGCGTGATCACCCCGAAAACAAATGCAACGTGCAAAAGCATGTGAACAAGCCCAAGCAAGGCACATGTACATACTTGCAAGAAAGTACCCCAAAGTGTGCTCGTGTTGTGTGTACAAACACAACAAAAATCCAAATGATGCAAGCTGCATGCGAAACACCCCTACTAAGGTGTTGTGGACAAGAGAGTAATGTGGTTTGGACCAAAGGTGCGAAGAGCCCAGAAGACAGTGCAGATAATTTAAAGGGAGAGATTCCTAAAGTGTAAAAATAACAAAACCAAGCTTTTCCTTTCTCTTTTCCGCACTAGTGGGGTGGCAACTAGAAAGCTGTGAACTCGATGATAGCGGCCACTTATTGAACTGAGATGAGAGCTCTCTTGAGCTCCATGATGAGGACTCTTTTGCTGAGCCTAGAGCTTCCTAGCTCAGTGATGGTGATGATGCAAAATTTTTTCTCTTTTTTTTAATAAATAAATCTTTCTAATGCGCTTAGCCATGGCAGTTGCACTTTGTTGGCACTGTGAATGATACAACTTTCATATCCAAAAGTGCTAATGCTCTACTTAAGCTTGAATCAATTAAAAATATGCTAAGCCTTGTAAGAGGATGAAGCGACAATTGTAGATGCTAGCAGAGTTGTCGGAAGGTCAGAATTGAGCTTGCAAATCCTCCAAGATGAATGAGACCTGTAAGCTGATCGTAGCACTCCACTACTAGAGATTTGTACACTCTATAGAAGATCTATGCTACGCTCTAGATGAGATGTTTGTAGGTATGCTGAGCTTTAGAACCAAGCGATGAAGCAACACACAACTTAGGCATCGTTGCAATCATGTTGAGCTTTAAAAGAGGGCTATGAAGTGGCACACTACTTAGAAAGCGATCCTTCTGAGATGGAGTGTCATGGTGTTGAGCGCTGTGCGAGAGCTTCAAGAATAAGAGCGTGGTGGCGGAGCAAGTATCAATGGGTGAGCTAGAGAAGCAGATGACCAGAGCTTTGAGAATGAGAGTGTGGTGGTGGAAGAAGCAATTGTCAATGGGTGAGCTAGGGAAGTAAATGGCCAGACCTTCTTACATAAACCAATTCCTAGTCCCTCTGAGTCTCCTTATGGCCTATGAAATTTTCCCAAAATGCTCAGCAACTCCACAACCACATCTGTGGGTCTCTAGAGACCCTTAAATGTTTGGGAAATAGAACCTTAAAAAGAGTCTGATTTGTGATCTCAAAATAGATTTACTGCTAATTTCTTGTTTCTCTATACCAAGGCTACCACAACATTGGCAAACAACCATGGGGTTACTATCTGAATCTGTCTCACAGGCAGAGACCTGCATTTAGCTTGAGAGATGTGACTAACTACCTTGTTCTCTAGATACATTGATAATGATACTACCTGCTTGGTTGGGTTGCAACTTAGGATGTTGTACACAAAACAGGTATGCTCTTTAGTTTGTTTTTACTTTACTTCTGCATGTGTTTTGTTTTGCTATAAGCAATCCAAATCTAACAATTTGATCATCGACATCTTCATAGTACTACATCACTGAAAAATGAAGAGGTACCCTCACATGAAAGGTAAATGTTATCGTCTCTTAAATCATCATCTATGGCATCCCCAAGGTCTGCAAGGTCATCCTCGTAAACATGGTCTATCTCCATTAATAGTTCCCTATGTGACCCACATCCGATAACAAATCTATCTCCAATAATATAGGATCTAAGGATATGTCTAGATCAAATGCAAATCTCTCAAGATATATGTCATATGATCTACTATGGACATGATCAATACGCATAATCCTACTACGATGTGTCACCTCGATGAAATCATCACTACTCTCATGCACTATCCTCGATTGCTTAAACACATGAACTCTATCTACATGAAGACTGTCGAGAATGCGCAATGAATACTAGAAGTATTGGATGTACCAGCGATATCTCCATAAATAGAAATCCTAGAAGAATAGCCTAATGCATCTAACACTAAGAACTCAGATCTATGCTCATAGGTGTCTCTGTCACTTGTATCCGGAGTATCACTAACCTCAAGTGTGCTAATGGATGCATCATTAATCAAATGCACACTATCCTCTAAAAGGTCGCCACGATCAACTAAAGTGTCCACGTGATTTGTAGGAAAGAAGATAGGCACAGAAGTGTCGATGCTCAGTGTGTTAATGAGTATACCGATCCCGAGTGTGCTAATGGATGTATCATTAATCAAATGCACACTATCCTCTAAAATGTCACCACAATCAACTAAAGTGTCCAGGAAAGAAGATAGGCATACAAGTGTCGATGCTCATTGTGCTTGTTGCCATCTCTGTCCTCGAGATCATGCCCACATGATATGAATCGCACACATCTTTATCACATACATCATCGTCATGTGCATATGTGTCAGTGGCATCATGTGCACGTACATCACTATGATCATGTGCATTTTTGTGCGATACACATCAATGTCATCATGTGTGCGTGTGTGTCCAATACGTCATCATGTGTATGAGTATATGATACAATACATCATGTCTTAGGAAGAAATCACAATGACCAGAGTGTGGGATACTCAATCAAGTCATCAAAAGATGAATCATCCCCATGCAAATAATATACCAAACCATCCATGCTGATGTAGCCAAGCGATGAAGTGATGAAAACACTGTGTGTGGACCACCTAGACCATCTGGCACATATTTGTTCCTCATCACACAAATGCCGAAAATGCCTAGGCATCAAACTGTGAAGCTTGAACATCTGATACAGGCATGAATATGCTGCCTCAGGATAGCAAGAAGTTGAGGAGCAAGGACGTAGAGGCCTAAGCTTGGAAATGCCAAAGGCATGTGTGAACTCTGTAAAAGATATGGATGGAGCACATGACACGAGAAGGAAAATCATGAGCAATCATAGAGCCATGATGACATGAGCGGCTCTCTTACGATCACAATCAGAAATTTTGTCAGAATGATGTCGATGTCAATGTGAATTCTCCACCATGGTGATCAAATGAAGGATAAAATTAAAAGTAACAACCCATGGCTGTGTGTGAGCACTACCAAAAGCATACGCACCACCAAAACACAGTGCACAAGTGTGAACACACCTCTCAAATACAAGGCATATAGGACATGTGACCCACGATGTGTGAACAAGCCATACTAACTCTCAACACACGAATCAGTGTGTACAATGTGAAAGAATCCCCACCAAGAATGCTCACAGCATGTGAACACCCCTCCTTAAACACCATGCATGTAAATAATCCCAAAATGTATGAAGGCTGTGAAACACAATGCATAAACAAGCCCAATAATCACCAAGCGCGTGATCACCCCGAAAACAAACGCAACGTGCAAAAGCATGTGAACAAGCCCAAGCAAGGCACATGTACAAACTCACAAGAAAGTACCCCAAAGTGTGCTCGTGTTGTGTACAAACACAACAAAAATTCAAATGATGCAAGTTGCATGCGAAACACCCCTACTAAGGTGTTGTGGACAAGAGAGTAATGTGGTTTGGACCAAAGGTGCGAAGAGCCTAGAAGATAGTGCGGATAATTTGAAGGGAGAGATTCCTAAAGGGTAAAAATAACAAAACCCTAAACATTCAAAAGCTTTTCCTTTCTCTCTTCCGCACTAACTAGAAAGCTGTGAACTCGATGATAGCGGCCACTTATTGAACTGAGATGAGAGCTCTCTTGAGCTCCATGATGAGGACTCTTTTGCTGAGCCTAGAGCTTACTAGCTCAGTGATGGTGATGATGCAAAACTGTTTCTCTTTTTTTAATAAATAAATCTTTCCAATGCGCTTAGCCATGGCAGTTGCGCTTTGTTTTGGCACTGTGAAAACGATACAACTTTCATATTCAAAAGCGGTAATGCTCTACTTGTGCTTAAATCAATTAAAAATATGCTAAGCCTTGTAAGATGATGAAGAGACAATTGTAGATGCTAGCAGAGTCGTTGGAAGGTCCAAATTGAACTTGCAAATCCTCCAAGATGAATGAGACCCATAAGCTGATCATAGCACTCTCCTACTAGAGATTTGTACACTCTATAGAAGATCTATGCTATGCTCTAGATGAGATGTTTGTAGGTATGCTGAGCTTTAGAACCAAGTGATGAAGCAACACACAACTTAGGCATCGTTGCAATCATGTTAAACTGTAAAACAGGGCTATTAAGTGGCACACCACTTAGAAAGCGATCCTTCTGAGATGGAGTGTCATGGTGTTGAGCGCTCTACGAGAGCTTCGAGAATAAGAGCGTGGTGGCGGAGCAAGTATCAATGGGTGAGCTAGAGAAGCAGATGACCAGAGCTTTGAGAATGAGAGTGTGGTGATGGAAGAAGCAAGTGTCAATGGGTGAGCTAGGGAAGTAGATGGCCAAATCTTCTTACATAAACCAATTCCTAGTCCCTTTGAGACTCCTTAATGCCTATGAAATTTTCCCAAATTGCTCATCAACTCCACAGCCACATCTGTGGGTCTCTAGAGACCCTTAAATGTTTGGGAAATAGAACCTTAAAAAGAGTCTGATTTGTGATCTCAAAATAGATTTACTGCTAATTTCTTGTTTCTCTATACCAAGGCTACCACAACATTGGCAAACAACCATGGGGTTACTATATGAATCTGTCTCACAGGCAGAGACCTGCATTTAGCTTGAGAGATTTGACTACCTACCTTGTTCTCTAGATACATTGATGATGATACTACCTGCTTGGCTGGGTTGCAACTTAGGATGTTGTAAACAAAAAAGGTATGCTCCTTAGTTTGTTTTTACTTTACTTCTGCATGTGTTGTTTTGCTATAAGCAATCCAGATCTATTTCTTTTAGAAGTATCACTCATGGTCTCTATAATCGAACAAGCTTTAGTCCTTTAAAGCCACTACCAAAAGAATCCATAGTATCTAGACATAGTATCCAAGCTGGTTGTTTTTGCTCTATAGTGACTTAGAACATTGACTACTGCTAGTATTTCAATCTTGCTCTTCTTATATTACTTAATGATACTATCTATATTGCTAGCTTGGTACTGTTGCTTGCTGAGAGCTTTTGCAAAGCTGAGTGATGATGCTTTAGAGGGACAAATAAATGCTTGTGAGAGACCTTTCCACTCAAGAGGCCATATATGCAGGTTAGGAGAACCCTTGGTGTATGCGGCACACTCGCTCCACCAGTTGACTAGGCTCAATTCCCAATAGGGCCATACTTTGTATTTGCATCAAATACATAGAACTTTGTATTGTTTTCTACATGAAGCTACAATCTACACTCAATCTTTTCCAAAATTGCACTCTTGATTTATCAAGACAACACTTCTGTGTACTAGTTTTCTTAAACTTCCATAGATTAACACTAATCTTTAAAGATTAGTGCTAGTCCAATTGAGTTAGTCCAATTGAGTTGTAAACAACCTAATATGAGAAAACCACTGTTGTTTAATCTTTATTTGCAAACGTTTGTTGGCATTTTTACCAAGTGTAGGATTTTGATAAGTATCACTCATCCACAACTGTGAATCTTTGCACGAATCTTGCTCTCTAAACTTGAATCTTCAATTTTACATTGATCTTGAATTGAATCTTCAATGTTCTTCAACTCTACACTAAAATCTTTGACTCCGTACTTGAGACTACTGCACAAAAAATTATATTTTGTAACTGTATTAATACTCTTCTTCACAATAGGAAGACTAGAATGGAATGATCATAAAGCTGAGATATGGGTTATTATTTACGATATTAAAGAGATAATCTCATACAAAGAACCATGATGCCTAAGTGAGTTAACCTCTCACCAAGAGGATGCAAAAAGACTTCCATAAACCAAGGCTCCAAGAACAAACAAAATGTCTAGGAGAGATAATGTCCAAAGATCATAAACGGTCATAAAAGTCATAAAGGGCACAAATGACAACCGTGGCCCCCTTATATACTTGAGTCCATGAACATGGTCCTAAGCCTAGTATAAAAGTAGTTGCTTCATTACAAAAACCATCCCCTCCTACATACATGAAATGTAAATCCAATTGATTTGTAAACAACCTAATATGAGAAAACCACTGTTGTTTAATCTTTATTTGCAAACGTTTGTTGGCATTTTTACCATTTCTTGGTATTTTAACTATTTCTTGATATTTCAACTGTTTCTTGGAAGTCACAGCAAGAACTATAACAAATAGCAAAGGGATGGAAAAAGGTGTAGGATTCTGATAAGTATCCCTCATCCACAGCTGTGAATCTTTGCAGAATCCTGATCTCTAAACTTGAATCTTCAATTCTACATTGATCTTGAATTGAATCTTCAATGTTCTTCAACTCTACACTAAAATCTTTGACTATGTACTTGAGACTATTGCACAAAAATTTATATTTTGTAACTGTATTAATACTCTTCTTAACAAAAGGAAGACTAGAATGGAATGATCATAAAGCTGAGATATGGGATATTATTTACGATATTAAAGAGATAATCTCATACAAAGAACCATGATGCCTAAGTGAGTTAACCTCTCACCAAGAGGATGCAAAAAGACTTCCATAAACCAAGGCTCCAAGAACAAACAAAATGTCTAGGAGAGATAATGTCCAAATATCATAAACGGTCATAAAAGTCATAAAAGGGCACAAATGACAACCGTGGCGCCCTTATATACTTGAGTCCATGAACATGGTCCTAAGCCTAATATAAAAGTAGTTGCTCCATTACAAAAACCATCCCCTCCTACATACATGAAAACATACATGAAATGTAAATCCAAACCATGTAGACTCCAAATCAATGGCTCTCAAATTGCCTGGATAGAATGGAAAATGTAGAGAGCCAATGTTGGTGATGTGCTTGGCCAATCCTCCCGGATCAAATGGATAGCTACCCATGTCGATGATGTAGCTCGCTATATATCCACTTGGATCAAATAGATAGCTCAAGTGTGGACCATCCGACCATGGAACAAATGTGTGACCCTCTGGCTTGAGAAGGGAGTATCCAAGATCCTTGTCCAAAGTGAAATGACCACCAAAAATACCTCACTTTTGTTTTCTATGGGTGTCAAGACGATTCTATTTTCTTTAGAATCGTGACATTTACTTTTGGTGGATGCAATATATGTCTATATACCTATTGACGCATGGTTCGGCTCATGCCCATACGCCTATTGATGCAGTGGATCATATCTTTGACTTTTCGAGCGATGCTAGGATGACGGCATTGGTTTCCTCTTACCCTCGTATGATGCCAACCTTGAGACATGTTCTGTTGGTTCCTCTGGGTGTCGACACAATCCTATTTTCTTTGGAGTGCCCGGGACATTTGCTTTTTTGTTCAACTCATGCCCCTATACCTGATGCAGTGGGGGTCATGTTTTTGACTTTTCAATTGATGCTAAATGGGATGATGGCCTTGGTTTGCTCTTACTCTTGCATGACGCCAACCTTGACATATGTTCTTTTGGTTCCTTTTGCTGGTGCCGACATGATCCTATTTTCTTTGGAGCCAGGACATTTACAAAATTTTGGGTGCAGTATATGCCATTTGACATGATCCACTGTATCAATGGATATATGGGCATGAGCCAAACCATGCATCATCTCCTCATATGCAAAATCCTTTCTATGTGTATGATGATCCGAGATAACAATTTGATCATCGACATCATCATAGTACTAAAATTAAAAGTAACAACCCATGGCTGTGTGTGAGCATTACCAAAAGCATACGCACCACTAAAACACAGTGCACAAGTGTGAACACACCTCTCAAACACAAGGCATATAGGGTATATGACCCACGATGTGTGAACAAGCCCAATTAACACTCAACACAGGAATCAGTGTGTACAATGTGAAAGAATCCCCACCAAGAACGCTCACAGCATGTGAACACCCCTCCTTAAACACCATGCATGTAAATAATCCCAAAATGTATGAAGGCTCTGTGAAACGCAATGCATAAAGAAGCCAAATAATCACCAAGCATGTGATCACCCCGAAAACAAACGCAACGTGCAAAAGCATGTGAACAAGCCCAAGCAAGGCACATGTACACACTCATAAGAAAGTACCCCAAAGTGTGCTCGTGTTGTGTACAAACACAACAAAAATCCAAATGATGTAAGTTGCATGCAAAACACCCCCAAGTTGTTGTGGACAAGAGAGTAATGTGGTTTGGACCAAAGGTGTGAAGATCCCGGAAGACAGTGCAGATAATTTAAAGGGATAGATTCCTAAAGTGTAAAAATAACAAAACCCTAAACATTCAAAAGCTTTTTCTTTCTCTTTTCCGCACTAGTGGTGGCTCAACTAGAAAGCTGTGAACTCGATGATAGCGGCCACTTATTGAACTGAGATGAGAGCTCTCTTGAGCTCCATGATGAGAACTCTTTTGCTGAGCCTAGAGCTTCCTAGCTCACTGATGGTGATGATGCAAAACTTTTTCTCTTTTTTTTTAATAAATAAATCTGTCCAATGCGCTTAGCCATGGCAGTTGCGCTTTGTTGGCACTGTGAACGATACAACTTTTATATCCAAAAGTGCTAATGCTCTACTTGTGCTTAAATCAATTGAAAATATGCTAAGCCTTGTAAGACGATGAAGCGACAATTTTAGATGCTAGCAAAGTCGTCGGAAGGTCCGAATTGAGCTTGCAAATCCTCCAAGATGAATGAGACCCGTAAGCTGATCGTAGCACTCCACTACTAGAGATTTGTACACTCTATAGAAGATCTATGCTATGCTCTAGATGAGATGTTTGTAGGTATGCTGAGCTTTAGAACCAAGCGATGAAGCAACACACAACTTAGGCATCGTTGCAATCATGTTGAGCTTTAAAACAGGGCTATGAAGTGGCACATCACTTAGTAAGCGATCCTTCTGAGATGGAGTGTCATGGTGTTGAGCGCTATGCGAGAGCTTCGAGAATAAGAGCGTGGTGGCGGAGCAAGTATCAATGGGTGAGCTAGAGAAGCATTTGACCAGAGCTTTGAGAATGAGAGTGTGGTGGTGGAAGAAGCAATTGTCAATGGGTGAGCTAGGGAAGTAAATGGCCAGACCTTCTTACATAAACCAATTCCTAGTCCCTCTGAGTCTCCTTATGGCCTATGAAATTTTCCCAAAATGCTCAGCAACTCCACAACCACATCTGTGGGTCTCTAGAGACCCTTAAATGTTTGGGAAATAGAACCTTAAAAAGAGTCTGATTTGTGATCTCAAAATAGATTTACTGCTAATTTCTTGTTTCTGTATACCAAGGCTACCACAACATTGGTAAACAACCATGGGGTTACTATATGAATCTGTCTCATAGGCTGAGACCTGCATTTAGCTTGAGAGATTTGACTAACTACCTTGTTCTCTAGATACATTGATGATGATACTACCTGCTTGGCTGGGTTGCAACTTAGGATGTTGTAAACACAAATGGTATGCTCCTTAGTTGGTTTTTACTTTACTTTTGCATGTGTTTTTTTGCTATAAGCAATCTAGATCTATTTCTTTTAGAAGTATCACTCATGGTCTCTATAATCGAACAAGCTTTAGTCCTTTAAAGCCACTACCAAAAGAATATATTTATCTAGACTCCATAGTATCTAGACATAGTATCCAAGCTGGTTGTTGTTGCTCTATAGTGACTTAGAACATTGACAACTGCTAGTATTTCAATCTTGCTCTTCTTATATTACTTAATGATACTATCTATATTGCTAGCCTGGAACTGTTGCTTGCTTGCAAAGCTAAGTGATGATGCTTTAGAGGGACAAATCAATGCTTGTGAGAGACCTTCCCACTCAAGAGGCCATATATGCAGGTTAGTAGAACCCTTGTTGTATGCGGCACACTCGCTCGCACCAGTTGACTAGGCTCAATTCCCAACAGGGCCATACTCTATATTTGCATCAAATACATAGAACTTTGCATTGTTTTCTACATGAAGCTACAATCTACACTCAATCTTTTCCAAAGTTGCACTTGATTTATCAAGACAACACTTCTGTGTACTGGTTTTCTTAAACTTCCACAAATTACCACTAATCTTTGAAGATTAGTGCTAGTCCAATTGAGTTGTAAACAACCTAATATGAGAAAACCACTGTTGTTTAATCTTTATTTGCAAACGTTTGTTGGCATTTTTACCATTTCTTGGTATTTTAACTATTTCTTGATATTTCAACTGTTTCTTGGAAGTCTCAGCAAGAACTATAACAAATAGCAAAGGGATGCAAAGAAGGTGTAGGATTTTGATAAGTATCACTCATCCACAACTGTGAATCTTTGCACGAATCTTGCTCTCTAAACTTGAATCTTAAATTCTACATTGATCTTGAATTGAATCTTCAATGTTCTTCAACTCTACACTAAAATCTTTGACTCTTTACTTGAGACTATTGCACAAAAAATTATATTTTATAACTGTATTAATACTCTTCTTCACAAAAGGAAGACTAGAATTGAATGATCATAAAGTTGAGATATGGGATATTATTTATGATATTAAAGAGATAATCTCATACAAAGAACCATGATGCCTAAGTGATTTAACCTCTCACCAAGAGGATGCAAAAAGACTTCCATAAACCAAGGCTCCAAGAACAAACAAAATGTCTAGGAGAGATAATGTCCAAATATCATAAACGGTCATAAAAGTCATAAAAGGGCACAAATGACAACGGTGGCCCCCTTATATACTTGAGTCCATGAACATGGTCGTAAGCCTAATATAAAAGTAGTTGCTCCATTACAAAAACCATCCCCTCCTACATACATGAAAACATACATGAAATGTAAATCCAAACCATGTAGACTCCAAATCAATGGCTCTCGAATTGCCTGGATAGACTGGAAAATGTAGAGAGCCAATGTTGGTGATTTGCTTGGCCAATCCTCCCGGATCAAATGGATAGCTACCCATGTCGATGATGTAGCTCGCTATATATCCACTTGGATCAAATAGATAGCCCAAGTGTGGACCATCCAACCATGGAACAAATGTGTGACCCTCTGGCTTGAGAAGGAAGTATCCAAGCTCCTTGTCCAAAGTGAAATGACCACCAAAAATACCTCACTTTTGTTTTCTATGGGTGTCAAGACGATTCTATTTTCTTTAGAATCAGGACATTTACTTTTGGATGCAATATATGTCTATATACCTACTGACGCATGGTTCGGCTCATGCCCATATGCCTATTGATGCAGTGGATCATATCTTTGACTTTTCGAGCGATGCTAGGATGACGGCATTGGTTTCCTCTTACCCTCGTATGATGCCAACCTTGAGACATGTTCTTTTGGTTCCTATGGGTGTCGACACAATCCTACTTTCTTTGGAGCACCCGGGACATTTACTTTTTTGTTCAACTCAGGCCCCTATACCTGATGCAGTGGGGGTCATGTCTTTGACTTTTCAATTGATGCTAAATGGGATGATGGCCTTGGTTTGCTCTTACCCTTGCATGACGCCAACCTTGACATATGTTCTTTTGGTTCTTTCTGTGGGTGTTGACATGATCCTATTTTCTTTGGAGCCAGGACACTTACAAAATTTTGGGTGCAGTATATGCCATTTGACATTATCCACTGTATCAATGGATATATGGGCATGAGCCAAACCGTGCATCATCTCCTCATGTGCAAAACCCTTTATGTGTGTATGATGATCCAAGATAACAATTTGATCATCGACATCATCATAGTACTACATCACTGAAAAATGAAGAGGTATCCTCACACGAAAGGTAAATGTTATCGTCTCTTAAATCATCATCTATGGCGTCCCCAAGGTCTGCAAGGTCATCCTCGTAAACATGGTCTATCTCCATCAATAGTTCCCGTATGTGACCTACATCCGATAACAAATCTATCTCCAACAATATAGGGTCTAAGGATATGTCTAGATCAAATGCAAATCTCTCAAGATATATGTCATATGATCTACTATGGACATGATCAATACGCATAATCCTACTCAATGTGTCACCTCGATGAAATCATCACTATTTTCATGCACTATCCTCGATTGCTTAAACACATGAACTCTATCCACATGAAGACTGCCAAGAATGTGCAATGAATACTAGAAGTATTGGACGTATCAGTGATATCTCTACAAATAGAAATCCTAGAAGAATAGCCTAATGCATCTAACACTAAGAACTCAGATCTATGCTCATAGGGGTCTCTGTCACTTGTAGCCGGAGTATCACTAACCTCAAGTGTGCTAATGGGTATACTAATCCCAAGTGTGCTAATGGATGCATCATTAATCAAATGCACACTATCCTCTAAAAGGTCACCACGATCAACTAAAGTGTTCACGTGATTTGTAGGAAAGAAGATAGGCACAGAAGTGTCGATGCTCAGTGTGTTAATGAGTATACCGATCCCGAGTGTGCTAATGGATGCATCATTAATCAAATGCACACTATCCTCTAAAATGTCACCACAATCAACTAAAGTGTCCAGGAAAGAAGATAGGCATACAAGTGTCGATGCTCATTGTGCTTGTTGCCATCTCTGTCCTCGAGATCATGCCCACATGATATGAATCGCACACATCTTTATCACATACATCATCGTCATGTGCATATGTGTCAGTGGCATCATGTGCACATACATCACTATGATCATGTGCATTTTTGTGCGATACACATCAATGTCATCATGTGTGCGTGTGTGTCCAATACGTCATCATGTGTATGAGTATATGATACAATACATCATGTCTTAGGAAGAAATCACAATGACCAGAGTGTGGGATACTCAATCAAGTCATCAAAAGATGAATCATCCCCATGCAAATAATATACCAAACCATCCATGCTGATGTAGCCAAGCGATGAAGTGATGAAAACACTGTGTGTGGACCACCTAGACCATCTGGCACATATTTGTTCCTCATCACACAAATGCCGAAAATGCCTAGGCATCAAACTATGAAGCTCGAACATCTGATACTGGCATGAATATGCTACCTCAGGATAGCAAGAAGTTGAGGAGCGAGGACATAGAGGCCTAAGCCTGGAAATGCCAAAGGGATGTGTGAACTCTGTAAAAGATATGGATGGAGCACATGACACGAGAAGGAAAATCATAAGAACAATCATAGAGCCATGATTACATGAGCGGCTCCCTTACAATCACAGTCAGAAATTTTGTCAGAATGATGTCGATGTCAATGTGAATTCTCCACCATGGTGATCAAATGAAGGATAAAATTAAAAGTAACAACCCATGGCTGTGTGTGAGCACTGCCAAAAAAAGCATACGCACCACCAAAACACAGTGCACAACAAGTGTGAACACACCTCTCAAACACAAGGCATATAGGACATGTGACCCACGATGTGTGAACAAGCCCAACTAACACTCAGCACACGATTCAATGTGTACAATGTGAAAGAATCCCCACCAAGAACACTCACAGCATGTGAACACCCCTCCTTAAACACCATGGATGTAAATAATCCCAAAATGTATGAAGGCTGTTAAACACAACGCATAAACAAGCTCAATAATCACCAAGCGCGTGATCACCCCGAAAACAAATGCAACGTGCAAAAGCATGTGAACAAGCCCAAGCAAGGCACATGTACATACTTGCAAGAAAGTACCCCAAAGTGTGCTCGTGTTGTGTGTACAAACACAACAAAAATCCAAATGATGCAAGCTGCATGCGAAACACCCCTACTAAGGTGTTGTGGACAAGAGAGTAATGTGGTTTGGACCAAAGGTGCGAAGAGCCCAGAAGACAGTGCAGATAATTTAAAGGGAGAGATTCCTAAAGTGTAAAAATAACAAAACCAAGCTTTTCCTTTCTCTTTTCCGCACTAGTGGGGTGGCAACTAGAAAGCTGTGAACTCGATGATAGCGGCCACTTATTGAACTGAGATGAGAGCTCTCTTGAGCTCCATGATGAGGACTCTTTTGCTGAGCCTAGAGCTTCCTAGCTCAGTGATGGTGATGATGCAAAATTTTTTCTCTTTTTTTTAATAAATAAATCTTTCTAATGCGCTTAGCCATGGCAGTTGCACTTTGTTGGCACTGTGAATGATACAACTTTCATATCCAAAAGTGCTAATGCTCTACTTAAGCTTGAATCAATTAAAAATATGCTAAGCCTTGTAAGAGGATGAAGCGACAATTGTAGATGCTAGCAGAGTTGTCGGAAGGTCAGAATTGAGCTTGCAAATCCTCCAAGATGAATGAGACCTGTAAGCTGATCGTAGCACTCCACTACTAGAGATTTGTACACTCTATAGAAGATCTATGCTACGCTCTAGATGAGATGTTTGTAGGTATGCTGAGCTTTAGAACCAAGCGATGAAGCAACACACAACTTAGGCATCGTTGCAATCATGTTGAGCTTTAAAACAGGGCTATGAAGTGGCACACTACTTAGAAAGCGATCCTTCTGAGATGGAGTGTCATGGTGTTGAGCGCTGTGCGAGAGCTTCAAGAATAAGAGCGTGGTGGCGGAGCAAGTATCAATGGGTGAGCTAGAGAAGCAGATGACCAGAGCTTTGAGAATGAGAGTGTGGTGGTGGAAGAAGCAATTGTCAATGGGTGAGCTAGGGAAGTAGATGGCCAGACCTTCTTACATAAACCAATTCCTAGTCCCTCTGAGTCTCCTTATGGCCTATGAAATTTTCCCAAAATGCTCAGCAACTCCACAACCACATCTGTGGGTCTCTAGAGACCCTTAAATGTTTGGGAAATAGAACCTTAAAAAGAGTCTGATTTGTGATCTCAAAATAGATTTACTGCTAATTTCTTGTTTCTCTATACCAAGGCTACCACAACATTGGCAAACAACCATGGGGTTACTATCTGAATCTGTCTCACAGGCAGAGACCTGCATTTAGCTTGAGAGATGTGACTAACTACCTTGTTCTCTAGATACATTGATAATGATACTACCTGCTTGGTTGGGTTGCAACTTAGGATGTTGTACACAAAACAGGTATGCTCTTTAGTTTGTTTTTACTTTACTTCTGCATGTGTTTTGTTTTGCTATAAGCAATCCAAATCTAACAATTTGATCATCGACATCTTCATAGTACTACATCACTGAAAAATGAAGAGGTACCCTCACATGAAAGGTAAATGTTATCGTCTCTTAAATCATCATCTATGGCATCCCCAAGGTCTGCAAGGTCATCCTCGTAAACATGGTCTATCTCCATTAATAGTTCCCTATGTGACCCACATCCGATAACAAATCTATCTCCAATAATATAGGATCTAAGGATATGTCTAGATCAAATGCAAATCTCTCAAGATATATGTCATATGATCTACTATGGACATGATCAATACGCATAATCCTACTACGATGTGTCACCTCGATGAAATCATCACTACTCTCATGCACTATCCTCGATTGCTTAAACACATGAACTCTATCTACATGAAGACTGTCGAGAATGCGCAATGAATACTAGAAGTATTGGATGTACCAGCGATATCTCCATAAATAGAAATCCTAGAAGAATAGCCTAATGCATCTAACACTAAGAACTCAGATCTATGCTCATAGGTGTCTCTGTCACTTGTATCCGGAGTATCACTAACCTCAAGTGTGCTAATGGATGCATCATTAATCAAATGCACACTATCCTCTAAAAGGTCGCCACGATCAACTAAAGTGTCCACGTGATTTGTAGGAAAGAAGATAGGCACAGAAGTGTCGATGCTCAGTGTGTTAATGAGTATACCGATCCCGAGTGTGCTAATGGATGTATCATTAATCAAATGCACACTATCCTCTAAAATGTCACCACAATCAACTAAAGTGTCCAGGAAAGAAGATAGGCATACAAGTGTCGATGCTCATTGTGCTTGTTGCCATCTCTGTCCTCGAGATCATGCCCACATGATATGAATCGCACACATCTTTATCACATACATCATCGTCATGTGCATATGTGTCAGTGGCATCATGTGCACGTACATCACTATGATCATGTGCATTTTTGTGCGATACACATCAATGTCATCATGTGTGCGTGTGTGTCCAATACGTCATCATGTGTATGAGTATATGATACAATACATCATGTCTTAGGAAGAAATCACAATGACCAGAGTGTGGGATACTCAATCAAGTCATCAAAAGATGAATCATCCCCATGCAAATAATATACCAAACCATCCATGCTGATGTAGCCAAGCGATGAAGTGATGAAAACACTGTGTGTGGACCACCTAGACCATCTGGCACATATTTGTTCCTCATCACACAAATGCCGAAAATGCCTAGGCATCAAACTGTGAAGCTTGAACATCTGATACAGGCATGAATATGCTGCCTCAGGATAGCAAGAAGTTGAGGAGCAAGGACGTAGAGGCCTAAGCTTGGAAATGCCAAAGGCATGTGTGAACTCTGTAAAAGATATGGATGGAGCACATGACACGAGAAGGAAAATCATGAGCAATCATAGAGCCATGATGACATGAGCGGCTCTCTTACGATCACAATCAGAAATTTTGTCAGAATGATGTCGATGTCAATGTGAATTCTCCACCATGGTGATCAAATGAAGGATAAAATTAAAAGTAACAACCCATGGCTGTGTGTGAGCACTACCAAAAGCATACGCACCACCAAAACACAGTGCACAAGTGTGAACACACCTCTCAAATACAAGGCATATAGGACATGTGACCCACGATGTGTGAACAAGCCATACTAACTCTCAACACACGAATCAGTGTGTACAATGTGAAAGAATCCCCACCAAGAATGCTCACAGCATGTGAACACCCCTCCTTAAACACCATGCATGTAAATAATCCCAAAATGTATGAAGGCTGTGAAACACAATGCATAAACAAGCCCAATAATCACCAAGCGCGTGATCACCCCGAAAACAAACGCAACGTGCAAAAGCATGTGAACAAGCCCAAGCAAGGCACATGTACAAACTCACAAGAAAGTACCCCAAAGTGTGCTCGTGTTGTGTACAAACACAACAAAAATTCAAATGATGCAAGTTGCATGCGAAACACCCCTACTAAGGTGTTGTGGACAAGAGAGTAATGTGGTTTGGACCAAAGGTGCGAAGAGCCTAGAAGATAGTGCGGATAATTTGAAGGGAGAGATTCCTAAAGGGTAAAAATAACAAAACCCTAAACATTCAAAAGCTTTTCCTTTCTCTCTTCCGCACTAACTAGAAAGCTGTGAACTCGATGATAGCGGCCACTTATTGAACTGAGATGAGAGCTCTCTTGAGCTCCATGATGAGGACTCTTTTGCTGAGCCTAGAGCTTACTAGCTCAGTGATGGTGATGATGCAAAACTGTTTCTCTTTTTTTAATAAATAAATCTTTCCAATGCGCTTAGCCATGGCAGTTGCGCTTTGTTTTGGCACTGTGAAAACGATACAACTTTCATATTCAAAAGCGGTAATGCTCTACTTGTGCTTAAATCAATTAAAAATATGCTAAGCCTTGTAAGATGATGAAGAGACAATTGTCGATGCTAGCAGAGTCGTTGGAAGGTCCAAATTGAACTTGCAAATCCTCCAAGATGAATGAGACCCATAAGCTGATCATAGCACTCTCCTACTAGAGATTTGTACACTCTATAGAAGATCTATGCTATGCTCTAGATGAGATGTTTGTAGGTATGCTGAGCTTTAGAACCAAGTGATGAAGCAACACACAACTTAGGCATCGTTGCAATCATGTTAAACTGTAAAACAGGGCTATTAAGTGGCACACCACTTAGAAAGCGATCCTTCTGAGATGGAGTGTCATGGTGTTGAGCGCTCTACGAGAGCTTCGAGAATAAGAGCGTGGTGGCGGAGCAAGTATCAATGGGTGAGCTAGAGAAGCAGATGACCAGAGCTTTGAGAATGAGAGTGTGGTGATGGAAGAAGCAAGTGTCAATGGGTGAGCTAGGGAAGTAGATGGCCAAATCTTCTTACATAAACCAATTCCTAGTCCCTTTGAGACTCCTTAATGCCTATGAAATTTTCCCAAATTGCTCATCAACTCCACAGCCACATCTGTGGGTCTCTAGAGACCCTTAAATGTTTGGGAAATAGAACCTTAAAAAGAGTCTGATTTGTGATCTCAAAATAGATTTACTGCTAATTTCTTGTTTCTCTATACCAAGGCTACCACAACATTGGCAAACAACCATGGGGTTACTATATGAATCTGTCTCACAGGCAGAGACCTGCATTTAGCTTGAGAGATTTGACTACCTACCTTGTTCTCTAGATACATTGATGATGATACTACCTGCTTGGCTGGGTTGCAACTTAGGATGTTGTAAACAAAAAAGGTATGCTCCTTAGTTTGTTTTTACTTTACTTCTGCATGTGTTGTTTTGCTATAAGCAATCCAGATCTATTTCTTTTAGAAGTATCACTCATGGTCTCTATAATCGAACAAGCTTTAGTCCTTTAAAGCCACTACCAAAAGAATCCATAGTATCTAGACATAGTATCCAAGCTGGTTGTTTTTGCTCTATAGTGACTTAGAACATTGACTACTGCTAGTATTTCAATCTTGCTCTTCTTATATTACTTAATGATACTATCTATATTGCTAGCTTGGTACTGTTGCTTGCTGAGAGCTTTTGCAAAGCTGAGTGATGATGCTTTAGAGGGACAAATAAATGCTTGTGAGAGACCTTTCCACTCAAGAGGCCATATATGCAGGTTAGGAGAACCCTTGGTGTATGCGGCACACTCGCTCCACCAGTTGACTAGGCTCAATTCCCAATAGGGCCATACTTTGTATTTGCATCAAATACATAGAACTTTGTATTGTTTTCTACATGAAGCTACAATCTACACTCAATCTTTTCCAAAATTGCACTCTTGATTTATCAAGACAACACTTCTGTGTACTAGTTTTCTTAAACTTCCATAGATTAACACTAATCTTTAAAGATTAGTGCTAGTCCAATTGAGTTAGTCCAATTGAGTTGTAAACAACCTAATATGAGAAAACCACTGTTGTTTAATCTTTATTTGCAAACGTTTGTTGGCATTTTTACCAAGTGTAGGATTTTGATAAGTATCACTCATCCACAACTGTGAATCTTTGCACGAATCTTGCTCTCTAAACTTGAATCTTCAATTTTACATTGATCTTGAATTGAATCTTCAATGTTCTTCAACTCTACACTAAAATCTTTGACTCCGTACTTGAGACTACTGCACAAAAAATTATATTTTGTAACTGTATTAATACTCTTCTTCACAATAGGAAGACTAGAATGGAATGATCATAAAGCTGAGATATGGGTTATTATTTACGATATTAAAGAGATAATCTCATACAAAGAACCATGATGCCTAAGTGAGTTAACCTCTCACCAAGAGGATGCAAAAAGGCTTCCATAAACCAAGGCTCCAAGAACAAACAAAATGTCTAGGAGAGATAATGTCCAAAGATCATAAACGGTCATAAAAGTCATAAAGGGCACAAATGACAACCGTGGCCCCCTTATATACTTGAGTCCATGAACATGGTCCTAAGCCTAGTATAAAAGTAGTTGCTTCATTACAAAAACCATCCCCTCCTACATACATGAAATGTAAATCCAATTGATTTGTAAACAACCTAATATGAGAAAACCACTGTTGTTTAATCTTTATTTGCAAACGTTTGTTGGCATTTTTACCATTTCTTGGTATTTTAACTATTTCTTGATATTTCAACTGTTTCTTGGAAGTCACAGCAAGAACTATAACAAATAGCAAAGGGATGGAAAAAGGTGTAGGATTCTGATAAGTATCCCTCATCCACAGCTGTGAATCTTTGCAGAATCCTGATCTCTAAACTTGAATCTTCAATTCTACATTGATCTTGAATTGAATCTTCAATGTTCTTCAACTCTACACTAAAATCTTTGACTATGTACTTGAGACTATTGCACAAAAATTTATATTTTGTAACTGTATTAATACTCTTCTTAACAAAAGGAAGACTAGAATGGAATGATCATAAAGCTGAGATATGGGATATTATTTACGATATTAAAGAGATAATCTCATACAAAGAACCATGATGCCTAAGTGAGTTAACCTCTCACCAAGAGGATGCAAAAAGACTTCCATAAACCAAGGCTCCAAGAACAAACAAAATGTCTAGGAGAGATAATGTCCAAATATCATAAACGGTCATAAAAGTCATAAAAGGGCACAAATGACAACCGTGGCGCCCTTATATACTTGAGTCCATGAACATGGTCCTAAGCCTAATATAAAAGTAGTTGCTCCATTACAAAAACCATCCCCTCCTACATACATGAAAACATACATGAAATGTAAATCCAAACCATGTAGACTCCAAATCAATGGCTCTCAAATTGCCTGGATAGAATGGAAAATGTAGAGAGCCAATGTTGGTGATGTGCTTGGCCAATCCTCCCGGATCAAATGGATAGCTACCCATGTCGATGATGTAGCTCGCTATATATCCACTTGGATCAAATAGATAGCTCAAGTGTGGACCATCCGACCATGGAACAAATGTGTGACCCTCTGGCTTGAGAAGGGAGTATCCAAGATCCTTGTCCAAAGTGAAATGACCACCAAAAATACCTCACTTTTGTTTTCTATGGGTGTCAAGACGATTCTATTTTCTTTAGAATCGTGACATTTACTTTTGGTGGATGCAATATATGTCTATATACCTATTGACGCATGGTTCGGCTCATGCCCATACGCCTATTGATGCAGTGGATCATATCTTTGACTTTTCGAGCGATGCTAGGATGACGGCATTGGTTTCCTCTTACCCTCGTATGATGCCAACCTTGAGACATGTTCTGTTGGTTCCTCTGGGTGTCGACACAATCCTATTTTCTTTGGAGTGCCCGGGACATTTGCTTTTTTGTTCAACTCATGCCCCTATACCTGATGCAATGGGGGTCATGTTTTTGACTTTTCAATTGATGCTAAATGGGATGATGGCCTTGGTTTGCTCTTACTCTTGCATGACGCCAACCTTGACATATGTTCTTTTGGTTCCTTTTTCTGGTGCCGACATGATCCTATTTTCTTTGGAGCCAGGACATTTACAAAATTTTGGGTGCAGTATATGCCATTTGACATGATCCACTGTATCAATGGATATATGGGCATGAGCCAAACCATGCATCATCTCCTCATATGCAAAATCCTTTCTATGTGTATGATGATCCGAGATAACAATTTGATCATCGACATCATCATAGTACTAAAATTAAAAGTAACAACCCATGGCTGTGTGTGAGCATTACCAAAAGCATACGCACCACTAAAACACAGTGCACAAGTGTGAACACACCTCTCAAACACAAGGCATATAGGGTATATGACCCACGATGTGTGAACAAGCCCAATTAACACTCAACACAGGAATCAGTGTGTACAATGTGAAAGAATCCCCACCAAGAACGCTCACAGCATGTGAACACCCCTCCTTAAACACCATGCATGTAAATAATCCCAAAATGTATGAAGGCTCTGTGAAACGCAATGCATAAAGAAGCCAAATAATCACCAAGCATGTGATCACCCCGAAAACAAACGCAACGTGCAAAAGCATGTGAACAAGCCCAAGCAAGGCACATGTACACACTCATAAGAAAGTACCCCAAAGTGTGCTCGTGTTGTGTACAAACACAACAAAAATCCAAATGATGTAAGTTGCATGCAAAACACCCCCAAGTTGTTGTGGACAAGAGAGTAATGTGGTTTGGACCAAAGGTGTGAAGATCCCGGAAGACAGTGCAGATAATTTAAAGGGATAGATTCCTAAAATGTAAAAATAACAAAACCCTAAACATTCAAAAGCTTTTTCTTTCTCTTTTCCGCACTAGTGGTGGCTCAACTAGAAAGCTGTGAACTCGATGATAGCGGCCACTTATTGAACTGAGATGAGAGCTCTCTTGAGCTCCATGATGAGAACTCTTTTGCTGAGCCTAGAGCTTCCTAGCTCACTGATGGTGATGATGCAAAACTTTTTCTCTTTTTTTTTAATAAATAAATCTGTCCAATGCGCTTAGCCATGGCAGTTGCGCTTTGTTGGCACTGTGAACGATACAACTTTTATATCCAAAAGTGCTAATGCTCTACTTGTGCTTAAATCAATTGAAAATATGCTAAGCCTTGTAAGACGATGAAGCGACAATTTTAGATGCTAGCAAAGTCGTCGGAAGGTCCGAATTGAGCTTGCAAATCCTCCAAGATGAATGAGACCCGTAAGCTGATCGTAGCACTCCACTACTAGAGATTTGTACACTCTATAGAAGATCTATGCTATGCTCTAGATGAGATGTTTGTAGGTATGCTGAGCTTTAGAACCAAGCGATGAAGCAACACACAACTTAGGCATCGTTGCAATCATGTTGAGCTTTAAAACAGGGCTATGAAGTGGCACATCACTTAGTAAGCGATCCTTCTGAGATGGAGTGTCATGGTGTTGAGCGCTATGCGAGAGCTTCGAGAATAAGAGCGTGGTGGCGGAGCAAGTATCAATGGGTGAGCTAGAGAAGCATTTGACCAGAGCTTTGAGAATGAGAGTGTGGTGGTGGAAGAAGCAATTGTCAATGGGTGAGCTAGGGAAGTAAATGGCCAGACCTTCTTACATAAACCAATTCCTAGTCCCTCTGAGTCTCCTTATGGCCTATGAAATTTTCCCAAAATGCTCAGCAACTCCACAACCACATCTGTGGGTCTCTAGAGACCCTTAAATGTTTGGGAAATAGAACCTTAAAAAGAGTCTGATTTGTGATCTCAAAATAGATTTACTGCTAATTTCTTGTTTCTGTATACCAAGGCTACCACAACATTGGTAAACAACCATGGGGTTACTATATGAATCTGTCTCATAGGCTGAGACCTGCATTTAGCTTGAGAGATTTGACTAACTACCTTGTTCTCTAGATACATTGATGATGATACTACCTGCTTGGCTGGGTTGCAACTTAGGATGTTGTAAACACAAATGGTATGCTCCTTAGTTGGTTTTTACTTTACTTTTGCATGTGTTTTTTTGCTATAAGCAATCTAGATCTATTTCTTTTAGAAGTATCACTCATGGTCTCTATAATCGAACAAGCTTTAGTCCTTTAAAGCCACTACCAAAAGAATATATTTATCTAGACTCCATAGTATCTAGACATAGTATCCAAGCTGGTTGTTGTTGCTCTATAGTGACTTAGAACATTGACAACTGCTAGTATTTCAATCTTGCTCTTCTTATATTACTTAATGATACTATCTATATTGCTAGCCTGGAACTGTTGCTTGCTTGCAAAGCTAAGTGATGATGCTTTAGAGGGACAAATCAATGCTTGTGAGAGACCTTCCCACTCAAGAGGCCATATATGCAGGTTAGTAGAACCCTTGTTGTATGCGGCACACTCGCTCGCACCAGTTGACTAGGCTCAATTCCCAACAGGGCCATACTCTATATTTGCATCAAATACATAGAACTTTGCATTGTTTTCTACATGAAGCTACAATCTACACTCAATCTTTTCCAAAGTTGCACTTGATTTATCAAGACAACACTTCTGTGTACTGGTTTTCTTAAACTTCCACAAATTACCACTAATCTTTGAAGATTAGTGCTAGTCCAATTGAGTTGTAAACAACCTAATATGAGAAAACCACTGTTGTTTAATCTTTATTTGCAAACGTTTGTTGGCATTTTTACCATTTCTTGGTATTTTAACTATTTCTTGATATTTCAACTGTTTCTTGGAAGTCTCAGCAAGAACTATAACAAATAGCAAAGGGATGCAAAGAAGGTGTAGGATTTTGATAAGTATCACTCATCCACAACTGTGAATCTTTGCACGAATCTTGCTCTCTAAACTTGAATCTTAAATTCTACATTGATCTTGAATTGAATCTTCAATGTTCTTCAACTCTACACTAAAATCTTTGACTCTTTACTTGAGACTATTGCACAAAAAATTATATTTTATAACTGTATTAATACTCTTCTTCACAAAAGGAAGACTAGAATTGAATGATCATAAAGTTGAGATATGGGATATTATTTACGATATTAAAGAGATAATCTCATACAAAGAACCATGATGCCTAAGTGATTTAACCTCTCACCAAGAGGATGCAAAAAGACTTCCATAAACCAAGGCTCCAAGAACAAACAAAATGTCTAGGAGAGATAATGTCCAAATATCATAAACGGTCATAAAAGTCATAAAAGGGCACAAATGACAACGGTGGCCCCCTTATATACTTGAGTCCATGAACATGGTCGTAAGCCTAATATAAAAGTAGTTGCTCCATTACAAAAACCATCCCCTCCTACATACATGAAAACATACATGAAATGTAAATCCAAACCATGTAGACTCCAAATCAATGGCTCTCGAATTGCCTGGATAGACTGGAAAATGTAGAGAGCCAATGTTGGTGATTTGCTTGGCCAATCCTCCCGGATCAAATGGATAGCTACCCATGTCGATGATGTAGCTCGCTATATATCCACTTGGATCAAATAGATAGCCCAAGTGTGGACCATCCAACCATGGAACAAATGTGTGACCCTCTGGCTTGAGAAGGAAGTATCCAAGCTCCTTGTCCAAAGTGAAATGACCACCAAAAATACCTCACTTTTGTTTTCTATGGGTGTCAAGACGATTCTATTTTCTTTAGAATCGGGACATTTACTTTTGGATGCAATATATGTCTATATACCTACTGACGCATGGTTCGGCTCATGCCCATATGCCTATTGATGCAGTGGATCATATCTTTGACTTTTCGAGCGATGCTAGGATGACGGCATTGGTTTCCTCTTACCCTCGTATGATGCCAACCTTGAGACATGTTCTTTTGGTTCCTATGGGTGTCGACACAATCCTACTTTCTTTGGAGCACCCGGGACATTTACTTTTTTGTTCAACTCAGGCCCCTATACCTGATGCAGTGGGGGTCATGTCTTTGACTTTTCAATTGATGCTAAATGGGATGATGGCCTTGGTTTGCTCTTACCCTTGCATGACGCCAACCTTGACATATGTTCTTTTGGTTCTTTCTGTGGGTGTTGACATGATCCTATTTTCTTTGGAGCCAGGACACTTACAAAATTTTGGGTGCAGTATATGCCATTTGACATTATCCACTGTATCAATGGATATATGGGCATGAGCCAAACCGTGCATCATCTCCTCATGTGCAAAACCCTTTATGTGTGTATGATGATCCAAGATAACAATTTGATCATCGACATCATCATAGTACTACATCACTGAAAAATGAAGAGGTATCCTCACACGAAAGGTAAATGTTATCGTCTCTTAAATCATCATCTATGGCGTCCCCAAGGTCTGCAAGGTCATCCTCGTAAACATGGTCTATCTCCATCAATAGTTCCCGTATGTGACCTACATCCGATAACAAATCTATCTCCAACAATATAGGGTCTAAGGATATGTCTAGATCAAATGCAAATCTCTCAAGATATATGTCATATGATCTACTATGGACATGATCAATACGCATAATCCTACTCAATGTGTCACCTCGATGAAATCATCACTATTTTCATGCACTATCCTCGATTGCTTAAACACATGAACTCTATCCACATGAAGACTGCCAAGAATGTGCAATGAATACTAGAAGTATTGGACGTATCAGTGATATCTCTACAAATAGAAATCCTAGAAGAATAGCCTAATGCATCTAACACTAAGAACTCAGATCTATGCTCATAGGGGTCTCTGTCACTTGTAGCCGGAGTATCACTAACCTCAAGTGTGCTAATGGGTATACTAATCCCAAGTGTGCTAATGGATGCATCATTAATCAAATGCACACTATCCTCTAAAAGGTCACCACGATCAACTAAAGTGTTCACGTGATTTGTAGGAAAGAAGATAGGCACAGAAGTGTCGATGCTCAGTGTGTTAATGAGTATACCGATCCCGAGTGTGCTAATGGATGCATCATTAATCAAATGCACACTATCCTCTAAAATGTCACCACAATCAACTAAAGTGTCCAGGAAAGAAGATAGGCATACAAGTGTCGATGCTCATTGTGCTTGTTGCCATCTCTGTCCTCGAGATCATGCCCACATGATATGAATCGCACACATCTTTATCACATACATCATCGTCATGTGCATATGTGTCAGTGGCATCATGTGCACATACATCACTATGATCATGTGCATTTTTGTGCGATACACATCAATGTCATCATGTGTGCGTGTGTGTCCAATACGTCATCATGTGTATGAGTATATGATACAATACATCATGTCTTAGGAAGAAATCACAATGACCAGAGTGTGGGATACTCAATCAAGTCATCAAAAGATGAATCATCCCCATGCAAATAATATACCAAACCATCCATGCTGATGTAGCCAAGCGATGAAGTGATGAAAACACTGTGTGTGGACCACCTAGACCATCTGGCACATATTTGTTCCTCATCACACAAATGCCGAAAATGCCTAGGCATCAAACTATGAAGCTCGAACATCTGATACTGGCATGAATATGCTACCTCAGGATAGCAAGAAGTTGAGGAGCGAGGACATAGAGGCCTAAGCCTGGAAATGCCAAAGGGATGTGTGAACTCTGTAAAAGATATGGATGGAGCACATGACACGAGAAGGAAAATCATAAGAACAATCATAGAGCCATGATTACATGAGCGGCTCCCTTACAATCACAGTCAGAAATTTTGTCAGAATGATGTCGATGTCAATGTGAATTCTCCACCATGGTGATCAAATGAAGGATAAAATTAAAAGTAACAACCCATGGCTGTGTGTGAGCACTGCCAAAAAAAGCATACGCACCACCAAAACACAGTGCACAACAAGTGTGAACACACCTCTCAAACACAAGGCATATAGGACATGTGACCCACGATGTGTGAACAAGCCCAACTAACACTCAGCACACGATTCAATGTGTACAATGTGAAAGAATCCCCACCAAGAACACTCACAGCATGTGAACACCCCTCCTTAAACACCATGGATGTAAATAATCCCAAAATGTATGAAGGCTGTTAAACACAACGCATAAACAAGCTCAATAATCACCAAGCGCGTGATCACCCCGAAAACAAATGCAACGTGCAAAAGCATGTGAACAAGCCCAAGCAAGGCACATGTACATACTTGCAAGAAAGTACCCCAAAGTGTGCTCGTGTTGTGTGTACAAACACAACAAAAATCCAAATGATGCAAGCTGCATGCGAAACACCCCTACTAAGGTGTTGTGGACAAGAGAGTAATGTGGTTTGGACCAAAGGTGCGAAGAGCCCAGAAGACAGTGCAGATAATTTAAAGGGAGAGATTCCTAAAGTGTAAAAATAACAAAACCAAGCTTTTCCTTTCTCTTTTCCGCACTAGTGGGGTGGCAACTAGAAAGCTGTGAACTCGATGATAGCGGCCACTTATTGAACTGAGATGAGAGCTCTCTTGAGCTCCATGATGAGGACTCTTTTGCTGAGCCTAGAGCTTCCTAGCTCAGTGATGGTGATGATGCAAAATTTTTTCTCTTTTTTTTAATAAATAAATCTTTCTAATGCGCTTAGCCATGGCAGTTGCACTTTGTTGGCACTGTGAATGATACAACTTTCATATCCAAAAGTGCTAATGCTCTACTTAAGCTTGAATCAATTAAAAATATGCTAAGCCTTGTAAGAGGATGAAGCGACAATTGTAGATGCTAGCAGAGTTGTCGGAAGGTCAGAATTGAGCTTGCAAATCCTCCAAGATGAATGAGACCTGTAAGCTGATCGTAGCACTCCACTACTAGAGATTTGTACACTCTATAGAAGATCTATGCTACGCTCTAGATGAGATGTTTGTAGGTATGCTGAGCTTTAGAACCAAGCGATGAAGCAACACACAACTTAGGCATCGTTGCAATCATGTTGAGCTTTAAAAGAGGGCTATGAAGTGGCACACTACTTAGAAAGCGATCCTTCTGAGATGGAGTGTCATGGTGTTGAGCGCTGTGCGAGAGCTTCAAGAATAAGAGCGTGGTGGCGGAGCAAGTATCAATGGGTGAGCTAGAGAAGCAGATGACCAGAGCTTTGAGAATGAGAGTGTGGTGGTGGAAGAAGCAATTGTCAATGGGTGAGCTAGGGAAGTAGATGGCCAGACCTTCTTACATAAACCAATTCCTAGTCCCTCTGAGTCTCCTTATGGCCTATGAAATTTTCCCAAAATGCTCAGCAACTCCACAACCACATCTGTGGGTCTCTAGAGACCCTTAAATGTTTGGGAAATAGAACCTTAAAAAGAGTCTGATTTGTGATCTCAAAATAGATTTACTGCTAATTTCTTGTTTCTCTATACCAAGGCTACCACAACATTGGCAAACAACCATGGGGTTACTATCTGAATCTGTCTCACAGGCAGAGACCTGCATTTAGCTTGAGAGATGTGACTAACTACCTTGTTCTCTAGATACATTGATAATGATACTACCTGCTTGGTTGGGTTGCAACTTAGGATGTTGTACACAAAACAGGTATGCTCTTTAGTTTGTTTTTACTTTACTTCTGCATGTGTTTTGTTTTGCTATAAGCAATCCAAATCTAACAATTTGATCATCGACATCTTCATAGTACTACATCACTGAAAAATGAAGAGGTACCCTCACATGAAAGGTAAATGTTATCGTCTCTTAAATCATCATCTATGGCATCCCCAAGGTCTGCAAGGTCATCCTCGTAAACATGGTCTATCTCCATTAATAGTTCCCTATGTGACCCACATCCGATAACAAATCTATCTCCAATAATATAGGATCTAAGGATATGTCTAGATCAAATGCAAATCTCTCAAGATATATGTCATATGATCTACTATGGACATGATCAATACGCATAATCCTACTACGATGTGTCACCTCGATGAAATCATCACTACTCTCATGCACTATCCTCGATTGCTTAAACACATGAACTCTATCTACATGAAGACTGTCGAGAATGCGCAATGAATACTAGAAGTATTGGATGTACCAGCGATATCTCCATAAATAGAAATCCTAGAAGAATAGCCTAATGCATCTAACACTAAGAACTCAGATCTATGCTCATAGGTGTCTCTGTCACTTGTATCCGGAGTATCACTAACCTCAAGTGTGCTAATGGATGCATCATTAATCAAATGCACACTATCCTCTAAAAGGTCGCCACGATCAACTAAAGTGTCCACGTGATTTGTAGGAAAGAAGATAGGCACAGAAGTGTCGATGCTCAGTGTGTTAATGAGTATACCGATCCCGAGTGTGCTAATGGATGTATCATTAATCAAATGCACACTATCCTCTAAAATGTCACCACAATCAACTAAAGTGTCCAGGAAAGAAGATAGGCATACAAGTGTCGATGCTCATTGTGCTTGTTGCCATCTCTGTCCTCGAGATCATGCCCACATGATATGAATCGCACACATCTTTATCACATACATCATCGTCATGTGCATATGTGTCAGTGGCATCATGTGCACGTACATCACTATGATCATGTGCATTTTTGTGCGATACACATCAATGTCATCATGTGTGCGTGTGTGTCCAATACGTCATCATGTGTATGAGTATATGATACAATACATCATGTCTTAGGAAGAAATCACAATGACCAGAGTGTGGGATACTCAATCAAGTCATCAAAAGATGAATCATCCCCATGCAAATAATATACCAAACCATCCATGCTGATGTAGCCAAGCGATGAAGTGATGAAAACACTGTGTGTGGACCACCTAGACCATCTGGCACATATTTGTTCCTCATCACACAAATGCCGAAAATGCCTAGGCATCAAACTGTGAAGCTTGAACATCTGATACAGGCATGAATATGCTGCCTCAGGATAGCAAGAAGTTGAGGAGCAAGGACGTAGAGGCCTAAGCTTGGAAATGCCAAAGGCATGTGTGAACTCTGTAAAAGATATGGATGGAGCACATGACACGAGAAGGAAAATCATGAGCAATCATAGAGCCATGATGACATGAGCGGCTCTCTTACGATCACAATCAGAAATTTTGTCAGAATGATGTCGATGTCAATGTGAATTCTCCACCATGGTGATCAAATGAAGGATAAAATTAAAAGTAACAACCCATGGCTGTGTGTGAGCACTACCAAAAGCATACGCACCACCAAAACACAGTGCACAAGTGTGAACACACCTCTCAAATACAAGGCATATAGGACATGTGACCCACGATGTGTGAACAAGCCATACTAACTCTCAACACACGAATCAGTGTGTACAATGTGAAAGAATCCCCACCAAGAATGCTCACAGCATGTGAACACCCCTCCTTAAACACCATGCATGTAAATAATCCCAAAATGTATGAAGGCTGTGAAACACAATGCATAAACAAGCCCAATAATCACCAAGCGCGTGATCACCCCGAAAACAAACGCAACGTGCAAAAGCATGTGAACAAGCCCAAGCAAGGCACATGTACAAACTCACAAGAAAGTACCCCAAAGTGTGCTCGTGTTGTGTACAAACACAACAAAAATTCAAATGATGCAAGTTGCATGCGAAACACCCCTACTAAGGTGTTGTGGACAAGAGAGTAATGTGGTTTGGACCAAAGGTGCGAAGAGCCTAGAAGATAGTGCGGATAATTTGAAGGGAGAGATTCCTAAAGGGTAAAAATAACAAAACCCTAAACATTCAAAAGCTTTTCCTTTCTCTCTTCCGCACTAACTAGAAAGCTGTGAACTCGATGATAGCGGCCACTTATTGAACTGAGATGAGAGCTCTCTTGAGCTCCATGATGAGGACTCTTTTGCTGAGCCTAGAGCTTACTAGCTCAGTGATGGTGATGATGCAAAACTGTTTCTCTTTTTTTAATAAATAAATCTTTCCAATGCGCTTAGCCATGGCAGTTGCGCTTTGTTTTGGCACTGTGAAAACGATACAACTTTCATATTCAAAAGCGGTAATGCTCTACTTGTGCTTAAATCAATTAAAAATATGCTAAGCCTTGTAAGATGATGAAGAGACAATTGTCGATGCTAGCAGAGTCGTTGGAAGGTCCAAATTGAACTTGCAAATCCTCCAAGATGAATGAGACCCATAAGCTGATCATAGCACTCTCCTACTAGAGATTTGTACACTCTATAGAAGATCTATGCTATGCTCTAGATGAGATGTTTGTAGGTATGCTGAGCTTTAGAACCAAGTGATGAAGCAACACACAACTTAGGCATCGTTGCAATCATGTTAAACTGTAAAACAGGGCTATTAAGTGGCACACCACTTAGAAAGCGATCCTTCTGAGATGGAGTGTCATGGTGTTGAGCGCTCTACGAGAGCTTCGAGAATAAGAGCGTGGTGGCGGAGCAAGTATCAATGGGTGAGCTAGAGAAGCAGATGACCAGAGCTTTGAGAATGAGAGTGTGGTGATGGAAGAAGCAAGTGTCAATGGGTGAGCTAGGGAAGTAGATGGCCAAATCTTCTTACATAAACCAATTCCTAGTCCCTTTGAGACTCCTTAATGCCTATGAAATTTTCCCAAATTGCTCATCAACTCCACAGCCACATCTGTGGGTCTCTAGAGACCCTTAAATGTTTGGGAAATAGAACCTTAAAAAGAGTCTGATTTGTGATCTCAAAATAGATTTACTGCTAATTTCTTGTTTCTCTATACCAAGGCTACCACAACATTGGCAAACAACCATGGGGTTACTATATGAATCTGTCTCACAGGCAGAGACCTGCATTTAGCTTGAGAGATTTGACTACCTACCTTGTTCTCTAGATACATTGATGATGATACTACCTGCTTGGCTGGGTTGCAACTTAGGATGTTGTAAACAAAAAAGGTATGCTCCTTAGTTTGTTTTTACTTTACTTCTGCATGTGTTGTTTTGCTATAAGCAATCTAGATCTATTTCTTTTAGAAGTATCACTCATGGTCTCTATAATCGAACAAGCTTTAGTCCTTTAAAGCCACTACCAAAAGAATCCATAGTATCTAGACATAGTATCCAAGCTGGTTGTTTTTGCTCTATAGTGACTTAGAACATTGACTACTGCTAGTATTTCAATCTTGCTCTTCTTATATTACTTAATGATACTATCTATATTGCTAGCTTGGTACTGTTGCTTGCTGAGAGCTTTTGCAAAGCTGAGTGATGATGCTTTAGAGGGACAAATAAATGCTTGTGAGAGACCTTTCCACTCAAGAGGCCATATATGCAGGTTAGGAGAACCCTTGGTGTATGCGGCACACTCGCTCCACCAGTTGACTAGGCTCAATTCCCAATAGGGCCATACTTTGTATTTGCATCAAATACATAGAACTTTGTATTGTTTTCTACATGAAGCTACAATCTACACTCAATCTTTTCCAAAATTGCACTCTTGATTTATCAAGACAACACTTCTGTGTACTAGTTTTCTTAAACTTCCATAGATTAACACTAATCTTTAAAGATTAGTGCTAGTCCAATTGAGTTAGTCCAATTGAGTTGTAAACAACCTAATATGAGAAAACCACTGTTGTTTAATCTTTATTTGCAAACGTTTGTTGGCATTTTTACCAAGTGTAGGATTTTGATAAGTATCACTCATCCACAACTGTGAATCTTTGCACGAATCTTGCTCTCTAAACTTGAATCTTCAATTTTACATTGATCTTGAATTGAATCTTCAATGTTCTTCAACTCTACACTAAAATCTTTGACTCCGTACTTGAGACTACTGCACAAAAAATTATATTTTGTAACTGTATTAATACTCTTCTTCACAATAGGAAGACTAGAATGGAATGATCATAAAGCTGAGATATGGGTTATTATTTACGATATTAAAGAGATAATCTCATACAAAGAACCATGATGCCTAAGTGAGTTAACCTCTCACCAAGAGGATGCAAAAAGGCTTCCATAAACCAAGGCTCCAAGAACAAACAAAATGTCTAGGAGAGATAATGTCCAAAGATCATAAACGGTCATAAAAGTCATAAAGGGCACAAATGACAACCGTGGCCCCCTTATATACTTGAGTCCATGAACATGGTCCTAAGCCTAGTATAAAAGTAGTTGCTTCATTACAAAAACCATCCCCTCCTACATACATGAAATGTAAATCCAATTGATTTGTAAACAACCTAATATGAGAAAACCACTGTTGTTTAATCTTTATTTGCAAACGTTTGTTGGCATTTTTACCATTTCTTGGTATTTTAACTATTTCTTGATATTTCAACTGTTTCTTGGAAGTCACAGCAAGAACTATAACAAATAGCAAAGGGATGGAAAAAGGTGTAGGATTCTGATAAGTATCCCTCATCCACAGCTGTGAATCTTTGCAGAATCCTGATCTCTAAACTTGAATCTTCAATTCTACATTGATCTTGAATTGAATCTTCAATGTTCTTCAACTCTACACTAAAATCTTTGACTATGTACTTGAGACTATTGCACAAAAATTTATATTTTGTAACTGTATTAATACTCTTCTTAACAAAAGGAAGACTAGAATGGAATGATCATAAAGCTGAGATATGGGATATTATTTACGATATTAAAGAGATAATCTCATACAAAGAACCATGATGCCTAAGTGAGTTAACCTCTCACCAAGAGGATGCAAAAAGACTTCCATAAACCAAGGCTCCAAGAACAAACAAAATGTCTAGGAGAGATAATGTCCAAATATCATAAACGGTCATAAAAGTCATAAAAGGGCACAAATGACAACCGTGGCGCCCTTATATACTTGAGTCCATGAACATGGTCCTAAGCCTAATATAAAAGTAGTTGCTCCATTACAAAAACCATCCCCTCCTACATACATGAAAACATACATGAAATGTAAATCCAAACCATGTAGACTCCAAATCAATGGCTCTCAAATTGCCTGGATAGAATGGAAAATGTAGAGAGCCAATGTTGGTGATGTGCTTGGCCAATCCTCCCGGATCAAATGGATAGCTACCCATGTCGATGATGTAGCTCGCTATATATCCACTTGGATCAAATAGATAGCTCAAGTGTGGACCATCCGACCATGGAACAAATGTGTGACCCTCTGGCTTGAGAAGGGAGTATCCAAGATCCTTGTCCAAAGTGAAATGACCACCAAAAATACCTCACTTTTGTTTTCTATGGGTGTCAAGACGATTCTATTTTCTTTAGAATCGTGACATTTACTTTTGGTGGATGCAATATATGTCTATATACCTATTGACGCATGGTTCGGCTCATGCCCATACGCCTATTGATGCAGTGGATCATATCTTTGACTTTTCGAGCGATGCTAGGATGACGGCATTGGTTTCCTCTTACCCTCGTATGATGCCAACCTTGAGACATGTTCTGTTGG
This sequence comes from Cibotium barometz, assembly GCF_041138505.1. Taxonomy (NCBI): domain Eukaryota; kingdom Viridiplantae; phylum Streptophyta; class Polypodiopsida; order Cyatheales; family Cibotiaceae; genus Cibotium; species Cibotium barometz. Next base: position 12,626,142 of record NC_141072.1, on the reverse strand, counting down.
TTCCTCTGGGTGTCGACACAATCCTATTTTCTTTGGAGTGCCCGGGACATTTGCTTTTTTGTTCAACTCATGCCCCTATACCTGATGCAGTGGGGGTCATGTTTTTGACTTTTCAATTGATGCTAAATGGGATGATGGCCTTGGTTTGCTCTTACTCTTGCATGACGCCAACCTTGACATATGTTCTTTTGGTTCCTTTTGCTGGTGCCGACATGATCCTATTTTCTTTGGAGCCAGGACATTTACAAAATTTTGGGTGCAGTATATGCCATTTGACATGATCCACTGTATCAATGGATATATGGGCATGAGCCAAACCATGCATCATCTCCTCATATGCAAAATCCTTTCTATGTGTATGATGATCCGAGATAACAATTTGATCATCGACATCATCATAGTACTAAAATTAAAAGTAACAACCCATGGCTGTGTGTGAGCATTACCAAAAGCATACGCACCACTAAAACACAGTGCACAAGTGTGAACACACCTCTCAAACACAAGGCATATAGGGTATATGACCCACGATGTGTGAACAAGCCCAATTAACACTCAACACAGGAATCAGTGTGTACAATGTGAAAGAATCCCCACCAAGAACGCTCACAGCATGTGAACACCCCTCCTTAAACACCATGCATGTAAATAATCCCAAAATGTATGAAGGCTCTGTGAAACGCAATGCATAAAGAAGCCAAATAATCACCAAGCATGTGATCACCCCGAAAACAAACGCAACGTGCAAAAGCATGTGAACAAGCCCAAGCAAGGCACATGTACACACTCATAAGAAAGTACCCCAAAGTGTGCTCGTGTTGTGTACAAACACAACAAAAATCCAAATGATGTAAGTTGCATGCAAAACACCCCCAAGTTGTTGTGGACAAGAGAGTAATGTGGTTTGGACCAAAGGTGTGAAGATCCCGGAAGACAGTGCAGATAATTTAAAGGGATAGATTCCTAAAGTGTAAAAATAACAAAACCCTAAACATTCAAAAGCTTTTTCTTTCTCTTTTCCGCACTAGTGGTGGCTCAACTAGAAAGCTGTGAACTCGATGATAGCGGCCACTTATTGAACTGAGATGAGAGCTCTCTTGAGCTCCATGATGAGAACTCTTTTGCTGAGCCTAGAGCTTCCTAGCTCACTGATGGTGATGATGCAAAACTTTTTCTCTTTTTTTTTAATAAATAAATCTGTCCAATGCGCTTAGCCATGGCAGTTGCGCTTTGTTGGCACTGTGAACGATACAACTTTTATATCCAAAAGTGCTAATGCTCTACTTGTGCTTAAATCAATTGAAAATATGCTAAGCCTTGTAAGACGATGAAGCGACAATTTTAGATGCTAGCAAAGTCGTCGGAAGGTCCGAATTGAGCTTGCAAATCCTCCAAGATGAATGAGACCCGTAAGCTGATCGTAGCACTCCACTACTAGAGATTTGTACACTCTATAGAAGATCTATGCTATGCTCTAGATGAGATGTTTGTAGGTATGCTGAGCTTTAGAACCAAGCGATGAAGCAACACACAACTTAGGCATCGTTGCAATCATGTTGAGCTTTAAAACAGGGCTATGAAGTGGCACATCACTTAGTAAGCGATCCTTCTGAGATGGAGTGTCATGGTGTTGAGCGCTATGCGAGAGCTTCGAGAATAAGAGCGTGGTGGCGGAGCAAGTATCAATGGGTGAGCTAGAGAAGCATTTGACCAGAGCTTTGAGAATGAGAGTGTGGTGGTGGAAGAAGCAATTGTCAATGGGTGAGCTAGGGAAGTAAATGGCCAGACCTTCTTACATAAACCAATTCCTAGTCCCTCTGAGTCTCCTTATGGCCTATGAAATTTTCCCAAAATGCTCAGCAACTCCACAACCACATCTGTGGGTCTCTAGAGACCCTTAAATGTTTGGGAAATAGAACCTTAAAAAGAGTCTGATTTGTGATCTCAAAATAGATTTACTGCTAATTTCTTGTTTCTGTATACCAAGGCTACCACAACATTGGTAAACAACCATGGGGTTACTATATGAATCTGTCTCATAGGCTGAGACCTGCATTTAGCTTGAGAGATTTGACTAACTACCTTGTTCTCTAGATACATTGATGATGATACTACCTGCTTGGCTGGGTTGCAACTTAGGATGTTGTAAACACAAATGGTATGCTCCTTAGTTGGTTTTTACTTTACTTTTGCATGTGTTTTTTTGCTATAAGCAATCTAGATCTATTTCTTTTAGAAGTATCACTCATGGTCTCTATAATCGAACAAGCTTTAGTCCTTTAAAGCCACTACCAAAAGAATATACTTATCTAGACTCCATAGTATCTAGACATAGTATCCAAGCTGGTTGTTGTTGCTCTATAGTGACTTAGAACATTGACAACTGCTAGTATTTCAATCTTGCTCTTCTTATATTACTTAATGATACTATCTATATTGCTAGCCTGGAACTGTTGCTTGCTTGCAAAGCTAAGTGATGATGCTTTAGAGGGACAAATCAATGCTTGTGAGAGACCTTCCCACTCAAGAGGCCATATATGCAGGTTAGTAGAACCCTTGTTGTATGCGGCACACTCGCTCGCACCAGTTGACTAGGCTCAATTCCCAACAGGGCCATACTCTATATTTGCATCAAATACATAGAACTTTGCATTGTTTTCTACATGAAGCTACAATCTACACTCAATCTTTTCCAAAGTTGCACTTGATTTATCAAGACAACACTTCTGTGTACTGGTTTTCTTAAACTTCCACAAATTACCACTAATCTTTGAAGATTAGTGCTAGTCCAATTGAGTTGTAAACAACCTAATATGAGAAAACCACTGTTGTTTAATCTTTATTTGCAAACGTTTGTTGGCATTTTTACCATTTCTTGGTATTTTAACTATTTCTTGATATTTCAACTGTTTCTTGGAAGTCTCAGCAAGAACTATAACAAATAGCAAAGGGATGCAAAGAAGGTGTAGGATTTTGATAAGTATCACTCATCCACAACTGTGAATCTTTGCACGAATCTTGCTCTCTAAACTTGAATCTTAAATTCTACATTGATCTTGAATTGAATCTTCAATGTTCTTCAACTCTACACTAAAATCTTTGACTCTTTACTTGAGACTATTGCACAAAAAATTATATTTTATAACTGTATTAATACTCTTCTTCACAAAAGGAAGACTAGAATTGAATGATCATAAAGTTGAGATATGGGATATTATTTACGATATTAAAGAGATAATCTCATACAAAGAACCATGATGCCTAAGTGATTTAACCTCTCACCAAGAGGATGCAAAAAGACTTCCATAAACCAAGGCTCCAAGAACAAACAAAATGTCTAGGAGAGATAATGTCCAAATATCATAAACGGTCATAAAAGTCATAAAAGGGCACAAATGACAACGGTGGCCCCCTTATATACTTGAGTCCACGAACATGGTCGTAAGCCTAATATAAAAGTAGTTGCTCCATTACAAAAACCATCCCCTCCTACATACATGAAAACATACATGAAATGTAAATCCAAACCATGTAGACTCCAAATCAATGGCTCTCGAATTGCCTGGATAGACTGGAAAATGTAGAGAGCCAATGTTGGTGATTTGCTTGGCCAATCCTCCCGGATCAAATGGATAGCTACCCATGTCGATGATGTAGCTCGCTATATATCCACTTGGATCAAATAGATAGCCCAAGTGTGGACCATCCAACCATGGAACAAATGTGTGACCCTCTGGCTTGAGAAGGAAGTATCCAAGCTCCTTGTCCAAAGTGAAATGACCACCAAAAATACCTCACTTTTGTTTTCTATGGGTGTCAAGACGATTCTATTTTCTTTAGAATCGGGACATTTACTTTTGGATGCAATATATGTCTATATACCTACTGACGCATGGTTCGGCTCATGCCCATATGCCTATTGATGCAGTGGATCATATCTTTGACTTTTCGAGCGATGCTAGGATGACGGCATTGGTTTCCTCTTACCCTCGTATGATGCCAACCTTGAGACATGTTCTTTTGGTTCCTATGGGTGTCGACACAATCCTACTTTCTTTGGAGCACCCGGGACATTTACTTTTTTGTTCAACTCAGGCCCCTATACCTGATGCAGTGGGGGTCATGTCTTTGACTTTTCAATTGATGCTAAATGGGATGATGGCCTTGGTTTGCTCTTACCCTTGCATGACGCCAACCTTGACATATGTTCTTTTGGTTCTTTCTGTGGGTGTTGACATGATCCTATTTTCTTTGGAGCCAGGACATTTACAAAATTTTGGGTGCAGTATATGCCATTTGACATTATCCACTGTATCAATGGATATATGGGCATGAGCCAAACCGTGCATCATCTCCTCATGTGCAAAACCCTTTATGTGTGTATGATGATCCAAGATAACAATTTGATCATCGACATCATCATAGTACTACATCACTGAAAAATGAAGAGGTATCCTCACACGAAAGGTAAATGTTATCGTCTCTTAAATCATCATCTATGGCGTCCCCAAGGTCTGCAAGGTCATCCTCGTAAACATGGTCTATCTCCATCAATAGTTCCCGTATGTGACCTACATCCGATAACAAATCTATCTCCAACAATATAGGGTCTAAGGATATGTCTAGATCAAATGCAAATCTCTCAAGATATATGTCATATGATCTACTATGGACATGATCAATACGCATAATCCTACTCAATGTGTCACCTCGATGAAATCATCACTATTTTCATGCACTATCCTCGATTGCTTAAACACATGAACTCTATCCACATGAAGACTGCCAAGAATGTGCAATGAATACTAGAAGTATTGGACGTATCAGTGATATCTCTACAAATAGAAATCCTAGAAGAATAGCCTAATGCATCTAACACTAAGAACTCAGATCTATGCTCATAGGGGTCTCTGTCACTTGTAGCCGGAGTATCACTAACCTCAAGTGTGCTAATGGGTATACTAATCCCAAGTGTGCTAATGGATGCATCATTAATCAAATGCACACTATCCTCTAAAAGGTCACCACGATCAACTAAAGTGTTCACGTGATTTGTAGGAAAGAAGATAGGCACAGAAGTGTCGATGCTCAGTGTGTTAATGAGTATACCGATCCCAAGTGTGCTAATGGATGCATCATTAATCAAATGCACACTATCCTCTAAAATGTCACCACAATCAACTAAAGTGTCCAAGAAAGAAGATAGGCATACAAGTGTCGATGCTCATTGTGCTTGTTGCCATCTCTATCCTCGAGATCATGCCCACATGATATGAATCGCACACATCTTTATCACATACATCATCGTCATGTGCATATGTGTCAGTGGCATCATGTGCACATACATCACTATGATCATGTGCATTTTTGTGCGATACACATCAATGTCATCATGTGTGCGTGTGTGTCCAATACGTCATCATGTGTATGAGTATATGATACAATACATCATGTCTTAGGAAGAAATCACAATGACCAGAGTGTGGGATACTCAATCAAGTCATCAAAAGATGAATCATCCCCATGCAAATAATATACCAAACCATCCATGCTGATGTAGCCAAGCGATGAAGTGATGAAAACACTGTGTGTGGACCACCTAGACCATCTGGCACATATTTGTTCCTCATCACACAAATGCCGAAAATGCCTAGGCATCAAACTATGAAGCTCGAACATCTGATACTGGCATGAATATGCTACCTCAGGATAGCAAGAAGTTGAGGAGCGAGGACATAGAGGCCTAAGCCTGGAAATGCCAAAGGGATGTGTGAACTCTGTAAAAGATATGGATGGAGCACATGACACGAGAAGGAAAATCATAAGAACAATCATAGAGCCATGATTACATGAGCGGCTCCCTTACAATCACAGTCAGAAATTTTGTCAGAATGATGTCGATGTCAATGTGAATTCTCCACCATGGTGATCAAATGAAGGATAAAATTAAAAGTAACAACCCATGGCTGTGTGTGAGCACTGCCAAAAAAAGCATACGCACCACCAAAACACAGTGCACAACAAGTGTGAACACACCTCTCAAACACAAGGCATATAGGACATGTGACCCACGATGTGTGAACAAGCCCAACTAACACTCAGCACACGATTCAATGTGTACAATGTGAAAGAATCCCCACCAAGAACACTCACAGCATGTGAACACCCCTCCTTAAACACCATGGATGTAAATAATCCCAAAATGTATGAAGGCTGTTAAACACAACGCATAAACAAGCTCAATAATCACCAAGCGCGTGATCACCCCGAAAACAAATGCAACGTGCAAAAGCATGTGAACAAGCCCAAGCAAGGCACATGTACATACTTGCAAGAAAGTACCCCAAAGTGTGCTCGTGTTGTGTGTACAAACACAACAAAAATCCAAATGATGCAAGCTGCATGCGAAACACCCCTACTAAGGTGTTGTGGACAAGAGAGTAATGTGGTTTGGACCAAAGGTGCGAAGAGCCCAGAAGACAGTGCAGATAATTTAAAGGGAGAGATTCCTAAAGTGTAAAAATAACAAAACCAAGCTTTTCCTTTCTCTTTTCCGCACTAGTGGGGTGGCAACTAGAAAGCTGTGAACTCGATGATAGCGGCCACTTATTGAACTGAGATGAGAGCTCTCTTGAGCTCCATGATGAGGACTCTTTTGCTGAGCCTAGAGCTTCCTAGCTCAGTGATGGTGATGATGCAAAATTTTTTCTCTTTTTTTTAATAAATAAATCTTTCTAATGCGCTTAGCCATGGCAGTTGCACTTTGTTGGCACTGTGAATGATACAACTTTCATATCCAAAAGTGCTAATGCTCTACTTAAGCTTGAATCAATTAAAAATATGCTAAGCCTTGTAAGAGGATGAAGTGACAATTGTAGATGCTAGCAGAGTTGTCGGAAGGTCGGAATTGAGCTTGCAAATCCTCCAAGATGAATGAGACCTGTAAGCTGATCGTAGCACTCCACTACTAGAGATTTGTACACTCTATAGAAGATCTATGCTACGCTCTAGATGAGATGTTTGTAGGTATGCTGAGCTTTAGAACCAAGCGATGAAGCAACACACAACTTAGGCATCGTTGCAATCATGTTGAGCTTTAAAAGAGGGCTATGAAGTGGCACACTACTTAGAAAGCGATCCTTCTGAGATGGAGTGTCATGGTGTTGAGCGCTGTGCGAGAGCTTCAAGAATAAGAGCGTGGTGGCGGAGCAAGTATCAATGGGTGAGCTAGAGAAGCAGATGACCAGAGCTTTGAGAATGAGAGTGTGGTGGTGGAAGAAGCAATTGTCAATGGGTGAGCTAGGGAAGTAGATGGCCAGACCTTCTTACATAAACCAATTCCTAGTCCCTCTGAGTCTCCTTATGGCCTATGAAATTTTCCCAAAATGCTCAGCAACTCCACAACCACATCTGTGGGTCTCTAGAGACCCTTAAATGTTTGGGAAATAGAACCTTAAAAAGAGTCTGATTTGTGATCTCAAAATAGATTTACTGCTAATTTCTTGTTTCTCTATACCAAGGCTACCACAACATTGGCAAACAACCATGGGGTTACTATCTAAATCTGTCTCACAGGCAGAGACCTGCATTTAGCTTGAGAGATGTGACTAACTACCTTGTTCTCTAGATACATTGATAATGATACTACCTGCTTGGTTGGGTTGCAACTTAGGATGTTGTACACAAAAAAGGTATGCTCTTTAGTTTGTTTTTACTTTACTTCTGCATGTGTTTTGTTTTGCTATAAGCAATCCAAATCTAACAATTTGATCATCGACATCTTCGTAGTACTACATCACTGAAAAATGAAGAGGTACCCTCACATGAAAGGTAAATGTTATCGTCTCTTAAATCATCATCTATGGCATCCCCAAGGTCTGCAAGGTCATCCTCGTAAACATGGTCTATCTCCATCAATAGTTCCCTATGTGACCCACATCCGATAACAAATCTATCTCCAATAATATAGGATCTAAGGATATGTCTAGATCAAATGCAAATCTCTCAAGATATATGTCATATGATCTACTATGGACATGATCAATACGCATAATCCTACTACGATGTGTCACCTCGATGAAATCATCACTACTCTCATGCACTATCCTCGATTGCTTAAACACATGAACTCTATCCACATGAAGACTGTCGAGAATGCGCAATGAATACTAGAAGTATTGGATGTACTAGCGATATCTCCATAAATAGAAATCCTAGAAGAATAGCCTAATGCATCTAACACTAAGAACTCAGATCTATGCTCATAGGTGTCTCTGTCACTTGTATCCGGAGTATCACTAACCTCAAGTGTGCTAATGGATGCATCATTAATCAAATGCACACTATCCTCTAAAAGGTCGCCACGATCAACTAAAGTGTCCACGTGATTTGTAGGAAAGAAGATAGGGACAGAAGTGTCGATGCTCAGTGTGTTAATGAGTATACCGATCCCGAGTGTGCTAATGGATGCATCATTAATCAAATGCACACTATCCTCTAAAATGTCACCACAATCAACTAAAGTGTCCAGGAAAGAAGATAGGCATACAAGTGTCGATGCTCATTGTGTTTGTTGCCATCTCTGTCCTCAAGATCATGCCCACATGATATGAATCGTACACATCACTATCACATACATCATAGTCATGTGCATATGTGTCAGTGGCATCATGTGCACGTACATCACTATGATCATGTGCATTTTTGTGTGATACACATCAATGTCATCATGTGTGCATGTGTCCAATACGTCATCATGTGTATGAGTGTATGATACAATACATCATGTCTTAAGAACAAATCACAATGACCAGAGTGTGGGATACTCAATCAAGTCATCAAAAGATGAATCATCCCCATGCAAATAATATACCAAACCATCCATGCTGATGTAGCCAAGCGATGAAGTGATGAAAACACTGTGTGTGGACCACCTAGACTATCTGGCACATATTTGTTCCTCATCACACAAATGCCGAAAATGCCTAGGCATCAAACTGTGAAGCTTGAACATCTGATACTGGCATGAATATGCTGCCTCAGGATAGCAAGAAGTTGAGGAGCAAGGACGTAGAGGCCTAAGCCTGGAAATGCCAAAGGCATGTGTGAACTCAGTAAAAGATATGGATGGAGCACATGACACGAGAAGGAAAATCATGAGCAATCATAGAGCCATGATGACATGAGCGGCTCTCTTACGATCACAATCAGAAATTTTGTCAGAATGATGTCGATGTCAATGTGAATTCTCCACCATGGTGATCAAATGAAGGATAAAATTAAAAGTAACAACCCATGGCTGTGTGTGAGCACTACCAAAAGCATACGCACCACCAAAACACAGTGCACAAGTGTGAACACACCTCTCAAATACAAGGCATATAGGACATGTGACCCACGATGTGTGAACAAGCCATACCAACTCTCAACACACGAATCAGTGTGTACAATGTGAAAGAATCCCCACCAAGAATGCTCACAGCATGTGAACACCCCTCCTTAAACACCATGCATGTAAATAATCCCAAAATGTATGAAGGCTGTGAAACACAATGCATAAACAAGCCCAATAATCACCAAGCGCGTGATCACCCCGAAAACAAACGCAACGTGCAAAAGCATGTGAACAAGCCCAAGCAAGGCACATGTACAAACTCACAAGAAAGTACCCCAAAGTGTGCTCGTGTTGTGTACAAACACAACAAAAATCCAAATGATGCAAGTTGCATGCGAAACACCCCTACTAAGGTGTTGTGGACAAGAGAGTAATGTGGTTTGGACCAAAGGTGCGAAGAGCCTAGAAGATAGTGCGGATAATTTGAAGGGAGAGATTCCTAAAGGGTAAAAATAACAAAACCCTAAACATTCAAAAGCTTTTCCTTTCTCTCTTCCGCACTAACTAGAAAGCTGTGAACTCGATGATAGCAGCCACTTATTGAACTGAGATGAGAGCTCTCTTGAGCTCCATGATGAGGACTCTTTTGCTGAGCCTAGAGCTTCCTAGCTCAATGATGGTGATGATGCAAGACTGTTTCTCTTTTTTTTAATAAATAAATCTTTCCAATGCGCTTAGCCATGGCAGTTGCGCTTTGTTTTGGCACTGTGAAAACGATACAACTTTCATATTCAAAAGCGGTAATGCTCTACTTGTGCTTAAATCAATTAAAAATATGCTAAGCCTTGTAAGATGATGAAGAGACAATTGTAGATGCTAGCAGAGTCGTTGGAAGGTCCAAATTGAACTTGCAAATCCTCCAAGATGAATGAGACCCATAAGCTGATCATAGCACTCTCCTACTAGAGATTTGTACACTCTATAGAAGATCTATGCTATGCTCTAGATGAGATGTTTGTAGGTATGCTGAGCTTTAGAACCAAGTGATGAAGCAACACACAACTTAGGCATCGTTGCAATCATGTTAAACTTTAACATGATTGCAACGATGCCTAAGTTGTGTGTTGCTTCATCACTTGGTTCTAAAGCTCAGCATACCTACAAACATCTCATCTAGAGCATAGCATAGATCTTCAAGTTTAACATGATTGCAACGATGCCTAAGTTGTGTGTTGCTTCATCACTTGGTTCTAAAGCTCAGCATACCTACAAACATCTCATCTAGAGCATAGCATAGATCTTCTATAGAGTGTACAAATCTCTAGTAGGAGAGTGCTATGATCAGCTTATGGGTCTCATTCATCTTGGAGGATTTGCAAGTTCAATTTGGACCTTCCAACGACTCTACTAGCATCTACAATTGTCTCTTCATCATCTTACAAGTCTTAGCATATTTTTAATTGATTTAAGCACAAGTAGAGCATTACCGCTTTTGAATATGAAAGTTGTATCGTTTTCACAGTGCCAAAACAAAGCGCAACTGCCATGGCTAAGCGCATTGGAAAGATTTATTTATTAAAAAAAAGAGAAACAGTTTTGCATCATCACCATCACTGAGCTAGGAAGCTCTAGGCTCAGCAAAAGAGTCCTCATCATGGAGCTCAAGAGAGCTCTCATCTCAGTTCAATAAGTGGCCGCTATCATCGAGTTCACAGCTTTCTAGTTAGTGCGGAAGAGAGAAAGGAAAAGCTTTTGAATGTTTAGGGTTTTGTTATTTTTACCCTTTAGGAATCTCTCCCTTCAAATTATCCGCACTATCTTCTAGGCTCTTCGCACCTTTGGTCCAAACCACATTACTCTCTTGTCCACAACACCTTAGTAGGGGTGTTTCGCATGCAACTTGCATCATTTGGATTTTTGTTGTGTTTGTACACAACACGAGCACACTTTGGGGTACTTTCTTGTGAGTTTGTACATGTGCCTTGCTTGGGCTTGTTCACATGCTTTTGCACGTTGCGTTTGTTTTTGGGGTGATCACGCGCTTGGTGATTATTGGGCTTGTTTATGCATTGTGTTTCACAGCCTTCATACATTTTGGGATTATTTACATGCATGGTGTTTAAGGAGGGGTGTTCACATGCTGTGAGCGTTCTTGGTGGGGATTCTTTCACATTGTACACACTGATTCGTGTGTTGAGAGTTAGTATGGCTTGTTCACACATCGTGGGTCACATGTCCTATATGCCTTGTATTTGAGAGGTGTGTTCACACTTGTGCACTGTGTTTTGGTGGTGCGTATGCTTTTGGTAGTGCTCACACACAGCCATGGGTTGTTACTTTTAATTTTATCCTTCATTTGATCACCATGGTGGAGAATTCACATTGACATCGACATCATTCTGACAAAATTTCTGATTGTGATCGTAAGAGAGCCGCTCATGTCATCATGGCTCTATGATTGCTCATGATTTTCCTTCTCGTGTCATGTGCTCCATCCATATCTTTTACAGAGTTCACACATGCCTTTGGCATTTCCAGGCTTAGGCCTCTACGTCCTTGCTCCTCAACTTCTTGCTATCCTGAGGCAGCATATTCATGCCAGTATCAGATGTTCAAGCTTCACAGTTTGATGCCTAGGCATTTTCGGCATTTGTGTGATGAGGAACAAATATGTGCCAGATAGTCTAGGTGGTCCACACACAGTGTTTTCATCACTTCATCGCTTGGCTACATCAGCATGGATGGTTTGGTATATTATTTGCATGGGGATGATTCATCTTTTGATGACTTGATTGAGTATCCCACACTCTGGTCATTGTGATTTGTTCTTAAGACATGATGTATTGTATCATACACTCATACACATGATGACATATTGGACACATGCACACATGATGACATTGATGTGTATCACACAAAAATGCACATGATCATAGTGATGTACGTGCACATGATGCCACTGACACATATGCACATGACTATGATGTATGTGATAGTGATGTGTACGATTCATATCATGTGGGCATGATCTTGAGGACAGAGATGGCAACAAACACAATGAGCATCGACACTTGTATGCCTATCTTCTTTCCTGGACACTTTAGTTGATTGTGGTGACATTTTAGAGGATAGTGTGCATTTGATTAATGATGCATCCATTAGCACACTCGGGATCGGTATACTCATTAACACACTGAGCATCGACACTTCTGTGCCTATCTTCTTTCCTACAAATCACGTGGACACTTTAGTTGATCGTGGCGACCTTTTAGAGGATAGTGTGCATTTGATTAATGATGCATCCATTAGCACACTTGAGGTTAGTGATACTCCGGATACAAGTGACAGAGACACCTATGAGCATAGATCTGAGTTCTTAGTGTTAGATGCATTAGGCTATTCTTCTAGGATTTCTATTTATGGAGATATCGCTGGTACATCCAATACTTCTAGTATTCATTGCGCATTCTCGACAGTCTTCATGTGGATAGAGTTCATGTGTTTAAGCAATCGAGGATAGTGCATGAGAGTAGTGATGATTTCATCGAGGTGACACATCGTAGTAGGATTATGCGTATTGATCATGTCCATAGTAGATCATATGACATATATCTTGAGAGATTTGCATTTGATCTAGACATATCCTTAGATCCTATATTATTGGAGATAGATTTGTTATCGGATGTGGGTCACATAGGGAACTATTGATGGAGATAGACCATGTTTACGAGGATGACCTTGCAGACCTTGGGGATGCCATAGATGATGATTTAAGAGACGATAACATTTACCTTTCATGTGAGGGTACCTCTTCATTTTTCAGTGATGTAGTACTACGAAGATGTCGATGATCAAATTGTTAGATTTGGATTGCTTATAGCAAAACAAAACACATGCAAAAGTAAAGTAAAAACAAACTAAAGAGCATACCTTTTTTGTGTACAACATCCTAAGTTGCAACCCAACCAAGCAGGTAGTATCATTATCAATGTATCTAGAGAACAAGGTAGTTAGTCACATCTCTCAAGCTAAATGCAGGTCTCTGCCTGTGAGACAGATTCAGATAGTAACCCCATGGTTGTTTGCCAATGTTGTGGTAGCCTTGGTATAGAGAAACAAGAAATTAGCAGTAAATCTATTTTGAGATCACAAATCAGACTCTTTTTAAGGTTCTATTTCCCAAACATTTAAGGGTCTCTAGAGACCCACAGATGTGGTTGTGGAGTTGCTGAGCATTTTGGGAAAATTTCATAGGCCATAAGGAGACTCAGAGGGACTAGGAATTGGTTTATGTAAGAAGGTCTGGCCATCTACTTCCCTAGCTCACCCATTGACAATTGCTTCTTCCACCACCACACTCTCATTCTCAAAGCTCTGGTCATCTGCTTCTCTAGCTCACCCATTGATACTTGCTCCGCCACCACGCTCTTATTCTTGAAGCTCTCGCACAGCGCTCAACACCATGACACTCCATCTCAGAAGGATCGCTTTCTAAGTAGTGTGCCACTTCATAGCCCTCTTTTAAAGCTCAACATGATTGCAACGATGCCTAAGTTGTGTGTTGCTTCATCGCTTGGTTCTAAAGCTCAGCATACCTACAAACATCTCATCTAGAGCGTAGCATAGATCTTCTATAGAGTGTACAAATCTCTAGTAGTGGAGTGCTACGATCAGCTTACAGGTCTCATTCATCTTGGAGGATTTGCAAGCTCAATTCTGACCTTCCGACAACTCTGCTAGCATCTACAATTGTCGCTTCATCCTCTTACAAGGCTTAGCATATTTTTAATTGATTCAAGCTTAAGTAGAGCATTAGCACTTTTGGATATGAAAGTTGTATCATTCACAGTGCCAACAAAGTGCAACTGCCATGGCTAAGCGCATTAGAAAGATTTATTTATTAAAAAAAAGAGAAAAAAATTTGCATCATCACCATTACTGAGCTAGGAAGCTCTAGGCTCAGCAAAAGAGTCCTCATCATGGAGCTCAAGAGAGCTCTCATCTCAGTTCAATAAGTGGCCGCTATCATCGAGTTCACAGCTTTCTAGTTGCCACCCCACTAGTGCGGAAAAGAGAAAGGAAAAGCTTGGTTTTGTTATTTTTACACTTTAGGAATCTCTCCCTTTAAATTATCTGCACTGTCTTCTGGGCTCTTCGCACCTTTGGTCCAAACCACATTACTCTCTTGTCCACAACACCTTAGTAGGGGTGTTTCGCATGCAGCTTGCATCATTTGGATTTTTGTTGTGTTTGTACACACAACACGAGCACACTTTGGGGTACTTTCTTGCAAGTATGTACATGTGCCTTGCTTGGGCTTGTTCACATGCTTTTGCACGTTGCATTTGTTTTCGGGGTGATCACGCGCTTGGTGATTATTGAGCTTGTTTATGCGTTGTGTTTAACAGCCTTCATACATTTTGGGATTATTTACATCCATGGTGTTTAAGGAGGGGTGTTCACATGCTGTGAGTGTTCTTGGTGGGGATTCTTTCACATTGTACACATTGAATCGTGTGCTGAGTGTTAGTTGGGCTTGTTCACACATCGTGGGTCACATGTCCTATATGCCTTGTGTTTGAGAGGTGTGTTCACACTTGTTGTGCACTGTGTTTTGGTGGTGCGTATGCTTTTTTTGGCAGTGCTCACACACAGCCATGGGTTGTTACTTTTAATTTTATCCTTCATTTGATCACCATGGTGGAGAATTCACATTGACATCGACATCATTCTGACAAAATTTCTGACTGTGATTGTAAGGGAGCCGCTCATGTAATCATGGCTCTATGATTGTTCTTATGATTTTCCTTCTTGTGTCATGTGCTCCATCCATATCTTTTACAGAGTTCACACATCCCTTTGGCATTTCCAGGCTTAGGCCTCTATGTCCTCGCTCCTCAACTTCTTGCTATCCTGAGGTAGCATATTCATGCCAGTATCAGATGTTCGAGCTTCATAGTTTGATGCCTAGGCATTTTCGGCATTTGTGTGATGAGGAACAAATATGTGCCAGATGGTCTAGGTGGTCCACACACAGTGTTTTCATCACTTCATCGCTTGGCTACATCAGCATGGATGGTTTGGTATTTATTTGCATGGGGATGATTCATCTTTTGATGACTTGATTGAGTATCCCACACTCTGGTCATTGTGATTTCTTCCTAAGACATGATGTATTGTATCATATACTCATACACATGATGACGTATTGGACACACACGCACACATGATGACATTGATGTGTATCGCACAAAAATGCACATGATCATAGTGATGTACGTGCACATGATGCCACTGACACATATGCACATGACGATGATGTATGTGATAAAGATGTGTGCGATTCATATCATGTGGGCATGATCTCGAGGACAGAGATGGCAACAAGCACAATGAGCATCGACACTTGTATGCCTATCTTCTTTCCTGGACACTTTAGTTGATTGTGGTGACATTTTAGAGGATAGTGTGCATTTGATTAATGATGCATCCATTAGCACACTCGGGATCAGTATGCTCATTAACACACTGAGCATCGACACTTCTGTGCCTATCTTCTTTCCTACAAATCACGTGAACACTTTAGTTGATCGTGGTGACCTTTTAGAGGATAGTGTGCATTTGATTAATGATGCATCCATTAGCATTAGCACACTTGGGATTAGTATACCCATTAGCACACTTGAGGTTAGTGATACTCCGGCTACAAGTGACAGAGACACCTATGAGCATAGATCTGAGTTCTTAGTGTTAGATGCATTAGGCTATTCTTCTAGGATTTCTATTTGTAGAGATATCACTGATACGTCCAATACTTCTAGTATTCATTGCACATTCTTGGCAGTCTTCATGTGGATAGAGTTCATGTGTTTAAGCAATCGAGGATAGTGCATGAAAATAGTGATGATTTCATCGAGGTGACACATTGAGTAGGATTATGCGTATTGATCATGTCCATAGTAGATCATATGACATATATCTTGAGAGATTTGCATTTGATCTATACATATCCTTAGACCCTATATTGTTGGAGATAGATTTGTTATCGGATGTAGGTCACATACGGGAACTATTGATGGAGATAGACCATGTTTACGAGGATGACCTTGCAGACCTTGGGGACGCCATAGATGATGATTTAAGAGACGATAACATTTACCTTTCGTGTGAGGATACCTCTTCATTTTTCAGTGATGTAGTACTATGATGATGTCGATGATCAAATTGTTATCTTGGATCATCATACACACATAAAGGGTTTTGCACATGAGGAGATGATGCACGGTTTGGCTCATGCCCATATATCCATTGATACAGTGGATAATGTCAAATGGCATATACTGCACCCAAAATTTTGTAAATGTCCTGGCTCCAAAGAAAATAGGATCATGTCAACACCCACAGAAAGAACCAAAAGAACATATGTCAAGGTTGGCGTCATGCAAGGATAAGAGCAAACCAAGGCCATCATCCCATTTAGCATCAATTGAAAAGTCAAAGACATGACCCCTACTACATCAGGTATAGGGGCCTGAGTTGAACAAAAAAGTAAATGTCTCGGGTGCTCCAAAGAAAGTAGGATTGTGTCGACACCCATAGGAACCAAAAGAACATGTCTCAAGGTTGGCATCATACGAGGGTAAGAGGAAACCAATGCCGTCATCCTAGCATCGCTCGAAAAGTCAAAGATATGATCCACTGCATCAATAGGCATATGGGCATGAGCCGAACCATGCGTCAGTAGGTATATAGACATATATTGCATCCAAAAGTAAATGTCCCGATTCTAAAGAAAATAGAATCGTCTTGACACCCATAGAAAACAAAAGTGAGGTATTTTTGGTGGTCATTTCACTTTGGACAAGGAGCTTGGATACTTCCTTCTCAAGCCAGAGGGTCACACATTTGTTCCATGGTTGGATGGTCCACACTTGGGCTATCTATTTGATCCAAGTGGATATATAGCGAGCTACATCATCGACATGGGTAGCTATCCATTTGATCCGGGAGGATCGGCCAAGCAAATCACCAACATTGGCTCTCTACATTTTCCAGTCTATCCAGGCAATTCGAGAGCCATTGATTTGTAGTCTACATGGTTTGGATTTACATTTCATGTATGTTTTCATGTATGTAGGAGGGGATGGTTTTTGTAATGGAGCAACTACTTTTATATTAGGCTTACGACCATGTTCATGGACTCAAGTATATAAGGGGGCCACCGTTGTCATTTGTGCCCTTTTATGACTTTTATGACCGTTTATGATATTTGGACATTATCTCTCCTAGACATTTTGTTTGTTCTTGGAGCCTTGGTTTATGGAAGTCTTTTTGCATCCTCTTGGTGAGAGGTTAAATCACTTAGGCATCATGGTTCTTTGTATGAGATTATCTCTTTAATATCGTAAATAATATCCCATATCTCAACTTTATGATCATTCAATTCTAGTCTTCCTTTTCTGAAGAAGAGTATCAATACATTTATAAAATATAATTTTTTGTGCAATAGTCTCAAGTAAAGAGTCAAAGATTTTAGTGTAGAGTTGAAGAACATTAAAGATTCAATTCAAGATCAATGTAGAATTTAAGATTCAAGTTTAGAGAGCAAGATTCGTGCAAAGATTCACAGTTGTGGATGAGTGATACTTATCAAAATCCTACACCTTCTTTGCATCCCTTTGCTATTTGTTATAGTTCTTACTGAGACTTCCAAGAAACAGTTGAAATATCAAGAAATAGTTAAAATACCAAGAAATGGTAAAAATGCCAACAAACGTTTGCAAATAAAGATTAAACAACAGTGGTTTTCTCATATTAGGTTGTTTACAACTCAATTGGACTAGCACTAATCTCAAAGATTAGTGGTAATTTGTGGAAGTTTAAGAAAACCAGTACACAGAAGTGTTGTCTTGATAAATCAAGTGCAACTTTGGAAAAGATTGAGTGTAGATTGTAGCTTCATGTAGAAAACAATGCAAAGTTCTATGTATTTGATGCAAATATAGAGTATGGCCCTGTTGGGAATTGAGCCTAGTCAACTGGTGCGAGCGAGTGTGCCGCATACAACAAGGGTTCTACTAACCTGCATATATGGCCTCTTGAGTGGGAAGGTCTCTCACAAGCATTGATTTGTCCCTCTAAAGCATCATCACTTAGCTTTGCAAGCAAGCAACAGTTCCAGGCTAGCAATATAGATAGTATCATTAAGTAATATAAGAAGAGCAAGATTGAAATACTAGCAGTTGTCAATGTTCTAAGTCACTATAGAGCAACAACAACCAGCTTGGATACTATGTCTAGATACTATGGAGTCTAGATAAATATATTCTTTTGGTAGTGGCTTTAAAGGACTAAAGCTTGTTCGATTATAGAGACCATGAGTGATACTTCTAAAAGAAATAGATCTGGATTGCTTATAGCAAAAAAACACATGCAAAAGTAAAGTAAAAACCAACTAAGGAGCATACCATTTGTGTTTACAACATCCTAAGTTGCAACCCAGCCAAGCAGGTAGTATCATCATCAATGTATCTAGAGAACAAGGTAGTTAGTCAAATCTCTCAAGCTAAATGCAGGTCTCAGCCTATGAGACAGATTCATATAGTAACCCCATGGTTGTGTTGTGGTAGCCTTGGTATACAGAAACAAGAAACTAGCAGTAAATCTATTTTGAGATCACAAATCAGACTCTTTTTAAGGTTCTATTTCCCAAACATTTAAGGGTCTCTAGAGACCCACAGATGTGGTTGTGGAGTTGCTGAGCATTTTGGGAAAATTTCATAGGCCATAAGGAGACTCAGAGGGACTAGGAATTGGTTTATGTAAGAAGGTCTGGCCATTTACTTCCCTAGCTCACCCATTGACAATTGCTTCTTCCACCACCACACTCTCATTCTCAAAGCTCTGGTCAAATGCTTCTCTAGCTCACCCATTGATACTTGCTCCGCCACCACGCTCTTATTCTCGAAGCTCTCGCATAGCGCTCAACACCATGACACTCCATCTCAGAAGGATCGCTTACTAAGTGATGTGCCACTTCATAGCCCTGTTTTAAAGCTCAACATGATTGCAACGATGCCTAAGTTGTGTGTTGCTTCATCGCTTGGTTCTAAAGCTCAGCATACCTACAAACATCTCATCTAGAGCATAGCATAGATCTTCTATAGAGTGTACAAATCTCTAGTAGTGGAGTGCTACGATCAGCTTACGGGTCTCATTCATCTTGGAGGATTTGCAAGCTCAATTCGGACCTTCCGACGACTTTGCTAGCATCTAAAATTGTCGCTTCATCGTCTTACAAAGCTTAGCATATTTTCAATTGATTTAAGCACAAGTAGAGCATTAGCGCTTTTGGATATAAAAGTTGTATCGTTCACAGTGCCAACAAAGCGCAACTGCCATGGCTAAGCGCATTGGACAGATTTATTTATTAAAAAAAAGAGAAAAAGTTTTGCATCATCACCATCAGTGAGCTAGGAAGCTCTAGGCTCAGCAAAAGAGTTCTCATCATGGAGCTCAAGAGAGCTCTCATCTCAGTTCAATAAGTGGCCGCTATCATCGAGTTCACAGCTTTCTAGCAGAAAAGAGAAAGAAAAAGCTTTTGAATGTTTAGGGTTTTGTTATTTTTACACTTTAGGAATCTATCCCTTTAAATTATCTGCACTGTCTTCCGGGATCTTCACACCTTTGGTCCAAACCACATTACTCTCTTGTCCACAACAACTTGGGGGTGTTTTGCATGCAACTTACATCATTTGGATTTTTGTTGTGTTTGTACACAACACGAGCACACTTTGGGGTACTTTCTTATGAGTTTGTACATGTGCCTTGCTTGGGCTTGTTCACATGCTTTTGCACGTTGCGTTTGTTTTCGGGGTGATCACATGCTTGGTGATTATTGGGCTTCTTTATGCGTTGCGTTTCACAGAGCCTTCATACATTTTGGGATTATTTACATGCATGGTGTTTAAGGAGGGGTGTTCACATGCTGTGAGCGTTCTTGGTGGGGATTCTTTCACATCGTACACACTGATTCCTGTGTTGAGTGTTAATTGGGCTTGTTCACACATCGTGGGTCATATACCCTATATGCCTTGTGTTTGAGAGGTGTGTTCACACTTGTGCACTGTGTTTTAGTGGTGCGTATGCTTTTGGTAATGCTCACACACAGCCATGGGTTGTTACTTTTAATTTTAGTACTATGATGATGTCGATGATCAAATTGTTATCTCGGATCATCATACACATAGAAAGGATTTTGCATATGAGGAGATGATGCATGGTTTGGCTCATGCCCATATATCCATTGATACAGTGGATCATGTCAAATGGCATATACTGCACCCAAAATTTTGTAAATGTCCTGGCTCCAAAGAAAATAGGATCATGTCGGCACCAGCAGAAGGAACCAAAAGAACATATGTCAAGGTTGGCGTCATGCAAGAGTAAGAGAAAACCAAGGCCATCATCCCATTTAGCATCAATTGAAAAGTCAAAGACATGACCCCCACTGCATCAGGTATAGGGGCATGAGTTGAACAAAAAAGCAAATGTCCCGGGCACTCCAAAGAAAATAGGATTGTGTCGACACCCAGAGGAACCAAAAGAACATGTCTCAAGGTTGGCATCATACGAGGGTAAGAGGAAACCAATGCCGTCATCCTAGCATCGCTCGAAAAGTCAAAGATATGATCCACTGCATCAATAGGCGTATGGGCATGAGCCGAACCATGCGTCAATAGGTATATAGACATATATTGCATCCACCAAAAGTAAATGTCCCGATTCTAAAGAAAATAGAATCGTCTTGACACCCATAGAAAACAAAAGTGAGGTATTTTTGGTGGTCATTTCACTTTGGACAAGGATCTTGGATACTCCCTTCTCAAGCCAGAGGGTCACACATTTGTTCCATGGTCGGATGGTCCACACTTGAGCTATCTATTTGATCCAAGTGGATATATAGCGAGCTACATCATCGACATGGGTAGCTATCCATTTGATCCGGGAGGATTGGCCAAGCACATCACCAACATTGGCTCTCTACATTTTCCATTCTATCCAGGCAATTTGAGAGCCATTGATTTGGAGTCTACATGGTTTGGATTTACATTTCATGTATGTTTTCATGTATGTAGGAGGGGATGGTTTTTGTAATGGAGCAACTACTTTTATATTAGGCTTAGGACCATGTTCATGGACTCAAGTATATAAGGGCGCCACGGTTGTCATTTGTGCCCTTTTATGACTTTTATGACCGTTTATGATATTTGGACATTATCTCTCCTAGACATTTTGTTTGTTCTTGGAGCCTTGGTTTATGGAAGTCTTTTTGCATCCTCTTGGTGAGAGGTTAACTCACTTAGGCATCATGGTTCTTTGTATGAGATTATCTCTTTAATATCGTAAATAATATCCCATATCTCAGCTTTATGATCATTCCATTCTAGTCTTCCTTTTGTTAAGAAGAGTATTAATACAGTTACAAAATATAAATCTTTGTGCAATAGTCTCAAGTACATAGTCAAAGATTTTAGTGTAGAGTTGAAGAACATTGAAGATTCAATTCAAGATCAATGTAGAATTGAAGATTCAAGTTTAGAGATCAGGATTCTGCAAAGATTCACAGCTGTGGATGAGGGATACTTATCAAAATCCTACACCTTTTTCCATCCCTTTGCTATTTGTTATAGTTCTTGCTGTGACTTCCAAGAAACAGTTGAAATATCAAGAAATAGTTAAAATACCAAGAAATGGTAAAAATGCCAACAAACGTTTGCAAATAAAGATTAAACAACAGTGGTTTTCTCATATTAGGTTGTTTACAAATCAATTGGATTTACATTTCATGTATGTAGGAGGGGATGGTTTTTGTAATGAAGCAACTACTTTTATACTAGGCTGAGGACCATGTTCATGGACTCAAGTATATAAGGGGGCCACGGTTGTCATTTGTGCCCTTTATGACTTTTATGACCGTTTATGATCTTTGGACATTATCTCTCCTAGACATTTTGTTTGTTCTTGGAGCCTTGGTTTATGGAAGTCTTTTTGCATCCTCTTGGTGAGAGGTTAACTCACTTAGGCATCATGGTTCTTTGTATGAGATTATCTCTTTAATATCGTAAATAATAACCCATATCTCAGCTTTATGATCATTCCATTCTAGTCTTCCTATTGTGAAGAAGAGTATTAATACAGTTACAAAATATAATTTTTTGTGCAGTAGTCTCAAGTACAGAGTCAAAGATTTTAGTGTAGAGTTGAAGAACATTGAAGATTCAATTCAAGATCAATGTAAAATTGAAGATTCAAGTTTAGAGAGCAAGATTCGTGCAAAGATTCACAGTTGTGGATGAGTGATACTTATCAAAATCCTACACTTGGTAAAAATGCCAACAAACGTTTGCAAATAAAGATTAAACAACAGTGGTTTTCTCATATTAGGTTGTTTACAACTCAATTGGACTAACTCAATTGGACTAGCACTAATCTTTAAAGATTAGTGTTAATCTATGGAAGTTTAAGAAAACTAGTACACAGAAGTGTTGTCTTGATAAATCAAGAGTGCAATTTTGGAAAAGATTGAGTGTAGATTGTAGCTTCATGTAGAAAACAATACAAAGTTCTATGTATTTGATGCAAATACAAAGTATGGCCCTATTGGGAATTGAGCCTAGTCAACTGGTGGAGCGAGTGTGCCGCATACACCAAGGGTTCTCCTAACCTGCATATATGGCCTCTTGAGTGGAAAGGTCTCTCACAAGCATTTATTTGTCCCTCTAAAGCATCATCACTCAGCTTTGCAAAAGCTCTCAGCAAGCAACAGTACCAAGCTAGCAATATAGATAGTATCATTAAGTAATATAAGAAGAGCAAGATTGAAATACTAGCAGTAGTCAATGTTCTAAGTCACTATAGAGCAAAAACAACCAGCTTGGATACTATGTCTAGATACTATGGATTCTTTTGGTAGTGGCTTTAAAGGACTAAAGCTTGTTCGATTATAGAGACCATGAGTGATACTTCTAAAAGAAATAGATCTGGATTGCTTATAGCAAAACAACACATGCAGAAGTAAAGTAAAAACAAACTAAGGAGCATACCTTTTTTGTTTACAACATCCTAAGTTGCAACCCAACCAAGCAGGTAGTATCATCATCAATGTATCTAGAGAACAAGGTAGGTAGTCAAATCTCTCAAGCTAAATGCAGGTCTCTGCCTGTGAGACAGATTCATATAGTAACCCCATGGTTGTTTGCCAATGTTGTGGTAGCCTTGGTATAGAGAAACAAGAAATTAGCAGTAAATCTATTTTGAGATCACAAATCAGACTCTTTTTAAGGTTCTATTTCCCAAACATTTAAGGGTCTCTAGAGACCCACAGATGTGGCTGTGGAGTTGATGAGCAATTTGGGAAAATTTCATAGGCATTAAGGAGTCTCAAAGGGACTAGGAATTGGCTTATGTAAGAAGATTTGGCCATCTACTTCCCTAGCTCACCCATTGACACTTGCTTCTTCCATCACCACACTCTCATTCTCAAAGCTCTGGTCATCTGCTTCTCTAGCTCACCCATTGATACTTGCTCCGCCACCACGCTCTTATTCTCGAAGCTCTCGTAGAGCGCTCAACACCATGACACTCCATCTCAGAAGGATCGCTTTCTAAGTGGTGTGCCACTTAATAGCCCTGTTTTACAGTTTAACATGATTGCAACGATGCCTAAGTTGTGTGTTGCTTCATCACTTGGTTCTAAAGCTCAGCATACCTACAAACATCTCATCTAGAGCATAGCATAGATCTTCTATAGAGTGTACAAATCTCTAGTAGGAGAGTGCTATGATCAGCTTATGGGTCTCATTCATCTTGGAGGATTTGCAAGTTCAATTTGGACCTTCCAACGACTCTGCTAGCATCTACAATTGTCTCTTCATCATCTTACAAGGCTTAGCATATTTTTAATTGATTTAAGCACAAGTAGAGCATTACCGCTTTTGAATATGAAAGTTGTATCGTTTTCACAGTGCCAAAACAAAGCGCAACTGCCATGGCTAAGCGCATTGGAAAGATTTATTTATTAAAAAAAAGAGAAACAGTCTTGCATCATCACCATCACTGAGCTAGGAAGCTCTAGGCTCAGCAAAAGAGTCCTCATCATGGAGCTCAAGAGAGCTCTCATCTCAGTTCAATAAGTGGCCGCTATCATCGAGTTCACAGCTTTCTAGTTAGTGCGGAAGAGAGAAAGGAAAAGCTTTTGAATGTTTAGGGTTTTGTTATTTTTACCCTTTAGGAATCTCTCCCTTCAAATTATCCGCACTATCTTCTAGGCTCTTCGCACCTTTGGTCCAAACCACATTACTCTCTTGTCCACAACACCTTAGTAGGGGTGTTTCGCATGCAACTTGCATCATTTGGATTTTTGTTGTGTTTGTACACAACACGAGCACACTTTGGGGTACTTTCTTGTGAGTTTGTACATGTGCCTTGCTTGGGCTTGTTCACATGCTTTTGCACGTTGCGTTTGTTTTCGGGGTGATCACGCGCTTGGTGATTATTGGGCTTGTTTATGCATTGTGTTTCATAGCCTTCATACATTTTGGGATTATTTACATGCATGGTGTTTAAGGAGGGGTGTTCACATGCTGTGAGCGTTCTTGGTGGGGATTCTTTCACATTGTACACACTGATTCGTGTGTTGAGAGTTGGTATGGCTTGTTCACACATCGTGGGTCACATGTCCTATATGCCTTGTATTTGAGAGGTGTGTTCACACTTGTGCACTGTGTTTTGGTGGTGCGTATGCTTTTGGTAGTGCTCACACACAGCCATGGGTTGTTACTTTTAATTTTATCCTTCATTTGATCACCATGGTGGAGAATTCACATTGACATCGACATCATTCTGACAAAATTTCTGATTGTGATCGTAAGAGAGCCGCTCATGTCATCATGGCTCTATGATTGCTCATGATTTTCCTTCTCGTGTCATGTGCTCCATCCATATCTTTTACAGAGTTCACACATGCCTTTGGCATTTCCAGGCTTAGGCCTCTACGTCCTTGCTCCTCAACTTCTTGCTATCCTGAGGCAGCATATTCATGCCAGTATCAGATGTTCAAGCTTCACAGTTTGATGCCTAGGCATTTTCGGCATTTGTGTGATGAGGAACAAATATGTGCCAGATGGTCTAGGTGGTCCACACACAGTGTTTTCATCACTTCATCGCTTGGCTACATCAGCATGGATGGTTTGGTATATTATTTGCATGGGGATGATTCATCTTTTGATGACTTGATTGAGTATCCCACACTCTGGTCATTGTGATTTGTTCTTAAGACATGATGTATTGTATCATACACTCATACACATGATGACGTATTGGACACATGCACACATGATGACATTGATGTGTATCACACAAAAATGCACATGATCATAGTGATGTACGTGCACATGATGCCACTGACACATATGCACATGACTATGATGTATGTGATAGTGATGTGTACGATTCATATCATGTGGGCATGATCTTGAGGACAGAGATGGCAACAAACACAATGAGCATCGACACTTGTATGCCTATCTTCTTTCCTAGACACTTTAGTTGATTGTGGTGACATTTTAGAGGATAGTGTGCATTTGATTAATGATGCATCCATTAGCACACTCGGGATCGGTATACTCATTAACACACTGAGCATCGACACTTCTGTGCCTATCTTCTTTCCTACAAATCACGTGGACACTTTAGTTGATCGTGGCGACCTTTTAGAGGATAGTGTGCATTTGATTAATGATGCATCCATTAGCACACTTGAGGTTAGTGATACTCCGGATACAAGTGACAGAGACACCTATGAGCATAGATCTGAGTTCTTAGTGTTAGATGCATTAGGCTATTCTTCTAGGATTTCTATTTATGGAGATATCACTGATACGTCCAATACTTCTAGTATTCATTGCACATTCTTGGCAGTCTTCATGTGGATAGAGTTCATGTGTTTAAGCAATCGAGGATAGTGCATGAAAATAGTGATGATTTCATCGAGGTGACACATTGAGTAGGATTATGCGTATTGATCATGTCCATAGTAGATCATATGACATATATCTTGAGAGATTTGCATTTGATCTATACATATCCTTAGACCCTATATTGTTGGAGATAGATTTGTTATCGGATGTAGGTCACATACGGGAACTATTGATGGAGATAGACCATGTTTACGAGGATGACCTTGCAGACCTTGGGGACGCCATAGATGATGATTTAAGAGACGATAACATTTACCTTTCGTGTGAGGATACCTCTTCATTTTTCAGTGATGTAGTACTATGAAGATGTCGATGATCAAATTGTTAGATTTGGATTGCTTATAGCAAAACAAAACACATGCAGAAGTAAAGTAAAAACAAACTAAAGAGCATACCTTTTTTGTGTACAACATCCTAAGTTGCAACCCAACCAAGCAGGTAGTATCATTATCAATGTATCTAGAGAACAAGGTAGTTAGTCACATCTCTCAAGCTAAATGCAGGTCTCTGCCTGTGAGACAGATTCAGATAGTAACCCCATGGTTGTTTGCCAATGTTGTGGTAGCCTTGGTATAGAGAAACAAGAAATTAGCAGTAAATCTATTTTGAGATCACAAATCAGACGCTTTTTAAGGTTCTATTTCCCAAACATTTAAGGGTCTCTAGAGACCCACAGATGTGGTTGTGGAGTTGCTGAGCATTTTGGGAAAATTTCATAGGCCATAAGGAGACTCAGAGGGACTAGGAATTGGTTTATGTAAGAAGGTCTGGCCATCTACTTCCCTAGCTCACCCATTGACAATTGCTTCTTCCACCACCACACTCTCATTCTCAAAGCTCTGGTCATGTGCTTCTCTAGCTCACCCATTGATACTTGCTCCGCCACCACGCTCTTATTCTTGAAGCTCTCGCACAGCGCTCAACACCATGACACTCCATCTCAGAAGGATCGCTTTCTAAGTAGTGTGCCACTTCATAGCCCTCTTTTAAAGCTCAACATGATTGCAACGATGCCTAAGTTGTGTGTTGCTTCATCGCTTGGTTCTAAAGCTCAGCATACCTACAAACATCTCATCTAGAGCGTAGCATAGATCTTCTATAGAGTGTACAAATCTCTAGTAGTGGAGTGCTACGATCAGCTTACAGGTCTCATTCATCTTGGAGGATTTGCAAGCTCAATTCCGACCTTCCGACAACTCTGCTAGCATCTACAATTGTCGCTTCATCCTCTTACAAGGCTTAGCATATTTTTAATTGATTCAAGCTTAAGTAGAGCATTAGCACTTTTGGATATGAAAGTTGTATCATTCACAGTGCCAACAAAGTGCAACTGCCATGGCTAAGCGCATTAGAAAGATTTATTTATTAAAAAAAAGAGAAAAAATTTTGCATCATCACCATCACTGAGCTAGGAAGCTCTAGGCTCAGCAAAAGAGTCCTCATCATGGAGCTCAAGAGAGCTCTCATCTCAATTCAATAAGTGGCCGCTATCATCGAGTTCACAGCTTTCTAGTTGCCACCCCACTAGTGCGGAAAAGAGAAAGGAAAAGCTTGGTTTTGTTATTTTTACACTTTAGGAATCTCTCCCTTTAAATTATCTGCACTGTCTTCTGGGCTCTTCCCACCTTTGGTCCAAACCACATTACTCTCTTGTCCACAACACCTTAGTAGGGGTGTTTCGCATGCAGCTTGCATCATTTGGATTTTTGTTGTGTTTGTACACACAACACGAGCACACTTTGGGGTACTTTCTTGCAAGTATGTACATGTGCCTTGCTTGGGCTTGTTCACATGCTTTTGCACGTTGCATTTGTTTTCGGGGTGATCACGCGCTTGGTGATTATTGAGCTTGTTTATGCGTTGTGTTTAACAGCCTTCATACATTTTGGGATTATTTACATCCATGGTGTTTAAGGAGGGGTGTTCACATGCTATGAGTGTTCTTGGTGGGGATTCTTTCACATTGTACACATTGAATCGTGTGCTGAGTGTTAGTTGGGCTTGTTCACACATCGTGGGTCACATGTCCTATATGCCTTGTGTTTGAGAGGTGTGTTCACACTTGTTGTGCACTGTGTTTTGGTGGTGCGTATGCTTTTTTTGGCAGTGCTCACACACAGCCATCGGTTGTTACTTTTAATTTTATCCTTCATTTGATCACCATGGTGGAGAATTCACATTGACATCGACATCATTCTGACAAAATTTCTGACTGTGATTGTAAGGGAGCCGCTCATGTAATCATGGCTCTATGATTGTTCTTATGATTTTCCTTCTTGTGTCATGTGCTCCATCCATATCTTTTACAGAGTTCACACATCCCTTTGGCATTTCCAGGCTTAGGCCTCTATGTCCTCGCTCCTCAACTTCTTGCTATCATGAGGTAGCATATTCATGCCAGTATCAGATGTTCGAGCGTCATAGTTTGATGCCTAGGCATTTTCGGCATTTGTGTGATGAGGAACAAATATGTGCCAGATGGTCTAGGTGGTCCACACACAGTGTTTTCATCACTTCATCGCTTGGCTACATCAGCATGGATGGTTTGGTATATTATTTGCATGGGGATGATTCATCTTTTGATGACTTGATTGAGTATCCCACACTCTGGTCATTGTGATTTCTTCCTAAGACATGATGTATTGTATCATATACTCATACACATGATGACGTATTGGACACACACGCACACATGATGACATTGATGTGTATCGCACAAAAATGCACATGATCATAGTGATGTACGTGCACATGATGCCACTGACACATATGCACATGACGATGATGTATGTGATAAAGATGTGTGCGATTCATATCATGTGGGCATGATCTCGAGGACAGAGATGGCAACAAGCACAATGAGCATCGACACTTGTATGCCTATCTTCTTTCCTGGACACTTTAGTTGATTGTGGTGACATTTTAGAGGATAGTGTGCATTTGATTAATGATGCATCCATTAGCACACTCGGGATCGGTATACTCATTAACACACTGAGCATCGACACTTCTGTGCCTATCTTCTTTCCTACAAATCACGTGAACACTTTAGTTGATCGTGGTGACCTTTTAGAGGATAGTGTGCATTTGATTAATGATGCATCCATTAGCACACTTGGGATTAGTATACCCATTAGCACACTTGAGGTTAGTGATACTCCGGCTACAAGTGACAGAGACACCTATGAGCATAGATCTGAGTTCTTAGTGTTAGATGCATTAGGCTATTCTTCTAGGATTTCTATTTGTAGAGATATCACTGATACGTCCAATACTTCTAGTATTCATTGCACATTCTTGGCAGTCTTCATGTGGATAGAGTTCATGTGTTTAAGCAATCGAGGATAGTGCATGAAAATAGTGATGATTTCATCGAGGTGACACATTGAGTAGGATTATGCGTATTGATCATGTCCATAGTAGATCATATGACATATATCTTGAGAGATTTGCATTTGATCTATACATATCCTTAGACCCTATATTGTTGGAGATAGATTTGTTATCGGATGTAGGTCACATACGGGAACTATTGATGGAGATAGACCATGTTTACGAGGATGACCTTGCAGACCTTGGGGACGCCATAGATGATGATTTAAGAGACGATAACATTTACCTTTCGTGTGAGGATACCTCTTCATTTTTCAGTGATGTAGTACTATGATGATGTCGATGATCAAATTGTTATCTTGGATCATCATACACACATAAAGGGTTTTGCACATGAGGAGATGATGCACGGTTTGGCTCATGCCCATATATCCATTGATACAGTGGATAATGTCAAATGGCATATACTGCACCCAAAATTTTGTAAATGTCCTGGCTCCAAAGAAAATAGGATCATGTCAACACCCACAGAAAGAACCAAAAGAACATATGTCAAGGTTGGCGTCATGCAAGGATAAGAGCAAACCAAGGCCATCATCCCATTTAGCATCAATTGAAAAGTCAAAGACATGACCCCTACTACATCAGGTATAGGGGCCTGAGTTGAACAAAAAAGTAAATGTCTCGGGTGCTCCAAAGAAAGTAGGATTGTGTCGACACCCATAGGAACCAAAAGAACATGTCTCAAGGTTGGCATCATACGAGGGTAAGAGGAAACCAATGCCGTCATCCTAGCATCGCTCGAAAAGTCAAAGATATGATCCACTGCATCAATAGGCATATGGGCATGAGCCGAACCATGCGTCAGTAGGTATATAGACATATATTGCATCCAAAAGTAAATGTCCCGATTCTAAAGAAAATAGAATCGTCTTGACACCCATAGAAAACAAAAGTGAGGTATTTTTGGTGGTCATTTCACTTTGGACAAGGAGCTTGGATACTTCCTTCTCAAGCCAGAGGGTCACACATTTGTTCCATGGTTGGATGGTCCACACTTGGGCTATCTATTTGATCCAAGTGGATATATAGCGAGCTACATCATCGACATGGGTAGCTATCCATTTGATCCGGGAGGATCGGCCAAGCAAATCACCAACATTGGCTCTCTACATTTTCCAGTCTATCCAGGCAATTCGAGAGCCATTGATTTGTAGTCTACATGGTTTGGATTTACATTTCATGTATGTTTTCATGTATGTAGGAGGGGATGGTTTTTGTAATGGAGCAACTACTTTTATATTAGGCTTACGACCATGTTCATGGACTCAAGTATATAAGGGGGCCACCGTTGTCATTTGTGCCCTTTTATGACTTTTATGACCGTTTATGATATTTGGACATTATCTCTCCTAGACATTTTGTTTGTTCTTGGAGCCTTGGTTTATGGAAGTCTTTTTGCATCCTCTTGGTGAGAGGTTAAATCACTTAGGCATCATGGTTCTTTGTATGAGATTATCTCTTTAATATCGTAAATAATATCCCATATCTCAACTTTATGATCATTCAATTCTAGTCTTCCTTTTCTGAAGAAGAGTATCAATACATTTATAAAATATAATTTTTTGTGCAATAGTCTCAAGTAAAGAGTCAAAGATTTTAGTGTAGAGTTGAAGAACATTAAAGATTCAATTCAAGATCAATGTAGAATTTAAGATTCAAGTTTAGAGAGCAAGATTCGTGCAAAGATTCACAGTTGTGGATGAGTGATACTTATCAAAATCCTACACCTTCTTTGCATCCCTTTGCTATTTGTTATAGTTCTTACTGAGACTTCCAAGAAACAGTTGAAATATCAAGAAATAGTTAAAATACCAAGAAATGGTAAAAATGCCAACAAACGTTTGCAAATAAAGATTAAACAACAGTGGTTTTCTCATATTAGGTTGTTTACAACTCAATTGGACTAGCACTAATCTCAAAGATTAGTGGTAATTTGTGGAAGTTTAAGAAAACCAGTACACAGAAGTGTTGTCTTGATAAATCAAGTGCAACTTTGGAAAAGATTGAGTGTAGATTGTAGCTTCATGTAGAAAACAATGCAAAGTTCTATGTATTTGATGCAAATATAGAGTATGGCCCTGTTGGGAATTGAGCCTAGTCAACTGGTGCGAGCGAGTGTGCCGCATACAACAAGGGTTCTACTAACCTGCATATATGGCCTCTTGAGTGGGAAGGTCTCTCACAAGCATTGATTTGTCCCTCTAAAGCATCATCACTTAGCTTTGCAAGCAAGCAACAGTTCCAGGCTAGCAATATAGATAGTATCATTAAGTAATATAAGAAGAGCAAGATTGAAATACTAGCAGTTGTCAATGTTCTAAGTCACTATAGAGCAACAACAACCAGCTTGGATACTATGTCTAGATACTATGGAGTCTAGATAAATATATTCTTTTGGTAGTGGCTTTAAAGGACTAAAGCTTGTTCGATTATAGAGACCATGAGTGATACTTCTAAAAGAAATAGATCTGGATTGCTTATAGCAAAAAAACACATGCAAAAGTAAAGTAAAAACCAACTAAGGAGCATACCATTTGTGTTTACAACATCCTAAGTTGCAACCCAGCCAAGCAGGTAGTATCATCATCAATGTATCTAGAGAACAAGGTAGTTAGTCAAATCTCTCAAGCTAAATGCAGGTCTCAGCCTATGAGACAGATTCATATAGTAACCCCATGGTTGTGTTGTGGTAGCCTTGGTATACAGAAACAAGAAACTAGCAGTAAATCTATTTTGAGATCACAAATCAGACTCTTTTTAAGGTTCTATTTCCCAAACATTTAAGGGTCTCTAGAGACCCACAGATGTGGTTGTGGAGTTGCTGAGCATTTTGGGAAAATTTCATAGGCCATAAGGAGACTCAGAGGGACTAGGAATTGGTTTATGTAAGAAGGTCTGGCCATTTACTTCCCTAGCTCACCCATTGACAATTGCTTCTTCCACCACCACACTCTCATTCTCAAAGCTCTGGTCAAATGCTTCTCTAGCTCACCCATTGATACTTGCTCCGCCACCACGCTCTTATTCTCGAAGCTCTCGCATAGCGCTCAACACCATGACACTCCATCTCAGAAGGATCGCTTACTAAGTGATGTGCCACTTCATAGCCCTGTTTTAAAGCTCAACATGATTGCAACGATGCCTAAGTTGTGTGTTGCTTCATCGCTTGGTTCTAAAGCTCAGCATACCTACAAACATCTCATCTAGAGCATAGCATAGATCTTCTATAGAGTGTACAAATCTCTAGTAGTGGAGTGCTACGATCAGCTTACGGGTCTCATTCATCTTGGAGGATTTGCAAGCTCAATTCGGACCTTCCGACGACTTTGCTAGCATCTAAAATTGTCGCTTCATCGTCTTACAAAGCTTAGCATATTTTCAATTGATTTAAGCACAAGTAGAGCATTAGCGCTTTTGGATATAAAAGTTGTATCGTTCACAGTGCCAACAAAGCGCAACTGCCATGGCTAAGCGCATTGGACAGATTTATTTATTAAAAAAAAGAGAAAAAGTTTTGCATCATCACCATCAGTGAGCTAGGAAGCTCTAGGCTCAGCAAAAGAGTTCTCATCATGGAGCTCAAGAGAGCTCTCATCTCAGTTCAATAAGTGGCCGCTATCATCGAGTTCACAGCTTTCTAGCAGAAAAGAGAAAGAAAAAGCTTTTGAATGTTTAGGGTTTTGTTATTTTTACACTTTAGGAATCTATCCCTTTAAATTATCTGCACTGTCTTCCGGGATCTTCACACCTTTGGTCCAAACCACATTACTCTCTTGTCCACAACAACTTGGGGGTGTTTTGCATGCAACTTACATCATTTGGATTTTTGTTGTGTTTGTACACAACACGAGCACACTTTGGGGTACTTTCTTATGAGTTTGTACATGTGCCTTGCTTGGGCTTGTTCACATGCTTTTGCACGTTGCGTTTGTTTTCGGGGTGATCACATGCTTGGTGATTATTGGGCTTCTTTATGCGTTGCGTTTCACAGAGCCTTCATACATTTTGGGATTATTTACATGCATGGTGTTTAAGGAGGGGTGTTCACATGCTGTGAGCGTTCTTGGTGGGGATTCTTTCACATCGTACACACTGATTCCTGTGTTGAGTGTTAATTGGGCTTGTTCACACATCGTGGGTCATATACCCTATATGCCTTGTGTTTGAGAGGTGTGTTCACACTTGTGCACTGTGTTTTAGTGGTGCGTATGCTTTTGGTAATGCTCACACACAGCCATGGGTTGTTACTTTTAATTTTAGTACTATGATGATGTCGATGATCAAATTGTTATCTCGGATCATCATACACATAGAAAGGATTTTGCATATGAGGAGATGATGCATGGTTTGGCTCATGCCCATATATCCATTGATACAGTGGATCATGTCAAATGGCATATACTGCACCCAAAATTTTGTAAATGTCCTGGCTCCAAAGAAAATAGGATCATGTCGGCACCAGCAGAAGGAACCAAAAGAACATATGTCAAGGTTGGCGTCATGCAAGAGTAAGAGAAAACCAAGGCCATCATCCCATTTAGCATCAATTGAAAAGTCAAAGACATGACCCCCACTGCATCAGGTATAGGGGCATGAGTTGAACAAAAAAGCAAATGTCCCGGGCACTCCAAAGAAAATAGGATTGTGTCGACACCCAGAGGAACCAAAAGAACATGTCTCAAGGTTGGCATCATACGAGGGTAAGAGGAAACCAATGCCGTCATCCTAGCATCGCTCGAAAAGTCAAAGATATGATCCACTGCATCAATAGGCGTATGGGCATGAGCCGAACCATGCGTCAATAGGTATATAGACATATATTGCATCCACCAAAAGTAAATGTCCCGATTCTAAAGAAAATAGAATCGTCTTGACACCCATAGAAAACAAAAGTGAGGTATTTTTGGTGGTCATTTCACTTTGGACAAGGATCTTGGATACTCCCTTCTCAAGCCAGAGGGTCACACATTTGTTCCATGGTCGGATGGTCCACACTTGAGCTATCTATTTGATCCAAGTGGATATATAGCGAGCTACATCATCGACATGGGTAGCTATCCATTTGATCCGGGAGGATTGGCCAAGCACATCACCAACATTGGCTCTCTACATTTTCCATTCTATCCAGGCAATTTGAGAGCCATTGATTTGGAGTCTACATGGTTTGGATTTACATTTCATGTATGTTTTCATGTATGTAGGAGGGGATGGTTTTTGTAATGGAGCAACTACTTTTATATTAGGCTTAGGACCATGTTCATGGACTCAAGTATATAAGGGCGCCACGGTTGTCATTTGTGCCCTTTTATGACTTTTATGACCGTTTATGATATTTGGACATTATCTCTCCTAGACATTTTGTTTGTTCTTGGAGCCTTGGTTTATGGAAGTCTTTTTGCATCCTCTTGGTGAGAGGTTAACTCACTTAGGCATCATGGTTCTTTGTATGAGATTATCTCTTTAATATCGTAAATAATATCCCATATCTCAGCTTTATGATCATTCCATTCTAGTCTTCCTTTTGTTAAGAAGAGTATTAATACAGTTACAAAATATAAATCTTTGTGCAATAGTCTCAAGTACATAGTCAAAGATTTTAGTGTAGAGTTGAAGAACATTGAAGATTCAATTCAAGATCAATGTAGAATTGAAGATTCAAGTTTAGAGATCAGGATTCTGCAAAGATTCACAGCTGTGGATGAGGGATACTTATCAAAATCCTACACCTTTTTCCATCCCTTTGCTATTTGTTATAGTTCTTGCTGTGACTTCCAAGAAACAGTTGAAATATCAAGAAATAGTTAAAATACCAAGAAATGGTAAAAATGCCAACAAACGTTTGCAAATAAAGATTAAACAACAGTGGTTTTCTCATATTAGGTTGTTTACAAATCAATTGGATTTACATTTCATGTATGTAGGAGGGGATGGTTTTTGTAATGAAGCAACTACTTTTATACTAGGCTGAGGACCATGTTCATGGACTCAAGTATATAAGGGGGCCACGGTTGTCATTTGTGCCCTTTATGACTTTTATGACCGTTTATGATCTTTGGACATTATCTCTCCTAGACATTTTGTTTGTTCTTGGAGCCTTGGTTTATGGAAGTCTTTTTGCATCCTCTTGGTGAGAGGTTAACTCACTTAGGCATCATGGTTCTTTGTATGAGATTATCTCTTTAATATCGTAAATAATAACCCATATCTCAGCTTTATGATCATTCCATTCTAGTCTTCCTATTGTGAAGAAGAGTATTAATACAGTTACAAAATATAATTTTTTGTGCAGTAGTCTCAAGTACAGAGTCAAAGATTTTAGTGTAGAGTTGAAGAACATTGAAGATTCAATTCAAGATCAATGTAAAATTGAAGATTCAAGTTTAGAGAGCAAGATTCGTGCAAAGATTCACAGTTGTGGATGAGTGATACTTATCAAAATCCTACACTTGGTAAAAATGCCAACAAACGTTTGCAAATAAAGATTAAACAACAGTGGTTTTCTCATATTAGGTTGTTTACAACTCAATTGGACTAACTCAATTGGACTAGCACTAATCTTTAAAGATTAGTGTTAATCTATGGAAGTTTAAGAAAACTAGTACACAGAAGTGTTGTCTTGATAAATCAAGAGTGCAATTTTGGAAAAGATTGAGTGTAGATTGTAGCTTCATGTAGAAAACAATACAAAGTTCTATGTATTTGATGCAAATACAAAGTATGGCCCTATTGGGAATTGAGCCTAGTCAAGTGGTGGAGCGAGTGTGCCGCATACACCAAGGGTTCTCCTAACCTGCATATATGGCCTCTTGAGTGGAAAGGTCTCTCACAAGCATTTATTTGTCCCTCTAAAGCATCATCACTCAGCTTTGCAAAAGCTCTCAGCAAGCAACAGTACCAAGCTAGCAATATAGATAGTATCATTAAGTAATATAAGAAGAGCAAGATTGAAATACTAGCAGTAGTCAATGTTCTAAGTCACTATAGAGCAAAAACAACCAGCTTGGATACTATGTCTAGATACTATGGATTCTTTTGGTAGTGGCTTTAAAGGACTAAAGCTTGTTCGATTATAGAGACCATGAGTGATACTTCTAAAAGAAATAGATCTGGATTGCTTATAGCAAAACAACACATGCAGAAGTAAAGTAAAAACAAACTAAGGAGCATACCTTTTTTGTTTACAACATCCTAAGTTGCAACCCAACCAAGCAGGTAGTATCATCATCAATGTATCTAGAGAACAAGGTAGGTAGTCAAATCTCTCAAGCTAAATGCAGGTCTCTGCCTGTGAGACAGATTCATATAGTAACCCCATGGTTGTTTGCCAATGTTGTGGTAGCCTTGGTATAGAGAAACAAGAAATTAGCAGTAAATCTATTTTGAGATCACAAATCAGACTCTTTTTAAGGTTCTATTTCCCAAACATTTAAGGGTCTCTAGAGACCCACAGATGTGGCTGTGGAGTTGATGAGCAATTTGGGAAAATTTCATAGGCATTAAGGAGTCTCAAAGGGACTAGGAATTGGCTTATGTAAGAAGATTTGGCCATCTACTTCCCTAGCTCACCCATTGACACTTGCTTCTTCCATCACCACACTCTCATTCTCAAAGCTCTGGTCATCTGCTTCTCTAGCTCACCCATTGATACTTGCTCCGCCACCACGCTCTTATTCTCGAAGCTCTCGTAGAGCGCTCAACACCATGACACTCCATCTCAGAAGGATCGCTTTCTAAGTGGTGTGCCACTTAATAGCCCTGTTTTACAGTTTAACATGATTGCAACGATGCCTAAGTTGTGTGTTGCTTCATCACTTGGTTCTAAAGCTCAGCATACCTACAAACATCTCATCTAGAGCATAGCATAGATCTTCTATAGAGTGTACAAATCTCTAGTAGGAGAGTGCTATGATCAGCTTATGGGTCTCATTCATCTTGGAGGATTTGCAAGTTCAATTTGGACCTTCCAACGACTCTGCTAGCATCTACAATTGTCTCTTCATCATCTTACAAGGCTTAGCATATTTTTAATTGATTTAAGCACAAGTAGAGCATTACCGCTTTTGAATATGAAAGTTGTATCGTTTTCACAGTGCCAAAACAAAGCGCAACTGCCATGGCTAAGCGCATTGGAAAGATTTATTTATTAAAAAAAAGAGAAACAGTCTTGCATCATCACCATCACTGAGCTAGGAAGCTCTAGGCTCAGCAAAAGAGTCCTCATCATGGAGCTCAAGAGAGCTCTCATCTCAGTTCAATAAGTGGCCGCTATCATCGAGTTCACAGCTTTCTAGTTAGTGCGGAAGAGAGAAAGGAAAAGCTTTTGAATGTTTAGGGTTTTGTTATTTTTACCCTTTAGGAATCTCTCCCTTCAAATTATCCGCACTATCTTCTAGGCTCTTCGCACCTTTGGTCCAAACCACATTACTCTCTTGTCCACAACACCTTAGTAGGGGTGTTTCGCATGCAACTTGCATCATTTGGATTTTTGTTGTGTTTGTACACAACACGAGCACACTTTGGGGTACTTTCTTGTGAGTTTGTACATGTGCCTTGCTTGGGCTTGTTCACATGCTTTTGCACGTTGCGTTTGTTTTCGGGGTGATCACGCGCTTGGTGATTATTGGGCTTGTTTATGCATTGTGTTTCATAGCCTTCATACATTTTGGGATTATTTACATGCATGGTGTTTAAGGAGGGGTGTTCACATGCTGTGAGCGTTCTTGGTGGGGATTCTTTCACATTGTACACACTGATTCGTGTGTTGAGAGTTGGTATGGCTTGTTCACACATCGTGGGTCACATGTCCTATATGCCTTGTATTTGAGAGGTGTGTTCACACTTGTGCACTGTGTTTTGGTGGTGCGTATGCTTTTGGTAGTGCTCACACACAGCCATGGGTTGTTACTTTTAATTTTATCCTTCATTTGATCACCATGGTGGAGAATTCACATTGACATCGACATCATTCTGACAAAATTTCTGATTGTGATCGTAAGAGAGCCGCTCATGTCATCATGGCTCTATGATTGCTCATGATTTTCCTTCTCGTGTCATGTGCTCCATCCATATCTTTTACAGAGTTCACACATGCCTTTGGCATTTCCAGGCTTAGGCCTCTACGTCCTTGCTCCTCAACTTCTTGCTATCCTGAGGCAGCATATTCATGCCAGTATCAGATGTTCAAGCTTCACAGTTTGATGCCTAGGCATTTTCGGCATTTGTGTGATGAGGAACAAATATGTGCCAGATGGTCTAGGTGGTCCACACACAGTGTTTTCATCACTTCATCGCTTGGCTACATCAGCATGGATGGTTTGGTATATTATTTGCATGGGGATGATTCATCTTTTGATGACTTGATTGAGTATCCCACACTCTGGTCATTGTGATTTGTTCTTAAGACATGATGTATTGTATCATACACTCATACACATGATGACGTATTGGACACATGCACACATGATGACATTGATGTGTATCACACAAAAATGCACATGATCATAGTGATGTACGTGCACATGATGCCACTGACACATATGCACATGACTATGATGTATGTGATAGTGATGTGTACGATTCATATCATGTGGGCATGATCTTGAGGACAGAGATGGCAACAAACACAATGAGCATCGACACTTGTATGCCTATCTTCTTTCCTAGACACTTTAGTTGATTGTGGTGACATTTTAGAGGATAGTGTGCATTTGATTAATGATGCATCCATTAGCACACTCGGGATCGGTATACTCATTAACACACTGAGCATCGACACTTCTGTGCCTATCTTCTTTCCTACAAATCACGTGGACACTTTAGTTGATCGTGGCGACCTTTTAGAGGATAGTGTGCATTTGATTAATGATGCATCCATTAGCACACTTGAGGTTAGTGATACTCCGGATACAAGTGACAGAGACACCTATGAGCATAGATCTGAGTTCTTAGTGTTAGATGCATTAGGCTATTCTTCTAGGATTTCTATTTATGGAGATATCACTGATACGTCCAATACTTCTAGTATTCATTGCACATTCTTGGCAGTCTTCATGTGGATAGAGTTCATGTGTTTAAGCAATCGAGGATAGTGCATGAAAATAGTGATGATTTCATCGAGGTGACACATTGAGTAGGATTATGCGTATTGATCATGTCCATAGTAGATCATATGACATATATCTTGAGAGATTTGCATTTGATCTATACATATCCTTAGACCCTATATTGTTGGAGATAGATTTGTTATCGGATGTAGGTCACATACGGGAACTATTGATGGAGATAGACCATGTTTACGAGGATGACCTTGCAGACCTTGGGGACGCCATAGATGATGATTTAAGAGACGATAACATTTACCTTTCGTGTGAGGATACCTCTTCATTTTTCAGTGATGTAGTACTATGAAGATGTCGATGATCAAATTGTTAGATTTGGATTGCTTATAGCAAAACAAAACACATGCAGAAGTAAAGTAAAAACA
Source organism: Cibotium barometz (assembly GCF_041138505.1). Taxonomy (NCBI): domain Eukaryota; kingdom Viridiplantae; phylum Streptophyta; class Polypodiopsida; order Cyatheales; family Cibotiaceae; genus Cibotium; species Cibotium barometz. The sequence goes on along the minus strand of NC_141072.1, from coordinate 12,585,890 downwards.
AACTAAAGAGCATACCTTTTTTGTGTACAACATCCTAAGTTGCAACCCAACCAAGCAGGTAGTATCATTATCAATGTATCTAGAGAACAAGGTAGTTAGTCACATCTCTCAAGCTAAATGCAGGTCTCTGCCTGTGAGACAGATTCAGATAGTAACCCCATGGTTGTTTGCCAATGTTGTGGTAGCCTTGGTATAGAGAAACAAGAAATTAGCAGTAAATCTATTTTGAGATCACAAATCAGACGCTTTTTAAGGTTCTATTTCCCAAACATTTAAGGGTCTCTAGAGACCCACAGATGTGGTTGTGGAGTTGCTGAGCATTTTGGGAAAATTTCATAGGCCATAAGGAGACTCAGAGGGACTAGGAATTGGTTTATGTAAGAAGGTCTGGCCATCTACTTCCCTAGCTCACCCATTGACAATTGCTTCTTCCACCACCACACTCTCATTCTCAAAGCTCTGGTCATGTGCTTCTCTAGCTCACCCATTGATACTTGCTCCGCCACCACGCTCTTATTCTTGAAGCTCTCGCACAGCGCTCAACACCATGACACTCCATCTCAGAAGGATCGCTTTCTAAGTAGTGTGCCACTTCATAGCCCTCTTTTAAAGCTCAACATGATTGCAACGATGCCTAAGTTGTGTGTTGCTTCATCGCTTGGTTCTAAAGCTCAGCATACCTACAAACATCTCATCTAGAGCGTAGCATAGATCTTCTATAGAGTGTACAAATCTCTAGTAGTGGAGTGCTACGATCAGCTTACAGGTCTCATTCATCTTGGAGGATTTGCAAGCTCAATTCCGACCTTCCGACAACTCTGCTAGCATCTACAATTGTCGCTTCATCCTCTTACAAGGCTTAGCATATTTTTAATTGATTCAAGCTTAAGTAGAGCATTAGCACTTTTGGATATGAAAGTTGTATCATTCACAGTGCCAACAAAGTGCAACTGCCATGGCTAAGCGCATTAGAAAGATTTATTTATTAAAAAAAAGAGAAAAAATTTTGCATCATCACCATCACTGAGCTAGGAAGCTCTAGGCTCAGCAAAAGAGTCCTCATCATGGAGCTCAAGAGAGCTCTCATCTCAATTCAATAAGTGGCCGCTATCATCGAGTTCACAGCTTTCTAGTTGCCACCCCACTAGTGCGGAAAAGAGAAAGGAAAAGCTTGGTTTTGTTATTTTTACACTTTAGGAATCTCTCCCTTTAAATTATCTGCACTGTCTTCTGGGCTCTTCACACCTTTGGTCCAAACCACATTACTCTCTTGTCCACAACACCTTAGTAGGGGTGTTTCGCATGCAGCTTGCATCATTTGGATTTTTGTTGTGTTTGTACACACAACACGAGCACACTTTGGGGTACTTTCTTGCAAGTATGTACATGTGCCTTGCTTGGGCTTGTTCACATGCTTTTGCACGTTGCATTTGTTTTCGGGGTGATCACGCGCTTGGTGATTATTGAGCTTGTTTATGCGTTGTGTTTAACAGCCTTCATACATTTTGGGATTATTTACATCCATGGTGTTTAAGGAGGGGTGTTCACATGCTATGAGTGTTCTTGGTGGGGATTCTTTCACATTGTACACATTGAATCGTGTGCTGAGTGTTAGTTGGGCTTGTTCACACATCGTGGGTCACATGTCCTATATGCCTTGTGTTTGAGAGGTGTGTTCACACTTGTTGTGCACTGTGTTTTGGTGGTGCGTATGCTTTTTTTGGCAGTGCTCACACACAGCCATCGGTTGTTACTTTTAATTTTATCCTTCATTTGATCACCATGGTGGAGAATTCACATTGACATCGACATCATTCTGACAAAATTTCTGACTGTGATTGTAAGGGAGCCGCTCATGTAATCATGGCTCTATGATTGTTCTTATGATTTTCCTTCTTGTGTCATGTGCTCCATCCATATCTTTTACAGAGTTCACACATCCCTTTGGCATTTCCAGGCTTAGGCCTCTATGTCCTCGCTCCTCAACTTCTTGCTATCATGAGGTAGCATATTCATGCCAGTATCAGATGTTCGAGCGTCATAGTTTGATGCCTAGGCATTTTCGGCATTTGTGTGATGAGGAACAAATATGTGCCAGATGGTCTAGGTGGTCCACACACAGTGTTTTCATCACTTCATCGCTTGGCTACATCAGCATGGATGGTTTGGTATATTATTTGCATGGGGATGATTCATCTTTTGATGACTTGATTGAGTATCCCACACTCTGGTCATTGTGATTTCTTCCTAAGACATGATGTATTGTATCATATACTCATACACATGATGACGTATTGGACACACACGCACACATGATGACATTGATGTGTATCGCACAAAAATGCACATGATCATAGTGATGTACGTGCACATGATGCCACTGACACATATGCACATGACGATGATGTATGTGATAAAGATGTGTGCGATTCATATCATGTGGGCATGATCTCGAGGACAGAGATGGCAACAAGCACAATGAGCATCGACACTTGTATGCCTATCTTCTTTCCTGGACACTTTAGTTGATTGTGGTGACATTTTAGAGGATAGTGTGCATTTGATTAATGATGCATCCATTAGCACACTCGGGATCGGTATACTCATTAACACACTGAGCATCGACACTTCTGTGCCTATCTTCTTTCCTACAAATCACGTGAACACTTTAGTTGATCGTGGTGACCTTTTAGAGGATAGTGTGCATTTGATTAATGATGCATCCATTAGCACACTTGGGATTAGTATACCCATTAGCACACTTGAGGTTAGTGATACTCCGGCTACAAGTGACAGAGACACCTATGAGCATAGATCTGAGTTCTTAGTGTTAGATGCATTAGGCTATTCTTCTAGGATTTCTATTTGTAGAGATATCACTGATACGTCCAATACTTCTAGTATTCATTGCACATTCTTGGCAGTCTTCATGTGGATAGAGTTCATGTGTTTAAGCAATCGAGGATAGTGCATGAAAATAGTGATGATTTCATCGAGGTGACACATTGAGTAGGATTATGCGTATTGATCATGTCCATAGTAGATCATATGACATATATCTTGAGAGATTTGCATTTGATCTATACATATCCTTAGACCCTATATTGTTGGAGATAGATTTGTTATCGGATGTAGGTCACATACGGGAACTATTGATGGAGATAGACCATGTTTACGAGGATGACCTTGCAGACCTTGGGGACGCCATAGATGATGATTTAAGAGACGATAACATTTACCTTTCGTGTGAGGATACCTCTTCATTTTTCAGTGATGTAGTACTATGATGATGTCGATGATCAAATTGTTATCTTGGATCATCATACACACATAAAGGGTTTTGCACATGAGGAGATGATGCACGGTTTGGCTCATGCCCATATATCCATTGATACAGTGGATAATGTCAAATGGCATATACTGCACCCAAAATTTTGTAAATGTCCTGGCTCGAAAGAAAATAGGATCATGTCAACACCCACAGAAAGAACCAAAAGAACATATGTCAAGGTTGGCGTCATGCAAGGATAAGAGCAAACCAAGGCCATCATCCCATTTAGCATCAATTGAAAAGTCAAAGACATGACCCCCACTGCATCAGGTATAGGGGCCTGAGTTGAACAAAAAAGTAAATGTCCCGGGCGCTCCAAAGAAAATAGGATTGTGTCGACACCCATAGGAACCAAAAGAACATGTCTCAAGGTTGGCATCATACGAGGGTAAGAGGAAACCAATGCCGTCATCCTAGCATCGCTCGAAAAGTCAAAGATATGACCACTGCATCAATAGGCATATGGGCATGAGCCGAACCATGCGTCAGTAGGTATATAGACATATATTGCATCCAAAAGTAAATGTCCCGATTCTAAAGAAAATAGAATCGTCTTGACACCCATAGAAAACAAAAGTGAGGTATTTTTGGTGGTCATTTCACTTTGGACAAGGAGCTTGGATACTTCCTTCTCAAGCCAGAGGGTCACACATTTGTTCCATGGTTGGATGGTTCACACTTGGGCTATCTATTTGATCCAAGTGGATATATGGCAAGCTACATCATCGACATGGGTAGCTATCCATTTGATCCGGGAGGATTGGCCAAGCAAATCACCAACACTGGCTCTCTACATTTTCCATTCTATCCAGGCAATTCGAGAGCCATTGATTTGGAGTCTACATGGTTTGGATTTACATTTCATGTATGTTTTCATGTATGTAGGAGGGGATGGTTTTTGTAATGGAGCAACTACTTTTATATTAGGCTTACGACCATGTTCATGGACTCAAGTATATAAGGGGGCCACCGTTGTCATTTGTGCCCTTTTATGACTTTTATGACCGTTTATGATATTTGGACATTATCTCTCCTAGACATTTTGTTTGTTCTTGGAGCCTTGGTTTATGGAAGTCTTTTTGCATCCTCTTGGTGAGAGGTTAAATCACTTAGGCATCATGGTTCTTTGTATGAGATTATCTCTTTAATATCGTAAATAATATCCCATATCTCAACTTTATGATCATTCAATTCTAGTCTTCCTTTTCTGAAGAAAAGTATCAATACATTTATAAAATATAATTTTTTGTGCAATAGTCTCAAGTAAAGAGTCAAAGATTTTAGTGTAGAGTTGAAGAACATTAAAGATTCAATTCAAGATCAATGTAGAATTTAAGATTCAAGTTTAGAGAGCAAGATTCATGCAAAGATTCACAGTTGTGGATGAGTGATACTTATCAAAATCCTACACCTTCTTTGCATCCCTTTGCTATTTGTTATAGTTCTTACTGAGACTTCCAAGAAACAGTTGAAATATCAAGAAATAGTTAAAATACCAAGAAATGGTAAAAATGCCAACAAACGTTTGCAAATAAAGATTAAACAACAGTGATTTTCTCATATTAGGTTGTTTACAACTCAATTGGACTAGCACTAATCTTCAAAGATTAGTGGTAATTTGTGGAAGTTTAAGAAAACCAGTACACAGAAGTGTTGTCTTGATAAATCAAGTGCAACTTTGGAAAAGATTGAGTGTAGATTGTAGCTTCATGTAGAAAACAATGCAAAGTTCTATGTATTTGATGCAAATATAGAGTATGGCCCTGTTGGGAATTGAGCCTAGTCAACTGGTGCGAGCGAGTGTGCCGCATACAACAAGGGTTCTACTAACCTGCATATATGGCCTCTTGAGTGGGAAGGTCTCTCACAAGCATTGATTTGTCCCTCTAAAGCATCATCACTTAGCTTTGCAAGCAAGCAACAGTTCCAGGCTAGCAATATAGATAGTATCATTAAGTAATATAAGAAGAGCAAGATTGAAATACTAGCAGTTGTCAATGTTCTAAGTCACTATAGAGCAACAACAACCAGCTTGGATACTATGTCTAGATACTATCGAGTCTAGATAAATATATTCTTTTGGTAGTGGCTTTAAAGGACTAAAGCTTGTTCGATTATAGAGACCATGAGTGATACTTCTAAAAGAAATAGATCTGGATTGCTTATAGCAAAAAAACACATGCAAAAGTAAAGTAAAAACTAACTAAGGAGCATACCATTTGTGTTTACAGCATCCTAAGTTGCAACCCAGCCAAGCAGGTAGTATCATCATCAATGTATCTAGAGAACAAGGTAGTTAGTCAAATCTCTCAAGCTAAATGCAGGTCTCAGCCTATGAGACAGATTCATATAGTAACCCCATGGTTGTTTACCAATGTTGTGGTAGCCTTGGTATACAGAAACAAGAAATTAGCAGTAAATCTATTTTGAGATCACAAATCAGACTCTTTTTAAGGTTCTATTTCCCAAACATTTAAGGGTCTTTAGAGACCCACAGATGTGGTTGTGGAGTTGTTGAGCATTTTGGGAAAATTTCATAGGCCATAAGGAGACTCAGAGGGACTAGGAATTGGTTTATGTAAGAAGGTCTGGCCATTTACTTCCCTAGCTCACCCATTGACAATTGCTTCTTCCACCACCACACTCTCATTCTCAAAGCTCTGGTCAAATGCTTCTCTAGCTCACCCATTGATACTTGCTCCGCCACCACGCTCTTATTCTCAAAGCTCTCGCATAGCGCTCAACACCATGACACTCCATCTCAGAAGGATCGCTTACTAAGTGATGTGCCACTTCATAGCCCTGTTTTAAAGCTCAACATGATTGCAACGATGCCTAAGTTGTGTGTTGCTTCATCGCTTGGTTCTAAAGCTCAGCATACCTACAAACATCTCATCTAGAGCATAGCATAGATCTTCTATAGAGTGTACAAATCTCTAGTAGTGGAGTGCTACGATCAGCTTACGGGTCTCATTCATCTTGGAGGATTTGCAAGCTCAATTCGGACCTTCTGACGACTTTGCTAGCATCTAAAATTGTCGCTTCATCGTCTTACAAGGCTTAGCATATTTTCAATTGATTTAAGCACAAGTAGAGCATTAGCGCTTTTGGATATAAAAGTCGTATCGTTCACAGTGCCAACAAAGCGCAACTGCCATGGCTAAGCGCATTGGACAGATTTATTTATTAAAAAAAAAGAGAAAAAGTTTTGCATCATCACCATCAGTGAGCTAGGGAGCTCTAGGCTCAGCAAAAGAGTTCTCATCATGGAGCTCAAGAGAGCTCTCATCTCAGTTCAATAAGTGGCCGCTATCATCGAGTTCACAGCTTTCTAGCAGAAAAGAGAAAGAAAAAGCTTTTGAATGTTTAGGGTTTTGTTATTTTTACACTTTAGGAATCTATCCCTTTAAATTATCTGCACTGTCTTCCGGGATCTTCACACCTTTGGTCCAAACCACATTACTCTCTTGTCCACAACAACTTGGGGGTGTTTTGCATGCAACTTACATCATTTGGATTTTTGTTGTGTTTGTACACAACACGAGCACACTTTGGGGTACTTTCTTATGAGTTTGTACATGTGCCTTGCTTGGGCTTGTTCACATGCTTTTGCACGTTGCGTTTGTTTTCGGGGTGATCACATGCTTGGTGATTATTGGGCTTCTTTATGCGTTGCGTTTCACAGAGCCTTCATACATTTTGGGATTATTTACATGCATGGTGTTTAAGGAGGGGTGTTCACATGCTGTGAGCGTTCTTGGTGGGGATTCTTTCACATTGTACACACTGATTCCTGTGTTGAGTGTTAATTGGGCTTGTTCACACATCGTGGGTCATATACCCTATATGCCTTGTGTTTGAGAGGTGTGTTCACACTTGTGCACTGTGTTTTAGTGGTGCGTATGCTTTTGGTAATGCTCACACACAGCCATGGGTTGTTACTTTTAATTTTAGTACTATGATGATGTCGATGATCAAATTGTTATCTCGGATCATCATACACATAGAAAGGATTTTGCATATGAGGAGATGATGCATGGTTTGGCTCATGCCCATATATCCATTGATACAGTGGATCATGTCAAATGGCATATACTGCACCCAAAATTTTGTAAATGTCCTGGCTCCAAAGAAAATAGGATCATGTCGGCACCAGCAGAAGGAACCAAAAGAACATATGTCAAGGTTGGCGTCATGCAAGAGTAAGAGCAAACCAAGGCCATCATCCCATTTAGCATCAATTGAAAAGTCAAAGACATGACCCCCACTGCATCAGGTATAGGGGCATGAGTTGAACAAAAAAGCAAATGTCCCGGGCACTCCAAAGAAAATAGGATTGTGTCGACACCCAGAGGAACCAAAAGAACATGTCTCAAGGTTGGCATCATACGAGGGTAAGAGGAAACCAATGCCGTCATCCTAGCATCGCTCGAAAAGTCAAAGATATGATCCACTGCATCAATAGGCGTATGGGCATGAGCCGAACCATGCGTCAATAGGTATATAGACATATATTGCATCCACCAAAAGTAAATGTCCCGATTCTAAAGAAAATAGAATCGTCTTGACACCCATAGAAAACAAAAGTGAGGTATTTTTGGTGGTCATTTCACTTTGGACAAGGATCTTGGATACTCCCTTCTCAAGCCAGAGGGTCACACATTTGTTCCATGGTCGGATGGTCCACACTTGAGCTATCTATTTGATCCAAGTGGATATATAGCGAGCTACATCATCGACATGGGTAGCTATCCATTTGATCCGGGAGGATTGGCCAAGCACATCACCAACATTGGCTCTCTACATTTTCCATTCTATCCAGGCAATTTGAGAGCCATTGATTTGGAGTCTACATGGTTTGGATTTACATTTCATGTATGTTTTCATGTATGTAGGAGGGGATGGTTTTTGTAATGGAGCAACTACTTTTATATTAGGCTTAGGACCATGTTCATGGACTCAAGTATATAAGGGCGCCACGGTTGTCATTTGTGCCCTTTTATGACTTTTATGACCGTTTATGATATTTGGACATTATCTCTCCTAGACATTTTGTTTGTTCTTGGAGCCTTGGTTTATGGAAGTCTTTTTGCATCCTCTTGGTGAGAGGTTAACTCACTTAGGCATCATGGTTCTTTGTATGAGATTATCTCTTTAATATCGTAAATAATATCCCATATCTCAGCTTTATGATCATTCCATTCTAGTCTTCCTTTTGTTAAGAAGAGTATTAATACAGTTACAAAATATAAATCTTTGTGCAATAGTCTCAAGTACATAGTCAAAGATTTTAGTGTAGAGTTGAAGAACATTGAAGATTCAATTCAAGATCAATGTAGAATTGAAGATTCAAGTTTAGAGATCAGGATTCTGCAAAGATTCACAGCTGTGGATGAGGGATACTTATCAAAATCCTGCACCTTTTTCCATCCCTTTTCTATTTGTTATAGTTCTTGCTGTGACTTCCAAGAAACAGTTGAAATATCAAGAAATAGTTAAAATACCAAGAAATGGTAAAAATGCTAACAAACGTTTGCAAATAAAGATTAAACAACAGTGGTTTTCTCATATTAGGTTGTTTACAAATCAATTGGATTTACATTTCATGTATGTAGGAGGGGATGGTTTTTGTAATGAAGCAACTACTTTTATACTAGGCTTAGGACCATGTTCATGGACTCGAGTATATAAGGGGGCCACGGTTGTCATTTGTGCCCTTTATGACTTTTATGAACGTTTATGATCTTTGGACATTATCTCTCCTAGACATTTTGTTTGTTCTTGGAGCCTTGGTTTATGGAAGTCTTTTTGCATCCTCTTGGTGAGAGGTTAAGTCACTTAGGCATCATGGTTCTTTGTATGAGATTATCTTTTTAATATCGTAAATAATAACCCATATCTCAGCTTTATGATCATTCCATTCTAGTCTTCCTATTGTGAAGAAGAGTATTAATACAGTTACAAAATATAATTTTTTGTGCAGTAGTCTCAAGTACAGAGTCAAAGATTTTAGTGTAGAGTTGAAGAACATTGAAGATTCAATTCAAGATCAATGTAAAATTGAAGATTCAAGTTTAGAGAGCAAGATTCGTGCAAAGATTCACAGTTGTGGATGAGTGATACTTATCAAAATCCTACACTTGGTAAAAATGCCAACAAACGTTTGCAAATAAAGATTAAACAACAGTGGTTTTCTCATATTAGGTTGTTTACAACTCAATTGGACTAACTCAATTGGACTAGCACTAATCTTTAAAGATTAGTGTTAATCTATGGAAGTTTAAGAAAACTAGTACACAGAAGTGTTGTCTTGATAAATCAAGAGTGCAATTTTGGAAAAGATTGAGTGTAGATTGTAGCTTCATGTAGAAAACAATACAAAGTTCTATGTATTTGATGCAAATACAAAGTATGGCCCTATTGAGCCTAGTCAACTGGTGGAGCGAGTGTGCCGCATACACCAAGGGTTCTCCTAACCTGCAGATATGGCCTCTTGAGTGGAAAGGTCTCTCACAAGCATTTATTTGTCCCTCTAAAGCATCATCACTCAGCTTTGCAAAAGCTCTCAGCAAGCAACAGTACCAAGCTAGCAATATAGATAGTATCATTAAGTAATATAAGAAGAGCAAGATTGAAATACTAGCAGTAGTCAATGTTCTAAGTCACTATAGAGCAAAAACAACCAGCTTGGATACTATGTCTAGATACTATGGATTCTTTTGGTAGTGGCTTTAAAGGACTAAAGCTTGTTCGATTATAGAGACCATGAGTGATACTTCTAAAAGAAATAGATCTGGATTGCTTATAGCAAAACAACACATGCAGAAGTAAAGTAAAAACAAACTAAGGAGCATACCTTTTTTGTTTACAACATCCTAAGTTGCAACCCAGCCAAGCAGGTAGTATCATCATCAATGTATCTAGAGAACAAGGTAGGTAGTCAAATCTCTCAAGCTAAATGCAGGTCTCTGCCTGTGAGACAGATTCATATAGTAACCCCATGGTTGTTTGCCAATGTTGTGGTAGCCTTGGTATAGAGAAACAAGAAATTAGCAGTAAATCTATTTTGAGATCACAAATCAGACTCTTTTTAAGGTTCTATTTCCCAAACATTTAAGGGTCTCTAGAGACCCACAGATGTGGCTGTGGAGTTGATGAGCAATTTGGAAAAATTTCATAGGCATTAAGGAGTCTCAAAGGGACTAGGAATTGGTTTATGTAAGAAGATTTGGCCATCTACTTCCCTAGCCAACCCATTGACACTTGCTTCTTCCATCACCACACTCTCATTCTCAAAGCTCTGGTCATCTGCTTCTCTAGCTCACCCATTGATACTTGCTCCGCCACCACGCTCTTATTCTCAAAGCTCTCGTAGAGCGCTCAACACCATGACACTCCATCTCAGAAGGATCGCTTTCTAAGTGGTGTGCCACTTAATAGCCCTGTTTTACAGTTTAACATGATTGCAACGATGCCTAAGTTGTGTGTTGCTTCATCAATTGGTTCTAAAGCTCAGCATACCTACAAACATCTCATCTAGAGCATAGCATAGATCTTCTATAGAGTGTACAAATCTCTAGTAGGAGAGTGCTATGATCAGCTTATGGGTCTCATTCATCTTGGAGGATTTGCAAGTTCAATTTGGACCTTCCAACGACTCTCCTAGCATCTACAATTGTCTCTTCATCATCTTACAAGGCTTAGCATATTTTTAATTGATTTAAGCACAAGTAGAGCATTACCGCTTTTGAATATGAAAGTTGTATCGTTTTCACAGTGCCAAAACAAAGCGCAACTGCCATGGCTAAGCGCATTGGAAAGATTTATTTATTAAAAAAAAGAGAAACAGTCTTGCATCATCACCATCACTGAGCTAGGAAGCTCTAGGCTCAGCAAAAGAGTCCTCATCATGGAGCTCAAGAGAGCTCTCATCTCAGTTCAATAAGTGGCCGCTATCATCGAGTTCACAGCTTTCTAGTTAGTGCGGAAGAGAGAAAGGAAAAGCTTTTGAATGTTTAGGGTTTTGTTATTTTTACCCTTTAGGAATCTCTCCCTTCAATTTATCCGCACTATCTTCTAGGCTCTTCGCACCTTTGGATTCAATAAGTGGCCGCTATCATCGAGTTCACAACTTTCTAGTTAGTGCGGAAGAGAGAAAGGAAAAGCTTTTGAATGTTTAGGGTTTTGTTATTTTTACCCTTTAGGAATCTCTCCCTTCAAATTATCCGCACTATCTTCTAGGCTCTTCGCACCTTTGGTCCAAACCACATTACTCTCTTGTCCACAACACCTTAGTAGGGGTGTTTCGCATGCAACTTGCATCATTTGGATTTTTGTTGTGTTTGTACACAACACGAGCACACTTTGGGGTACTTTCTTGTGAGTTTGTACATGTGCCTTGCTTGGGCTTGTTCACATGCTTTTGCACGTTGCGTTTGTTTTCGGGGTGATCACGCGCTTGGTGATTATTGGGCTTGTTTATGCATTGTGTTTCACAGCCTTCATACATTTTGGGATTATTTACATGCATGGTGTTTAAGGAGGGGTGTTCACATGCTGTGAGCGTTCTTGGTGGGGATTCTTTCACATTGTACACACTGATTCGTGTGTTGAGAGTTAGTATGGCTTGTTCACACATCGTGGGTCACATGTCCTATATGCCTTGTATTTGAGAGGTGTGTTCACACTTGTGCACTGTGTTTTGGTGGTGCGTATGCTTTTGGTAGTGCTCACACACAGCCATGGGTTGTTACTTTTAATTTTATCCTTCATTTGATCACCATGGTGGAGAATTCACATTGACATCGACATCATTCTGACAAAATTTCTGATTGTGATCGTAAGAGAGCCGCTCATGTCATCATGGCTCTATGATTGCTCATGATTTTCCTTCTCGTGTCATGTGCTCCATCCATATCTTTTACAGAGTTCACACATGCCTTTGGCATTTCCAGGCTTAGGCCTCTACGTCCTTGCTCCTCAACTTCTTGCTATCCTGATGCAGCATATTCATGCCAGTATCAGATGTTCAAGCTTCACAGTTTGATGCCTAGGCATTTTCGGCATTTGTGTGATGAGGAACAAATATGTGCCAGATGGTCTAGGTGGTCCACACACAGTGTTTTCATCACTTCATCGCTTGGCTACATCAGCATGGATGGTTTGGTATATTATTTGCATGGTTTGATCTAGACATATCCTTAGATCCTATATTATTGGAGATAGATTTGTTATCGGATGTGGGTCACATAGGGAACTATTGATGGAGATAGACCATGTTTACGAGGATGACCTTGCAGACCTTGGGGATGCCATAGATGATGATTTAAGAGACGATAACATTTACCTTTCATGTGAGGGTACCTCTTCATTTTTCAGTGATGTAGTACTATGAAGATGTCGATGATCAAATTGTTAGATTTGGATTGCTTATAGCAAAACAAAACACATGCAGAAGTAAAGTAAAAACAAACTAAAGAGCATACCTTTTTTGTGTACAACATCCTAAGTTGCAACCCAACCAAGCAGGTAGTATCATTATCAATGTCTAGAGAACAAGGTAGTTAGTCACATCTCTCAAGCTAAATGCAGGTCTCTGCCTGTGAGACAGATTCAGATAGTAACCCCATGGTTGTTTGCCAATGTTGTGGTAGCCTTGGTATAGAGAAACAAGAAATTAGCAGTAAATCTATTTTGAGATCACAAATCAGACGCTTTTTAAGGTTCTATTTCCCAAACATTTAAGGGTCTCTAGAGACCCACAGATGTGGTTGTGGAGTTGCTGAGCATTTTGGGAAAATTTCATAGGCCATAAGGAGACTCAGAGGGACTAGGAATTGGTTTATGTAAGAAGGTCTGGCCATCTACTTCCCTAGCTCACCCATTGACAATTGCTTCTTCCACCACCACACTCTCATTCTCAAAGCTCTGGTCATGTGCTTCTCTAGCTCACCCATTGATACTTGCTCCGCCACCACGCTCTTATTCTTGAAGCTCTCGCACAGCGCTCAACACCATGACACTCCATCTCAGAAGGATCGCTTTCTAAGTAGTGTGCCACTTCATAGCCCTCTTTTAAAGCTCAACATGATTGCAACGATGCCTAAGTTGTGTGTTGCTTCATCGCTTGGTTCTAAAGCTCAGCATACCTACAAACATCTCATCTAGAGCGTAGCATAGATCTTCTATAGAGTGTACAAATCTCTAGTAGTGGAGTGCTACGATCAGCTTACAGGTCTCATTCATCTTGGAGGATTTGCAAGCTCAATTCCGACCTTCCGACAACTCTGCTAGCATCTACAATTGTCGCTTCATCCTCTTACAAGGCTTAGCATATTTTTAATTGATTCAAGCTTAAGTAGAGCATTAGCACTTTTGGATATGAAAGTTGTATCATTCACAGTGCCAACAAAGTGCAACTGCCATGGCTAAGCGCATTAGAAAGATTTATTTATTAAAAAAAAGAGAAAAAATTTTGCATCATCACCATCACTGAGCTAGGAAGCTCTAGGCTCAGCAAAAGAGTCCTCATCATGGAGCTCAAGAGAGCTCTCATCTCAATTCAATAAGTGGCCGCTATCATCGAGTTCACAGCTTTCTAGTTGCCACCCCACTAGTGCGGAAAAGAGAAAGGAAAAGCTTGGTTTTGTTATTTTTACACTTTAGGAATCTCTCCCTTTAAATTATCTGCACTGTCTTCTGGGCTCTTCACACCTTTGGTCCAAACCACATTACTCTCTTGTCCACAACACCTTAGTAGGGATGTTTCGCATGCAGCTTGCATCATTTGGATTTTTGTTGTGTTTGTACACACAACACGAGCACACTTTGGGGTACTTTCTTGCAAGTATGTACATGTGCCTTGCTTGGGCTTGTTCACATGCTTTTGCACGTTGCATTTGTTTTCGGGGTGATCACGCGCTTGGTGATTATTGAGCTTGTTTATGCGTTGTGTTTAACAGCCTTCATACATTTTGGGATTATTTACATCCATGGTGTTTAAGGAGGGGTGTTCACATGCTGTGAGTGTTCTTGGTGGGGATTCTTTCACATTGTACACATTGAATCGTGTGCTGAGTGTTAGTTGGGCTTGTTCACACATCGTGGGTCACATGTCCTATATGCCTTGTGTTTGAGAGGTGTGTTCACACTTGTTGTGCACTGTGTTTTGGTGGTGCGTATGCTTTTTTTGGCAGTGCTCACACACAGCCATCGGTTGTTACTTTTAATTTTATCCTTCATTTGATCACCATGGTGGAGAATTCACATTGACATCGACATCATTCTGACAAAATTTCTGACTGTGATTGTAAGGGAGCCGCTCATGTAATCATGGCTCTATGATTGTTCTTATGATTTTCCTTCTTGTGTCATGTGCTCCATCCATATCTTTTACAGAGTTCGCACATCCCTTTGGCATTTCCAGGCTTAGGCCTCTATGTCCTCGCTCCTCAACTTCTTGCTATCCTGAGGTAGCATATTCATGCCAGTATCAGATGTTCGAGCGTCATAGTTTGATGCCTAGGCATTTTCGGCATTTGTGTGATGAGGAACAAATATGTGCCAGATGGTCTAGGTGGTCCACACACAGTGTTTTCATCACTTCATCGCTTGGCTACATCAGCATGGATGGTTTGGTATATTATTTGCATGGGGATGATTCATCTTTTGATGACTTGATTGAGTATCCCACACTCTGGTCATTGTGATTTCTTCCTAAGACATGATGTATTGTATCATATACTCATACACATGATGACGTATTGGACACACACGCACACATGATGACATTGATGTGTATCGCACAAAAATGCACATGATCATAGTGATGTACGTGCACATGATGCCACTGACACATATGCACATGACGATGATGTATGTGATAAAGATGTGTGCGATTCATATCATGTGGGCATGATCTCGAGGACAGAGATGGCAACAAGCACAATGAGCATCGACACTTGTATGCCTATCTTCTTTCCTGGACACTTTAGTTGATTGTGGTGACATTTTAGAGGATAGTGTGCATTTGATTAATGATGCATCCATTAGCACACTCGGGATCGGTATACTCATTAACACACTGAGCATCGACACTTCTGTGCCTATCTTCTTTCCTACAAATCACGTGAACACTTTAGTTGATCGTGGTGACCTTTTAGAGGATAGTGTGCATTTGATTAATGATGCATCCATTAGCACACTTGGGATTAGTATACCCATTAGCACACTTGAGGTTAGTGATACTCCGGCTACAAGTGACAGAGACACCTATGAGCATAGGTCTGAGTTCTTAGTTCTAGATGCATTAGGCTATTCTTCTAGGATTTCTATTTGTAGAGATATCACTGATACGTCCAATACTTCTAGTATTCATTGCACATTCTTTGCAGTCTTCATGTGGATAGAGTTCATGTGTTTAAGCAATCGAGGATAGTGCATGAAAATAGTGATGATTTCATCGAGGTGACACATTAAGTAGGATTATGCGTATTGATCATGTCCATAGTAGATCATATGACATATATCTTGAGAGATTTGCATTTGATCTATACATATCCTTAGACCCTATATTGTTGGAGATAGATTTGTTATCGGATGTAGGTCACATACGGGAACTATTGATGGAGATAGACCATGTTTACGAGGATGACCTTGCAGACCTTGGGGACGCCATAGATGATGATTTAAGAGACGATAACATTTACCTTTCGTGTGAGGATACCTCTTCATTTTTCAGTGATGTAGTACTATGATGATGTCGATGATCAAATTGTTATCTTGGATCATCATACACACATAAAGGGTTTTGCACATGAGGAGATGATGCACGGTTTGGCTCATGCCCATATATCCATTGATACAGTGGATAATGTCAAATGGCATATACTGCACCCAAAATTTTGTAAATGTCCTGGCTCGAAAGAAAATAGGATCATGTCAACACCCACAGAAAGAACCAAAAGAACATATGTCAAGGTTGGCGTCATGCAAGGGTAAGAGCAAACCAAGGCCATCATCCCATTTAGCATCAATTGAAAAGTCAAAGACATGACCCCCACTGCATCAGGTATAGGGGCCTGAGTTGAACAAAAAAGTAAATGTCCCGGGCGCTCCAAAGAAAATAGGATTGTGTCGACACCCATAGGAACCAAAAGAACATGTCTCAAGGTTGGCATCATACGAGGGTAAGAGGAAACCAATGCCGTCATCCTAGCATCGCTCGAAAAGTCAAAGATATGACCACTGCATCAATAGGCATATGGGCATGAGCCGAACCATGCGTCAGTAGGTATATAGACATATATTGCATCCAAAAGTAAATGTCCCGATTCTAAAGAAAATAGAATCGTCTTGACACCCATAGAAAACAAAAGTGAGGTATTTTTGGTGGTCATTTCACTTTGGACAAGGAGCTTGGATACTTCCTTCTCAAGCCAGAGGGTCACACATTTGTTCCATGGTTGGATGGTCCACACTTGGGCTATCTATTTGATCCAAGTGGATATATAGCGAGCTACATCATCGACATGGGTAGCTATCCATTTGATCCGGGAGGATTGGCCAAGCAAATCACCAACATTGGCTCTCTACATTTTCCAGTCTATCCAGGCAATTTGAGAGCCATTGATTTGGAGTCTACATGGTTTGGATTTACATTTCATGTATGTTTTCATGTATGTAGGAGGCGATGGTTTTTGTAATGGAGCAACTACTTTTATATTAGGCTTACGACCATGTTCATGGACTCAAGTATATAAGGGGGCCACCGTTGTCATTTGTGCCCTTTTATGACTTTTATGACCGTTTATGATATTTGGACATTATCTCTCCTAGACATTTTGTTTGTTCTTGGAGCCTTGGTTTATGGAAGTCTTTTTGCATCCTCTTGGTGAGAGGTTAAATCACTTAGGCATCATGGTTCTTTGTATGAGATTATCACTTTAATATCGTAAATAATATCCCATATCTCAACTTTATGATCATTCAATTCTAGTCTTCCTTTTGTGAAGAAGAGTATTAATACAGTTATAAAATATAATTTTTTGTGCAATAGTCTCAAGTAAAGAGTCAAAGATTTTAGTGTAGAGTTGAAGAACATTAAAGATTCAATTCAAGATCAATGTAGAATTTAAGATTCAAGTTTAGAGAGCAAGATTCGTGCAAAGATTCACAGTTGTGGATGAGTGATACTTATCAAAATCCTACACCTTCTTTGCATCCCTTTGCTATTTGTTATAGTTCTTGCTGAGACTTCCAAGAAACAGTTGAAATATCAAGAAATAGTTAAAATACCAAGAAATGGTAAAAATGCCAACAAACGTTTGCAAATAAAGATTAAACAACAGTGGTTTTCTCATATTAGGTTGTTTACAACTCAATTGGACTAGCACTAATCTTCAAAGATTAGTGGTAATTTGTGGAAGTTTAAGAAAACCAGTACACAGAAGTGTTGTCTTGATAAATCAAGTGCAACTTTGGAAAAGATTGAGTGTAGATTGTAGCTTCATGTAGAAAACAATGCAAAGTTCTATGTATTTGATGCAAATATAGAGTATGGCCCTGTTGGGAATTGAGCCAAGTCAACTGGTGCGAGCGAGTGTGCCGCATACAACAAGGGTTCTACTAACCTGCATATATGGCCTCTTGAGTGGGAAGGTCTCTCACAAGCATTGATTTGTCCCTCTAAAGCATCATCACTTAGCTTTGCAAGCAAGCAACAGTTCCAGGCTAGCAATATAGATAGTATCATTAAGTAATATAAGAAGAGCAAGATTGAAATACTAGCAGTTGTCAATGTTCTAAGTCACTATAGAGCAACAACAACCAGCTTGGATACTATGTCTAGATACTATGGAGTCTAGATAAATATATTCTTTTGGTAGTGGCTTTAAAGGACTAAAGCTTGTTTGATTATAGAGACCATGAGTGATACTTCTAAAAGAAATAGATTTGGATTGCTTATAGCAAAACAACACATGCAAAAGTAAAGTAAAAACCAACTAAGGAGCATACCATTTTTGTTTACAACATCCTAAGTTGCAACCCAGCCAAGCAGGTAGTATCATCATCAATGTATCTAGAGAACAAGGTAGTTAGTCAAATCTCTCAAGCTAAATGCAGGTCTCAGCCTATGAGACAGATTCATATAGTAAGCCCATGGTTGTTTACCAATGTTGTGGTAGCCTTGGTATACAGAAACAAGAAATTAGCAGTAAATCTATTTTGAGATCACAAATCAGACTCTTTTTAAGGTTCTATTTCCCAAACATTTAAGGGTCTCTAGAGACCCACAGATGTGGTTGTGGAGTTGCTGAGCATTTTGGGAAAATTTCATAGCCCATAAGGAGACTCAGAGGGACTAGGAATTGGTTTATGTAAGAAGGTCTGGCCATCTACTTCCCTAGCTCACCCATTGACAATTGCTTCTTCCACCACCACACTCTCATTCTCAAAGCTCTGGTCATGTGCTTCTCTAGCTCACCCATTGATACTTGCTCCGCCACCACGCTCTTATTCTCGAAGCTCTCGTAGAGCGCTCAACACCATGACACTCCATCTCAGAAGGATCGCTTACTAAGTGATGTGCCACTTCATAGCCCTGTTTTAAAGCTCAACATGATTGCAACGATGCCTAAGTTGTGTGTTGCTTCATCACTTGGTTCTAAAGCTCAGCATACCTACAAACATCTCATCTAGAGCATAGCATAGATCTTCTATAGAGTGTACAAATCTCTAGTAGTGGAGTGCTACAATCAGCTTACGGGTCTCATTCATCTTGGAGGATTTGCAGGCTCAATTCGGACCTTCCGACGACTTTGCTAGCATCTAAAATTGTCGCTTCATCGTCTTACAAGGCTTAGCATATTTTTAATTGATTTAAGCACAAGTAGAGCATTAGCGCTTTTGGATATAAAAGTTGTATCATTCACAGTGCCAACAAAGCGCAATTGCCATGGCTAAGCTCATTGGAAAGATTTATTTATTAAAAAAAAGAGAAAAAGTATTGCATCATCACCGTCAGTGAGCTAGGAAGCTCTAGGCTCAGCAAAAGAGTTCTCATCATGGAGCTCAAGAGAGCTCTCACCTCAGTTCAATAAGTGGCCGCTATCATCGAGTTCGCAGCTTTCTAGTTGAGCCACCACTAGTGCGGAAAAGAGAAAGAAAAAGCTTTTGAATGTTTAGGGTTTTGTTATTTTTACACTTTAGGAATCTATCCCTTTAAATTATCTGCACTGTCTTCCGGGCTCTTCACACCTTTGGTCCAAACCACATTACTCTCTTGTCCACAACAACTTGGGGGTGTTTCGCATGCAACTTGCATCATTTGGATTTTTGTTGTGTTTGTACACAACACGAGCACACTTTGGGGTACTTTCTTATGAGTTTGTACATGTGCCTTGCTTGGGCTTGTTCACATGCTTTTGCACGTTGCGTTTGTTTTCGGGGTGATCACATGCTTGGTGATTATTGGGCTTCTTTATGCGTTGCGTTTCACAGAGCCTTCATACATTTTGGGATTATTTACATGCATGGTGTTTAAGGAGGGGTGTTCACATGCTGTGAGCGTTCTTGGTGGGGATTCTTTCACATTGTACACACTGATTCCTGTGTTGAGTGTTAGTTGGGCTTGTTCACACATCATGGGTCACATGTCCTATATGCCTTGTGTTTGAGAGGTGTGTTCACACTTGTGCACTGTGTTTTAGTGGTGCATATGCTTTTGGTAATGCTCACACACAGCCATGGGTTGTTACTTTTAATTTTAGTACTATGATGATGTCGATGATCAAATTGTTATCTTGGATCATCATACACACATAAAGGGTTTTGCATATGAGGAGATGATGCACGGTTTGGCTCATGCCCATATATCCATTGATACAGTGGATCATGTCAAATGGCATATACTGCACCCAAAATTTTGTAAATGTCCTGGCTCCAAAGAAAATAGGATCATGTCGGCACCAGCAGAAGGAACCAAAAGAACATATGTCAAGGTTGGCGTCATGCAAGGGTAAGAGCAAACCAAGGCCATCATCCCATTTAGCATCAATTGAAAAGTCAAAGACATGACCCCCACTGCATCAGGTATAGGGGCATGAGTTGAACAAAAAAGTAAATGTCCCGGGCGCTCCAAAGAAAATAGGATTGTGTCGACACCCATAGGAACCAAAAGAACATGTCTCAAGGTTCGCATCATACAAGGGTAAGAGGAAACCAATGCCGTCATCCTAGCATCGCTCGAAAAGTCAAAGATATGATCCACTGCATCAATAGGCGTATGGGAATGAGCCGAACCATGCGTCAATAGGTATATAGACATATATTGCATCCACCAAAAGTAAATGTCCCGATTCTAAAGAAAATAGAATCGTCTTGACACCCATAGAAAACAAAAGTGAGGTATTTTTGGTGGTCATTTCACTTTGGACAAGGATCTTGGATACTCCCTTCTCAAGCCAGAGGGTCACACATTTGTTCCATGGTCGGATGGTCCACACTTGAGCTATCTATTTGATCCAAGTGGATATATAGCGAGCTACATCATCGACATGGGTAGCTATCCATTTGATCCGGGAGGATTGGCTAAGCATATCACCAACATTGGCTCTCTACATTTTCCATTCTATCCAGGCAATTTGAGAGCCATTGATTTGGAGTCTACATGGTTTGGATTTACATTTCATGTATGTTTTCATGTATGTAGGAGGGGATGGTTTTTGTAATGGAGCAACTACTTTTATATTAGGCTTAGGACCATGTTCATGGACTCAAGTATATAAGGGCGCCACGGTTGTCATTTGTGCCCTTTTATGACTTTTATGACCGTTTATGATATTTGGACATTATCTCTCCTAGACATTTTGTTTGTTCTTGGAGCCTTGGTTTATGGAAGTCTTTTTGCATCCTCTTGGTGAGAGCTTAACTCACTTAGGCATCATGGTTCTTTGTATGAGATTATCTCTTTAATATCGTAAATAATACCCCATATCTCAGCTTTATGATCATTCCATTCTAGTCTTCCTTTTGTTAAGAAGAGTATTAATACAGTTACAAAATATAAATTTTTGTGCAATAGTCTCAAGTACATAGTCAAAGATTTTAGTGTAGAGTTGAAGAACATTGAAGATTCAATTCAAGATCAATGTAGAATTGAAGATTCAAGTTTAGAGAGCAGGATTCGTGCAAAGATTCACAGTTGTGGATGAGTGATACTTATCAAAATTCTACACCTTTTTCCATCCCTTTGCTATTTGTTATAGTTCTTGCTGTGACTTCCAAGAAACAGTTGAAATATCAAGAAATAGTTAAAATACCAAGAAATGGTAAAAATGCCAATAAACGTTTGCAAATAAAGATTAAACAATAGTGGTTTTCTCATATTAGGTTGTTTACAAATCAATTGGATTTACATTTCATGTATGTAGGAGGGGATGGTTTTTGTAATGAAGCAACTACTTTTATACTAGGCTTAGGACCATGTTCATGGACTCAAGTATATAAGGGGGCCACGGTTGTCATTTGTGCCCTTTATGACTTTTATGACCGTTTATGATCTTTGGACATTATCTCTCCTAGACATTTTGTTTGTTCTTGGAGCCTTGGTTTATGGAAGTCTTTTTGCATCCTCTTGGTGAGAGGTTAAGTCACTTAGGCATCATGGTTCTTTGTATGAGATTATCTCTTTAATATCGTAAATAATAACCCATATCTCAGCTTTATGATCATTCCATTCTAGTCTTCCTATTGTGAAGAAGAGTATTAATACAGTTACAAAATATAATTTTTTGTGCAGTAGTCTCAAGTACAGAGTCAAAGATTTTAGTATAGAGTTGAAGAACATTGAAGATTCAATTCAAGATCAATGTAGAATTGAAGATTCAAGTTTAGAGAGCAAGATTCGTGCAAAGATTCACAGTTGTGGATGAGTGATACTTATCAAAATCCTACACCTGGTAAAAATGCCAACAAACGTTTGCAAATAAAGATTAAACAACAGTGCTTTTCTCATATTAGGTTGTTTACAACTCAATTGGACTAACTCAATTGGACTAGTACTAATCTTTAAAGATTAGTGTTAATCTATGAAAGTTTAAGAAAACTAGTACACAGAAGTGTTGTGTTGATAAATCAAGTGCAATTTTGGAAAAGATTGAGTGTAGATTGTAGCTTCATGTAGAAAACAATACAAATTTCTATGTATTTGATGCAAATACAGAGTATGGCCCTGTTGGGAATTGAGCCTAGTCAACTGGTGGAGCGAGTGTGCCGCATACACCAAGGGTTCTCCTAACCTGCATATATGGCCTCTTGAGTGGAAAGGTCTCTCACAAGCATTGATTTATCCCTCTAAAGCATCATCACTCAGCTTTGCAAAAGCTCTCAGCAAGCAACAGTACCAAGCTAGCAATATAGATAGTATCATTAAGTAATATAAGAAGAGCAAGATTGAAATACTAGCAGTAGTCAATGTTCTAAGTCACTATAGAGCAACAACAACCAGCTTGGATACTATGTCTAGATACTATGGATTCTTTTGGTAGTGGCTTTAAAGGACTAAAGCTTGTTCGATTATAGAGACCATGAGTGATACTTCTAAAAGAAATAGATCTGGATTGCTTATAGCAAAACAACACATGCAGAAGTAAAGTAAAAACAAACTAAGGAGCATACCTTTTTTGTTTACAACATCCTAAGTTGCAACCCAGCCAAGCAGGTAGTATCATCATCAATGTATCTAGAGAACAAGGTAGGTAGTCAAATCTCTCAAGCTAAATGCAGGTCTCTTCCTGTGAGACAGATTCATATAGTAACCCCATGGTTTTTTGCCAATGTTGTGGTAGCCTTGGTATAGAGAAACAAGAAATTAGCAGTAAATCTATTTTGAGATCACAAATCAGACTCTTTTTAAGGTTATATTTCCCAAACATTTAAGGGTCTCTAGAGACCCACAGATGTGGTTGTGGAGTTGCTGAGCATTTTGGGAAAATTTCATAGCCCATAAGGAGACTCAGAGGGACTAGGAATTGGTTTATGTAAGAAGGTCTGGCCATCTACTTCCCTAGCTCACCCATTGACAATGGCTTCTTCCACCACCACACTCTCATTCTCAAAGCTCTGGTCATGTGCTTCTCTAGCTCACCCATTGATACTTGCTCCGCCACCACGCTCTTATTCTCGAAGCTCTCGTAGAGCGCTCAACACCATGACACTCCATCTCAGAAGGATCGCTTTCTAAGTGGTGTGCCACTTCATAGCCCTGTTTTACAGTTCAACATGATTGCAACGATGCCTAAGTTGTGTGTTGCTTCATCACTTGGTTCTAAAGCTCAGCATACCTACAAACATCTCATCTAGAGCATAGCATAGATCTTCTATAGAGTGTACAAATCTCTAGTAGTAGAGTGCTATGATCAGCTTATGGGTCTCATTCACATCTTGGAGGATTTGCAAGTTCAATTTGGACCTTCCAACGACTCTGCTAGCATCTACAATTGTCTCTTCATCGTCTTACAAGGCTTAGCATATTTTTAATTGATTTAAGCAGAAGTAGAGCATTACCACTTTTGAATATGAAAGTTGTATCGTTTTCACAGTGCCAAAACAAAGCGCAACTACCATGGCTAAGCGCATTGGAAAGATTTATTTATTAAAAAAAAGAGAAACAGTTTTGCATCATCACCATCACTGAGCTAGGAAGCTCTAGGCTCAGCAAAAGAGTCCTCATCATGGAGCTCCAGAGAGCTCTCATCTCAGTTCAATAAGTGGCCGCTATCATCGAGTTCACAGCTTTCTAGTTAGTGCAGAAGAGAAAGGAAAAGCTTTTGAATGTTTAGGGTTTTGTTATTTTTACCCTTTAGGAATCTCTCCCTTTAAATTATCCGCACTATCTTCTAGGCTCTTCGCACCTTTGGTCCAAACCACATTACTCTCTTGTCCACAACACCTTAGTAGGGGTGTTTCGCATGCAACTTGCATCATTTGGATTTTTGTTGTGTTTGTACACAACACGAGCACACTTTGGGGTACTTTCTTGTGAGTTTGTACATGTGCCTTGCTTGGGCTTGTTCACATGCTTTTGCACGTTGCGTTTGTTT
The DNA here is from genome assembly GCF_041138505.1 of Cibotium barometz. Taxonomy (NCBI): domain Eukaryota; kingdom Viridiplantae; phylum Streptophyta; class Polypodiopsida; order Cyatheales; family Cibotiaceae; genus Cibotium; species Cibotium barometz. The sequence goes on along the minus strand of NC_141072.1, from coordinate 12,561,458 downwards.
TTGGGGTGATCACGCGCTTGGTGATTATTGGGCTTGTTTATGCATTGTGTTTCACAGCCTTCATACATTTTGGGATTATTTACATGCATGGTGTTTAAGGAGGGGTGTTCACATGCTGTGAGCGTTCTTGGTGGGGATTCTTTCACATTGTACACACTGATTCGTGTGTTGAGTGTTAGTTGGGCTTGTTCACACATCGTGGGTCACATGTCCTATATGCCTTGTATTTGAGAGGTGTGTTCACACTTGTGCTCTGTGTTTTGGTGGTGCGTATGCTTTTGGTAGTGCTCACACACAGCCATGGGTTGTTACTTTTAATTTTATCCTTCATTTGATCACCATGGTGGAGAATTCACATTGACATCGACATCATTCTGACAAAATTTTTTATTGTGATCCATCCATATGCTCCATCCATATCTTTTACAGAGTTCACACATGCCTTTGGCATTTCCAAGCTTAGGGCTCTACGTCCTTGCTCCTCAACTTCTTGCTATCCTGAGGCAGCATATTCATGCCAGTATCAGATGTTCAAGCTTCACAGTTTGATGCCTAGGCATTTTCGGCATTTGTGTGATGAGGAACAAATATGTGCCAGATGGTCTAGGTGGTCCACACACAGTGTTTTCATCACTTCATCACTTGGCTACATCAGCATGGATGGTTTGGTATATTATTTGCATGGGGATGATTCATCTTTTGATGACTTGATTGAGTATCCCACACTCTGGTCATTGTGATTTGTTCTTAAGACATGATGTATTGTATCATACACTCATACACATGATGACGTATTGGACACATGCACACATGATGACATTGATGTGTATCACACAAAAATGCACATGATCATAGTGATGTATGTGCACATGATGCCACTGACACATATGCACATGACTATGATGTATGTGATAGTGATGTGTACGATTCATATCATGTGGGCATGATCTCGAGGACAGAGATGGCAACAAACACAATGAGCATCGACACTTGTATGCCTATCTTCTTTCCTGGACACTTTAGTTGATTGTGGTGACATTTTAGAGGATAGTGTGCATTTGATTAATGATGCATCCATTAGCACACTCGGGATCGGTATACTCATTAACACACTGAGCATCGACACTTCTGTGCCTATCTTCTTTCCTACAAATCACGTGGACACTTTAGTTGATCGTGGCGACCTTTTAGAGGATAGTGTGCATTTGATTAATGATGCATCCATTAGCACACTTGAGGTTAGTGATACTCCGGATACAAGTGACAGAGACACCTATGAGCATAGATCTGAGTTCTTAGTGTTAGATGCATTAGGCTATTCTTCTAGGATTTCTATTTATGGAGATATCGCTGATACATCCAATACTTCTAGTATTCATTGCGCATTCTCGACAGTCTTCATGTGGATAGAGTTCATGTGTTTAAGCAATCGAGGATAGTGCATGAGAGTAGTGATGATTTCATCAAGGTGACACATCGTAGTAGGATTATGCGTATTGATCATGTCCATAGTAGATCATATGACATATATCTTGAGAGATTTGCATTTGATCTAGACATATCCTTAGATCCTATATTATTGGAGATAGATTTGTTATCGGATGTGGGTCACATAGGGGAACTATTGATGGAGATAGACCATGTTTACGAGGATGACCTTGCAGACCTTGGGGATGCCATAGATGATGATTTAAGAGACGATAACATTGCACAGCGCTCAACACCATGACACTCCATCTCAGAAGGATCGCTTTCTAAGTGGTGTGCCACTTCATAGCCCTCTTTTAAAGCTCAACATGATTGCAACGATGCCTAAGTTGTGTGTTGCTTCATCGCTTGGTTCTAAAGCTCAGCATACCTACAAACATCTCATCTAGAGCATAGCATAGATCTTCTATAGAGTGTACAAATCTCTAGTAGTGGAGTGCTACGATCAGCTTACAGGTCTCATTCATCTTGGAGGATTTGCAAGCTCAATTTCGAACTCCGACAACTCTGCTAGCATCTACAATTGTCGCTTCATCCTCTTACAAGGCTTAGCATATTTTTAATTGATTTAAGCTTAAGTAGAGCATTAGCACTTTTGGATATGAAAGTTGTATCATTCACAGTGCCAACAAAGTGCAACTGCCATGGCTAAGCGCATTAGAAAGATTTATTTATTAACAAAAAGATATTTGCATCATCACCATCACTGAGCTAGGAAGCTCTAGGCTCAGCAAAAGAGTCCTCATCATGGAGCTCAAGAGAGCTCTCATCTCAGTTCAATAAGTGGCCGCTATCATCCAGTTCACAGCTTTCTAGTTGCCACCCCACTAGTGCGGAAAAGAGAAAGGAAAAGCTTGGTTTTGTTATTTTTACACTTTAGGAATCTCTCCCTTTAAATTATCCGCACTGTTTTCTGGGCTCTTCGCACCTTTGGTCCAAACCACATTACTCTCTTGTCCACAACACCTTAGTAGGGGTGTTTCCCATGCAGCTTGCATCATTTGGATTTTTGTTGTGTTTGTACACACAACACGAGCACACTTTGGGGTGCTTTCTTGCAAGTATGTACATGTGCCTTGCTTGGGCTTGTTCACATGCTTTTGCACGTTGCATTTGTTTCGGGGTGATCACGCGCTTGGTGATTATTGAGCTTGTTTATGCATTGTGTTTAACAGCCTTCATACATTTTGGGATTATTTACATCCATGGTGTTTAAGGAGGGGTGTTCACATGCTGTGAGTGTTCTTGGTGGGGATTCTTTCACATTGTACACATTGAATCGTGTGCTGAGTGTTAGTTGGACTTGTTCACACATCGTGGGTCACATGTCCTATATGCCTTGTCTTTGAGAGGTGTGTTCACACTTGTTGTGCACTGTGTTTTGGTGGTGCGTATGCTTTTTTTGGCAGTGCTCACACACAGCCATGGGTTGTTACTTTTAATTTTATCCTTCATTTGATCACCATGGTGGAGAATTCACATTGACATCGACATCATTCTGACAAAATTTCTGACTGTGATCGTAAGGGAGCCGCTCATGTCATCATGGCTCTATGATTGTTCTTATGATTTTCCTTCTCGTGTCATGTGCTCCATCCATATCTTTTACAGAGTTCACACATGCCTTTGGCATTTCCAGGCTTAGGCCTCTACGTCCTCGCTCCTCAACTTCTTGCTATCCTGAGGTAGCATATTCATGCCAGTATCAGATGTTCGAGCTTCATAGTTTGATGCCTAGGCATTTTCGGCATTTGTGTGATGAGGAACAAATATGTGCCAGATGGTCTAGGTGGTCCACACACAGTGTTTTCATCACTTCATCGCTTGGCTACATCAGCATGGATGGTTTGGTATATTATTTGCATGGGGATGATTCATCTTTTGATGACTTGATTGAGTATCCCACACTCTGGTCATTGTGATTTCTTCCTAAGACATGATGTATTGTATCATATACTCATACACATGATGACGTATTGGACACACACGCACACATGATGACATTGATGTGTATCACACAAAAATGCACATGATCATAGTGATGTACGTGCACATGATGCCACTGACACATGCACATGACGATGATGTATGTGATAAAGATGTGTGCGATTCATATCATGTGGGCATGATCTCGAGGACAGAGATGGCAACAAGCACAATGAGCATCGACACTTGTATGCCTATCTTCTTTCCTGGACACTTTAGTTGATTGTGGTGACATTTTAGAGGATAGTTTGCATTTGATTAATGATGCATCCATTAGCACACTCGAGATCGGTATACTCATTAACACACTGAGCATCGAAACTTCCATGCCTTATCTTCTTTCCTACAAATCACGTGGACACTTTAGTTGATCGTGGTGACCTTTTAGAGGATAGTGTGCATTTGATTAATGATGCATCCATTAGCACACTTGGGATTAGTATACCCATTAGCACACTTGAGGTTAGTGATACTCCGGCTACAAGTGACAGAGACACCTATGAGCATAGATCTGAGTTCTTAGTGTTAGATGCATTAGGCTATTCTTCTAGGATTTCTATTTGTAGAGATATCACTGATACGTCCAATACTTCTAGTATTCATTGCGCATTCTTGGCAGTCTTCATGTGGATAGAGTTCATGTGTTTAAGCAATCGAGGATAGTGCATGAAAGTAGTGATGATTTCATCGAGGTGACACATTGAGTAGGATTATGCGTATTGATCATGTCCATAGTAGATGATATGACATATATCTTGAGAGATTTGCATTTGATCTAGACATATCCTTAGATCCTATATTGTTGGAGATAGATTTGTTATCGGATGTAGGTCACATACGGGAACTATTGATGGAGATAGACCATGTTTACGAGGATGACCTTGCAGACCTTGGGGACGCCATAGATGATGATTTAAGAGACGATAACATTTACCTTTTGTGTGAGGATACCTCTTCATTTTTCAGTGATGTAGTACTATGATGATGTCGATGATCAAATTGTTATCTTGGATCATCATACACACATAAAGGGTTTTGCACATGAGGAGATGATGCACGGTTTGCCTCATGCCCATATATCCATTGATACAGTGGATCATGTCAAATGGCATATACTGCACCCAAAATCTTGTAAATGTCCTGGCTCCAAAGAAAATAGGATCATGTCAAAACCCACAGAAGGAACCAAAAGAACATATGTCAAGGTTGGCGTCATGCAAGGGTAAGAGCAAACCAAGGCCATCATCCCATTTAGCATCAATTGAAAAGTCAAAGACATGACCCCCACTGCATCAGGTATAGGGGCCTGAGTTGAACAAAAAAATAAATGTCCCGGGCGCTCCAAAGAAAGTAGGATTGTGTCGACACCCATAGGAACCAAAAGAACATGTCTCAAGGTTGGCATCATACGAGGGTAAGAGGAAACCAATGCCGTCATCCTATGTAGCATCGCTCGAAAAGTCAAAGATATGATCCACTGTATCAATAGGCATATGGGCATGAGCCGAACCATGCGTCAATAGGTATATAGACATATATTGCATCCAAAAGTAAATGTCCTGATTCTAAAGAAAATAGAATCGTCTTGATACCCATGGAAAACAAAAGTGAGGTATTTTTGGTGGTTTTTTCACTTTGGACAAGGAGCTTGGATACTTCCGTCTCAGGCCAGAGGGTCACACATTTGTTCCATGGTTGGATAGTCCACAGTTGGGCTATCTATTTGATCCAAGTGGATGTATAGCGAGCTACATCATGGACGAAGGTGTAGGATTTTGATAAGTATCACTCATCCACAACTGTGAATCTTTGCACGAATCTTGCTCTCTAAACTTGAATCTTCAATTCTACATTGATCTTAAATTGAATCTTCAATGTTCTTCAACTCTACATTAAAATATTTGACCCCTTGAAACTTGCATAAAAAATTATTTTTTGTAACTGTATTAATACTCTTCTTCACAAAAGGAAGACTAGAAAGGAATGATCATAAAGTTGAGATATGGGATATTATTTACGATATTAAAGAGATAATCTCATACAAAGAACCATGATGCCTAAGTGAGTTAAGCACTCACCAAGAGGATGCAAAAAGACTTCCATAAACCAAGGCTAGAAGAACAAACAAAATGTCTAGGAGAGATAATGTCCAAATATCATAAACGGTCATAAAAGTCATAAAGGGCACAAATGACAACCGTGGTTCCCTTATATACTTGAGTCCATGAACATGGTCCTAAGCCTAATATAAAAGTAGTTCCTCCATTACAAAAACCATCCCCTCCTACATACATGAAAACATACATGAAATGTAAATCCACCAAACCATGTAGACTGGATAGAATGGAAAATGTAGAGAGCCAATGTTGGTGATTTGCTTGGCCAATCCTCCCGGATCAAATGGATAGCTACCCATGTCGATGATGTAGCTCGCTATATATCCACTTGGATCAAATAGATAGCCCAAGTGTGGACCATCCAACCATGGAACAAATGTGTGACCCTCTGGCTTGAGAAGGAAGTATCCAAGCTCTTTGTCCAAAGTGAAATGACCACCAAAAATACCTCACTTTTGTTTTCTATGGGTGTCAAGACGATTCTATTTTTTTTAGAATCGGGACATTTACTTTTGGATGCAATATATGTCTATATACCTACTGACGCATGGTTCGGCTCATGCCCATACGCCTATTGATGCAGTGGATCATATCTTTGACTTTTCGAGCGATGCTAGGATGACGGCATTGGTTTCCTCTTACCCTCGTATGATGCCAACCTTGAGACATGTTCTTTTGGTTCCTATGGGTGTCGACACAATCCTATTTTCTTTGGAGCGCCCGGGACATTTACTTTTTTGTTCAACTCATGTCCCTATACTTGATGCAATGGGCGTTATGTCTTTGACATTTCAATTGATGCTAAATGGGATGATGGCCTTGGTTTGCTCTTACCCTTGCATGATGCCAACCTTGACACATGTTCTTTTGGTTCCTTCTGCGGGTGCCGACATGATCTTATTTTCTTTGGAGCAAGGACATTTACAAAATTTTAGATGCAGTATATGCCATTTGACATGATCCACTGTATCAATGGATATATGGGCATGAGCCAAACTGTGCATCATCTCCTCATGTGCAAAACCCTTTATGTGTGTATGATGATCCAAGATAACAATTTGATCATCGACATCATCATAGTACTACATCACTGAAAAATGAAGAGGTATCCTCACACGAAAGGTAAATGTTATCATCTCTTAAATCATCATCTATGGCATCCCCAAGGTCTGCAAGGTAATCCTCGTAAACATGGTCTATCTCCATCAATAGTTCCCCTATGTGACCTACATCCGATAACAAATCTATCTCCAACAATATCGGATCTAAGGATATGTCTAGATCAAATGCAAGTCTCTCAAGATATATGTCATATGATCTACTATGGACATGATCAATACGCATAATCCTACTAAAATGTGTCACCTTGATGAAATCATCACTACTCTCATGCACTACCCTCGATTGCTTAAACACATGAACTCTATCCACATGGACTGCCAAGAATGCGCAATGAATACTAGAAGTATTGGATGTATTAGCGATATCTCCACAAATAGAAATCCTAGAAGAATAGCCTAATGCATCTAACACTAAGAACTCAGATCTATGCTCATAGGTGTCTCTATCACTTGTATCCGGAGTATCACTAACCTCAAGTGTCCTAATGGGTATACTAATCCTAAGTGTACTATTGGATGCATCATTAATCAAATGCACACTATCCTCTAAAAGGTTGCCACGATCAACTAAAGTGTCCACGTGATTTGTAGGAAAGAAGATAGGCAAAGAAGTGTCGATGGTCAGTGTGTTAATGAGTATACCAATGCCGAGTGTGCTAATGGATGCATCATTAATCAAATGCACACTATCCTCTAAAATGTGACCACAATCAACTAAAGTGTCCAGGAAAGAAGATAGGCATACAAGTGTCGATGCTCATTGTGCTTGTTGCCATCTCTGTCCTCGAGATCATGCCCATATGATATGAATCACACACATCACTATCACATACATCATCGTCATGTGCATATGTGTCAGTGGCATCATGTGCACGTACATCACTATGATCATGTGCATTATTGTGTGATACACATCAATGTCATCATGTGTGCATGTGTGTGTGTGTCCAATACGTCATCATGTGTATGAGTGTATCACTCGTGGTCTCTATAATCGAACAAGCTTTAGTCCTTTAAAGCTACTACCAAAAGAATATATTTATCTAGACTCCATAGTATCTAGACATAGTATCCAAGCTGGTTGTTATTGCTCTATAGTGACTTAGAACATTGACTACTGCTAGTATTTCAATCTTGCTCTTCTTATATTACTTAATGATACTATCTATATTGCTAGCTTAGTACTGTTGCTTGCTTGCAAATCTAAGTGATGATGCTTTAGAGGGACAAATCAATGCTTGTGACAGACCTTCCCACTCAAGAGACCATATATGCAGGTAAGGAGAACCCTTGGTGTATGCGGCACACTCGCTCACACCAGTTGACTAGGCTTTAATTCCCAACAGGGCCTTACTCTGTATTTGCATCAAATACATAGAACTTTGTATTGTTTTCTACATGAAGCTACAATCTACACTCAATCTTTTCCAAAATTACACTTGATTTATCAAGACAACACTTCTGTGTATTGGTTTTCTTAAACTTCCACAGATTAATACTAATCTTTGAAGATTAGTGCTAGTCCAATTGAGTTGTAAACAACCTTCCACAGATTAATACTAGTCTTTGAAGATTAGTGCTAGTCCAATTGAGTTAGTCCAATTGAGTTGTAAACAACCTAATATGAGAAAACCACTATTGTTTAATCTTTATTTGCAAACGTTTGTTGGCATTTTTACCATTTCTTGGTATTTTAACTATTTCTTGACATTTCAACTGTTTCTTGGAAGTCACAGCAAAGAACTATAACAAATAGCAAAGCGATGGAAAGAAGGTGTAGGATTTTGATAAGTATCACTCATCCACAACTGTGAATCTTTGCACGAATCTTGCTCTCTAAACTTGAATCTTCAATTCTACATTGATCTTTAATTGAATCTTCAATGTTCTTCAACTCTACACTAAAATCTTTGACTCTGTACTTGAGACTATTGTACAAAAAATTATATTTTGTAACTGTATTAATACTCTTCTTCACAAAAGGAAAACTAGAATAGAATGATCATAAAGCTGAGATATGGGATATTATTTACGATATTAAAGAGATAATCTCATACAAAAAACCATGATGCCTAAGTGAGTTAACCTCTCACCAAGAGGATGCAAAAAGACTTCCATAAACCAAGGCTCCAAGAACAAACAAAATGTCTAGGAGAGATAATGTCTAGGAGAGATAATGTCCAAAGATCGTAAACGGTCATAAAAGTCAAAAAGGGCACAAATGACAACCATGGCCCCCTTATATACTTGAGTCCATGAACATGGTCCTAAACCTAATATAAAATTAGTTGCTCCATTACAAAGACCATCCCCTCCTACATACATGAAATGTAAATCCAAACCATGTAGACTCCAAATCAATGGCTCTCGAATTGCCTGGATAGAATGGAAAATGTCTCTAGAGAGCCAATGTTGGTGATGTGCTTGGCCAATCCTCCCGGATCAAATGGATAGCTACCCATGTCGATGATGTAGCTTGCTATATATCCACTTGGATCAAATAGATAGCCCAAGTGTGGACCATCCAACCATGGAACAAATGTGTGACCCTCTGGCTTCTTGAGAAGGAAGTATCCAAGCTCTTTGTCCAAAGTGAAATGACCACCTAAAATACCTCCCTTTTGTTTTCTATGGGTGTCAAGACGATTCTATTTTTTTTAGAATCAGGACATTTACTTTTGGATGCAATATATGTCTATATACCTATTGACGCATGGTTCGGCTCATGCCCATACGCCTATTGATGCAGTGGATCATATCTTTGGCTTTTTGAGTGATGCTACATAGGATGACGGCATTGGTTTCCTCTTACCCTCGTATGATGCCAACCTTGAGACATGTTCTTTTGGTTCCTATGGGTGTCGACACAATCCTATTTTCAATTGATGCTAAATGGTATGATGGCCTTGGTTTGCTCTTACCCTTGCATGACGCCAACCTTGACATATGTTCTTTTGCTTCCTTCTGCAGGTGCCGACATGATCCTATTTTCTTTGGAGCCAGGACATTTACAAAATTTTGGGTGCAGTATATGCCATTTGACATGATCCACTGTATCAATGGATATATGGGCATGAGCCAAACCGTGCATCATCTCCTCATGTGCAAAACCCTTTATGTGTGTATGATGACCCAAGATAACAATTTGATCATCGACATGATCATAGTACTACATCACTGAAAAATGAAGAGGTATCCTCACACGAAAGGTAAATGTTATCGTCTCTTAAATCATCATCTATGGCATCCCCAAGGTCTGCAAGGTCATCCTCGTAAACATGGTCTATCTCCATCAATAGTTCCCCTATGTGACCTACATCCAATAACAAATCTATCTCCAACAATATAGGATCTAAGGATATGTCTAGATCAAATGCAAATCTATCAAGATATATGTCATATGATCTACTATGGACATGATCAATATGCATAATCCTAATAAAATGTGTCACCTTGATGAAATCATTCACTACTCTCATGCACTATCCTCAATTGCTTAAACACATGAACTCTATCCACATGAAGACTGCCAAGAATGCGCAATGAATACTAGAAGTATTGGTGGACGTATCAGCGATATCTCCACAAATAGAAATCCTAAAAGAATAGCCTAATGCATCTAACACTAAGAACTCAGATCTATGCTCATAGGTGTCTTTGTTACTTGTATCCGGAGTATCACTAACCTCGAGTGTGCTAATGGGTATACTAATCCCAAGTGTGCTAATGGATGCATCATTAATCAAATGCACACTATCCTCTAAAAGGTCGCTGCTCATTGTGCTTGTTGCCATCTCTGTCCTCGAGATCATGCCCACATGATATGAATCGCACACATCACTATCACATACATCATCGTCATGTGCATATGTGTCAGTGGCATCATGTGCATGTACATCACTATGATCATGTGCATTTTTCTATGATACACATCAATGTCATCATGTGTGTGTGTGTGTGTGTGTGTGTCTAATACATCATCGTGTGTATGAGTGTATGATACAATACATCATGTCTTAGGAACAAATCACAATGACCAGAGTGTGGGATACTCATTCAAGTCGTTAAAAGATAAATCATCCCCATGCAAATAATATACCAAACCATCCATGCTGATGTAGCCAAGCGATGAAGTGATGAAAACAAACACTAATCTTTGAAGATAAGTGCTAGTCCAATTGAGTTGTAAACAACCTAATATGAGAAAATCACTGTTGTTTAATCATTATTTGGAAACGTTTGTTGGCATTTTTACCATTTCTTGGTATTTTAACTAATTCTTGATATTTCAACTGTTTCTTGGAAGTCACAGCAAGAACTATAACAAATAGCAAAGGGATGCAAAGAAGGTGTAGGATTTTGATAAGTATCACTCATCCACAACTGTGAATCTTTGCACGAATCTTGCTCTCTAAACTTGAATCTTTAATGTTCTTCAACTCTACACTAAAATCTTTGACTCTATACTTGAGACTACTGTACAAAAAATTATATTTTGTAACTGTATTAATACTCTTCTTCACAAAAGGAAGACTAGAATGGAATATTCGATCATAAAGCTGAGATATCGGTTATTATTTACGATATTAAAGAGATAATCTCATACAAAGAACCATGATGCCTAAGTGAGTTAACCTCTCACCAAGAGGATGCAAAAAGACTTCTAAAAACCAAGGCTCCAAGAACAAACAAAATGTCTAGGAGAGATAATGTCCAAAGATCATAAACGGTCATAAAAGTCATAAAGGGCACAAATGACAACCGTGGCCCCCTTATATACTTGATTCCATGAACATGGTCCTAAGCCTAATATAAAAGTAGTTGCTCCATTACAAAAACCATCCCCTCCTAGACTCCAAATCAATGGCTCTCGAATTGCCTGGATAGAATGGAAAATGTAAAGAGCCAATGTTGGTGATGTGCTTGGCCAATCCTCCCGGATCAAATGGATAGCTACCCATGTCGATGATGTAGCTCGCTATATATCCACTTTGATCAAATATATAGCCCAAGTGTGGACCATCCAACCATGGAACAAATGTGTGACCCTCTGGCGTCTTGAGAAGGAAGTATCTAAGCTCCTTGTCCAAAGTGAAATGACCACCAAAAATACCTCACTTTTGTTTTCTATGGGTGTCAAGACGATTCTATTTTTTTTAGAATCAGGACATTTACTTTTGGATGCAATATATGTCTATATACCTATTGACGCATGGTTCGGCTCATGCCCATATGCCTATTGATGCAGTGGATCATATCTTTGACTTTTCGAGCGATGCTACATAGGATGACGGCATTGGTTTCCTCCTACCCTCGTATGATGCCAACCTTGAGACATGTTCTTTTGGTTCCTATGGGTGTCAACACAATCCTAGTGCTAGTCCAATTGAGTTGTAAACAACCTAATATGAGAAAATCACTGTTGTTTAATCATTATTTGGAAACGTTTGTTGGCATTTTTACCGTTTCTTGGTATTTTAACTATTTCTTGATATTTCAACTGTTTCTTGGAAGTCACAGCAAGAACTATAACAAATAGCAAAGGGATGCAAAGAAGGTGTACTCATCCACAACTGTGAATCTTTGCACGAACCTTGCTCTCTAAACTTGAATCTTCAATTCTACATTGATCTTGAATTGAATCTTCAATGTTCTTCAACTCAACTAAAAATTATATTTTGTAACTGTATTAATACTCTTCTGCACAAAAGAAAGACTAGAATGGAATGATTATACAGCTGAGATATGGGTTATTATTTACGATATTAAAGAGATAATCTCATACAAAGAACAATGATGCCTAAGTGAGTTAACCTCTCACCAAGAGGATGCAAAAAGACTTCCATAAACGAAGGCTCCAAGAACAAACAAAATGTCTAGGAGAGATAATGTCCAAAGATCATAAACGGTCATAAAAGTCATAAAGGGCACAAATGACAACCGTGGCCCCCTTATATACTTGAGTCCATGAACATGGTCCTAAGCCTAATATAAAAGTAGTTGCTCTATTACAAAAACCATCCCCTCCTACATATATGAAATGTAAATCCAAACTATGTAGACTCCAAATCAATGGCTCTTGAATTGCCTAGATAGAATGGAAAATGTAGAGAGCCAATGTTGGTGATGTGCTTGGCCAACCTCCCGGATCAAATGGATAGCTACCCATGTCGATGATGTAGCTCGCTATACATCCACTTGGATCAAATAGATAGCCCAAGTGTGGACCATCCAACCATGAAACAAATGTGTGACCCTCTGGCTTGAGAAGGAAGTATCCAAGCTCTTTGTCCAAAGTGAAATGACCACCAAAAATACCTCACTTTTGTTTTCTATGGGTGTCAAGACGATTCTATTTTCTTTAGAATCGGGAAATTTAACTTTTGGATGCAATATATGTCTATATACCTATTGACGCATGGTTCGGCTCATGCCCATATGCCTATTGATGCAGTGGATCATATCTTTGACTTTTCGAGCGATGCTACATAGGATGACGGCATTGGTTTCCTCTTACCCTCGTATGATGCCAACCTTGAGACATGTTCTTTGGGTTCCTATGGGTGTCGACACAATCCTATTTTCTTTGGAGTGCCCGGGACATTTACTTTTTTGTTTAACTCATGTCCCTATACCTGATGCATGGGGGTCATGTCTTTGACTTTTCAATTGATGCTAAATGGGATGATGGCCTTGGTTTGCTCTTACCCTTGCATGACGCCAACCTTGACATATGTTCTTTTGGTTCCTTCTACGGGTGCCGACATGATCCTATTTTCTTTGGAGCCAGGACATTTACAAAATCTTGGGTGCAATATATGCCATTTGACATGATCCAATGTATCAATGGATATATGGGCATGAGCCAAACCGTGCATCATCTCCTCGTGCAAAACTCTTTATGTGTGTATGATGATCCAAGATAACAATTTGATCATGGACATCATCATAGTACTACATCATTGAAAAATGAAGAGGTATCCTCACACAAAAGGTAAATGTTATCGTCTCTTAAATCATCATCTATGGCATCCCCAAGGTCTGCAAGGTCATCCTCATAAACATGGTCTATCTCCATCAATGTGACCTACACCCGATAACAAATCTATCTCCAACAATATAGGATCTAAGGATATGTCTAGATCAAATGCAAATCTCTCAAGATACATGTCATATGATCTACTATGGACATGATCAATACACATAATACTACTATGATGTGTCACCTTGATGAAATCATTCACTACTCTCATGCACTATCCTCGATTGCTTAAACACATGAACTCTATCCACATGAAGACTACCAAGAATGCACAATGAATACTAGAAGTATTGGACGTATCAGCGATATCTCCACAAATAGAAATCCTAGAAGAATAGCCTAATGCATCTAACACTAAGAACTCAGATCTATGCTCATAGGTGTCTCTGTCACTTGTATCCGGAGTATCACTAACCTCAAGTGTGCTAATGGATGCATCATTAATCAAATGCACACTATCTTGCCACGATCAACTAAAGTGTCCACGTGATTTGTAGGAAAGAAGATAGGCACAGAAGTGTCGATGCTCAGTGTGTTAATGAGTATACCGATCCCGAGTGTGCTAATGGATGCATCATTAGTCAAATGCACACTATCCTCTAAAATGTCACCACAATCAACTAAAGTGTCCAGGAAAGAAGATAGGCATACAAGTGTCGATGCTCATTGTGTTTGTTGCCATCTCTGTCCCCAAGATCATGCCCACATGATATGAATCGTACACATCACTATCACATACATCATAGTCATGTGCATATGTGTCAGTGGCATCATGTGCACGTACATCACTATGATCATGTGCATTTTTGTGTGATACACATCAATGTCATCATGTGTGCATGTGTCCAATACGTCATCATGTGTATGAGTGTATGATACAATACATCATGTCTTAAGAACAAATCACAATGACCAGAGTGTGGGATACTCAATCAAGTCGTCAAAAGATGAATCATCCCCATGCAAATAATATACCAAACCATCCATGCTAATGTATCCAAGCGATGAAGTGATGAAAACACTATGTGTGGACCACCTAGACCATCTGGCACAGATTTTTTCCTCATCAAATGAATGCCAAAAATGCCTAGGCATCAAACTGTGAAGCTCGCACATCTGATACTGGCATGAATATGCTGCCTCAGGATAGCAAGAAGTTGAGGAGCGAGGACGTAGAGGCCTAAGCCTGGAAATGCCAAAGGCATGTGTGAACTCTGTAAAAGATATGGATGGATGGAGCACATGACATGATAAGTAAAATCATAAGAGCAATCATAGAGCCATGATGACATGAGTGGCTCCCTTACGATCACAATCAAAAATTTTGTCAGAATGATGTCGATGACAATGTAAATTCTCCACCATGGTGATCAAAGGATAAAATTAAAAGTATCAACCCATGGCTGTGTGTGAGCACTACCAAAAGCATACGGACCACCAAAAAACAGTGCACAACAAGTGTGAACACACCTCTCAAACACAAGGCATATAGGACATGTGACCCACGATGTGTGAACAAGCCCAACTAACACTCAACACACGAATCAGTGTGTACAATGTGAAAGAATACCCACCAAGAACCCTCACGTCATGTGAACACCCCTCCTTAAACACCATGCATGTAGATAATCCCAAAATGTATGAAGGCTGTGAAACACAATGCATAAACAAGCCCAATAATCACCAAGCACGTGATCACCCCAAAAACAAACGCAACATGCAAAAGCATGTGAACAAGCCCAAGCAAGGCACATGTACAAACTCACAAGAAAGTACTCCAAAGTGTGCTCGTGTTGTGTGTACAAACACAACAAAAATCCAAATGATGCAAGCTGCATACGAAACACCCCTAAGGTGTTGTGGACCAAAGGTGCGAAGAGCCCAGAAGACAATGCGGATAATTTAAAGGGAGAGATTCCTAAAGTGTAAAAATAACAAAACCCTAAACATTCAAAAGCTTTTTCTTTCTCTTTTCCGCACTAGTGGTGGCAACTAGAAAGCTGTGAACTCGATGAGAGTGGCCACTTATTGAACTGAGATGAGAGCTCTCTTGAGCTCCATGATGAGGACTCTTTTGCTGAGCCTAGAGCTTCCTAGCTCAGTGATGGTGATGATGCAAAACTTTTTCTCTTTTTTTTAATAAATAAATCTTTCTAATGCGGTTAGCCATGGCAGTTGCGCTTTGTTGACACTGTGAATGATACAACTGTGAATCTTTGCATGAATCTTGCTCTCTAAACTTGAATCTTCAATTCTACATTGATCTTGAATTGAATCTTCAATGTTCTTCAACTCTACACTAAAATATTTGACTCTATACTTGAGACTACTGCACAAAAAATTATATTTTGTAACTGTATTAATACTCTTCTTTACAAAAGGAAGACTAGAATGGAATGATCATAATGCTGAGATATGGGTTATTATTTACGATATTAAAGAGATAATCTCATACAAAGAACCATGATGCCTAAGTGAGTTAACCTCTCACCAAGAGGAAGCAAAAAGACTTCCATAAACCAACGCTCCAAGAACAAACAAAATGTCTAGGAGAGTTAATGTCCAAAGATCATAAACGGTCATAAAAGTCCTAAAGGGCACAAATGACAACCGTGGCCCCCTTATATACTTGAGTCCATGAACATGGTCCTAAGCCTAATATAAAAATTAGTTGCTCCATTACAAAAACCATCCCCTCCTACATACATGAAATGTAAATCCAAACCATGTAGACTCCAAATCAATGGCTCTCGAATTGCCTGGATAGAATGGAAAATGTAGAGAGCCAATGTTGGTGATGTGCTTGGCCAATCCTCCCGGATCAAATAGATGTGATAGCTACCCATGTCGATGATGTAGCTCGCTATATATCCACTTGGATCATATAGATAGCCCAAGTGTGGACCATCCAACCATGGAACAAATGTGTGACCCTCTGGCTTCTTGGGAAGAAAATATCCAAGCTCTTTGTCCAAAGTGAAATGACCACCAAAAATACCTCTTTTGTTTTCTATGGGTGTCAAGACGATTCTATTTTCTTTAGAATCAGGACATTTACTTTTGGATGCAATATATGTCTATATACCTATTGACGCATGATTCGGCTCATGCCCATACGCCTATTGATTCAGTGGATCATATCTTTGACTTTTCAAGCGATGCTACATAGGATGATGGCATTGGTTTCCTCTTACCCTCGTATGATGCCAACCTTGAGACTTGTTCTTCTGGTTCCTATGGGTGTCGACAGAATCCTATTTTCAATTGATGCTAAATGGGATGATGGCCTTGGTTTGCTCTTACCCTTGCATGACGCCAACCTTGACATATGTTCTATTGGTTCCTTCTGCGGGTGCCGACATGTTCCTATTTTCTTTGGAGCTAGGACATTTACAAAATTTTGGGTGCAGTATATGCCATTTGACATGATCCACTGTATCAATGGATATATGGGCATGAGCCAAACCATGCATCATCTCCTCATGTGCAAAACCCTTTATGTGTGTATGATGATCCAAGATAACAATTTGATCATCGACATCATCATAGTACTAAAATTAAAAGTAACAACCCATGGTTGTGTGTGAGCACTACCAAAAGCATACGCACCACTAAAACACAGTGCCAACAAGTGTGAACACACCTCTCAAACACAAGGCATATAGGACATGTGACCCACGATGTGTGAACAAGCCCAATTAACACTCAACACACGAATCAGTGTGTACAATGTGAAAGAATCCCCACCAAGAACGCTCACAGCATGTGAACACCCCTCCTTAATCACCATGCATGTAAATAATCCCAAAATGTATGAAGGCTCTGTGAAACACAACGCATAAACAAGCCCCATAATAATCACCAAGCGCGTGATCACCCCCAAAACAAACGCAATGTGCAAAAGCATGTGAACAAGCCCAAGCAAGGCACATGTACAAACTCACAAGAAAGTACCCCAAAGTGTGCTCGTGTTGTGTACAAACACAAATAAAAAATCCAAATGATGCAAGCTGCATGCGAAACACCCCTAAGGTGTTGTGGACAAGAGAGAAATGTGGTTTGGACCAAAGGTGTGAAGAGCCCAGAAGACAGTGCAGATAATTTAAAGGGAGAGATTCCTAAAGTGTAAAAATAACAAAACCCTAAACATTCAACAGCTTTTTCTTTCTCTTTTCTGCACTAGTGGTGGCTCAACTAGAAAGCTGTGAACTCGATGATAGCGGCCACTTATTGAATTGAGATGAGAGCTCTCTTGAGCTGCATGATGAGGACTCTTTTGCTGAGCCTAGAGCTTCCTAGCTCAGTGATGGTGATGATGCAAAACTTTTTCTCTTTTTTTTTAAATAAATAAATCTTTCCAATGCGCTTAGCCATGGCAGTTGCGCTTTGTTGGCACTGTGAACGATACAACTTTCATATCCAAAAGCGCTAATGCTCTACTTGTGCTTAAATTAATTAAAAATATGCTAATCCTTGTAAGACGATGAAGCGACAATCGTAGATGCTAGCAAAGTCGTCGGAAGGTCCGAATTGAGCTTGCAAATCCTCCAAGATGAATGAGACCCGTAAGCTGATCGTAGCACTCCACTACTAGAGATTTGTACACTCTATAGAAGATCTATGCTATGCTCTAGATGAGATGTTTGTAGGTATGCTGAGCTTTAGAACCAAGCGATGAAGCAACACACAACTTAGGCATCGTTGCAATCATGTTGAGCTTTAAAACAGGGCTATGAAGTGGCACGCCACTTAGTAAGTGATCCTTCTGAGATGGAGTGTCATGGTGTTGAGCGCTATGCGAGAGCTTCGAGAATAAGAGCATGGTGGCGGAGCAAGTATCAATGGGTGAGCTAGAGAAGCACATGACCAGAGCTTTGAGAATGAGAGTGTGGTGGTGGAAGAAGCAAGTGTCAATGGGTGAGCTATGGATGTAGATGGTCAGATCTTCTTACATAAACCAATTCCTAGTCCCTTTGAGTCTCCTTAATGCCTATGAAATTTTCCCAAAATGCTCAGCAACCCCACAACCACATCTGTGGGTCTCTAGAGACCCTTAAATGTTTGGGAAATAGAACCTTAAAAAGAGTTTGATTTGTGATCTCAAAATAGATTTACTGCTAATTTCTTGTTTCTCTATACCAAGGCTACCACAACATTGGCAAACAACCATGGGGTTACTATATGAAGCTGTCTCACAGGCAGAGACCTGCATTTAGTTTGAGAGATTTGACTAACTACCTTGTTCTCTAGATACATTGATGATGATACTACCTGCTTGGTTGGGTTGCAACTTAGGATGTTGTAAACAAAAATGGTATGCTCCTTAGTTCGTTTTTACTTTACTTCTGCATGTGTTGTTTTGCTATAAGCAATCCAGATCTATTTCTTTTAGAAGTATCACTCATGGTCTCTATAATTGAACAAGCTTTAGTCCTTTAAAGCCACTACCAAAAGAATATATTTATCTAGACTCCATAGTATCTAGACATAGTATCCAAGCTGGTTGTTGTTGCTCTATAGTGACTTAGAACATTGACTATTGCTAGTATTTCAATCTTGCTCTTCTTATATTACTTAGTGATACTATCTATATTGCTAGCCTGGTACTGTTGCTTGCTGAGAGCTTTTGCAAAGCTAAGTAATGATGCTTTAGAGGGACAAATCAATGCTTGTGAGAGACATTCCCACTCAAGAGGCCATATATGCAGGTTAGGAGAACCCTTGGTGTATACGGCACACTCGCTCGCACCAGTTGACTAGGCTCAATTCCAAACAGTGCCATACTCTGTATTTGCATCAAATACACAGAACTTTGTATTGTTTTCTACATGAAGCGACAATCTACACTCAATCTTTTCCAAAATTGCACTTGATTTATCAAGATAACACTTTTGTGTACTGGTTTTCTTAAACTTCCACAGATTAACACTAATCTTTGAAGATTAGTGCTAGTCCAATTGAGTTGTAAACAACCTAATATGAGAAAACCACTGTTGTTTTACAAACATTTGTTGGCATTTTTACCATTTCTTGGTATTTTAACTATTTCTTGAAATTTCAACTGTTTCTTGGAACAGCAAGAACTATAACAAATAGCAAAGGGATGGAAAGAAGGTGTAGGATTTTGATAAGTATCACTCATCCACAAGTGTGAATCTTTGCACGAATCTTGCTCTCTAAACTTGAATCTTCAATTCTACATTGATCTTGAATTGAATCTTCAATGTTCTTCAACTGTACACTAAAATCTTTGACTCTGTACTTGAGACTATTGCACAAAAAATTATATTTTGTAACTGTATTAATACTCTTCTTCACAAAAGGAAGACTAGAATGGAATGATCATAAAGCTAACACATGGGATATTATTTATGATATTAAAGAGATAATCTCATCCAAAGAACCATGATGCCTAAGTGAGTTAACCTCTCACCGAGAGGATGCACAAAGACTTCCATAAACCAAGGCTCCAAGAACAAACAAGATGTCTAGGAGAGATAATGTCCAAATATCATAAACAGTCATAAAAGTCATAAAAGGGCACAAATGACAACCGTGGCCCCCTTATATACTTGAGTCAATGAACATGGTCCTAAGCCTAATATAAAAGTAGTTGCTCCATTACAAAAACTATCCCCTCCTACAAACATGAAATGTAAATCCAAACCATGTAGACTCCAAATCAATGGCTCTCGAATTGCTTGGATAGAATGGAAAATGTAGAGAGCCAATGTTGGTGATGTGCTTGGCCAATCCTCCCGGATCAAATGGATAGCTACCCATGTCGATGATGTAGCTTGCTATATATCCACTTGGATCAAATAGATAGCCCAAGTGTGGACCATCCAACCATGGAACAAATGTGTGACCCTCTGGCTTCTTGAGAAGGAAGTATCCAAGCTCCTTGTCCAAAGTGAAATGACCACCAAAAATACCTCACTTTTGTTTTCTATGGGTCTCAAGACGATTCTATTTTCTTTAGAATCGAGACATTTACTTTTGGATGCAATATATGTCTATATACCTATTGACGCATGGTTCGGCTCATGCCCATACGCCTACTGATGCAGTGAATCATATCTTTGACTTTTCGAGCGATGCTACATAGGACGACGGAATTGGTTTCCTCTTACCCTCGTATGATGCCAACCTTGAGACATGTTCTTTTAGTTCCTATTGGTGTCGACACAATCCTATTTTCTTTGGAGCGCCCGAGACATTTACTTTTTTGTTCAACTCATGCCCCTATAATTGATGCAGTGCGGGTCATGTCTTTGACTTTTCAATTGATGCTAAATGGGATGATGGCCTTGGTTTGCTCTTACCCTTGCATGATGCCAACCTTGACACATGTTCTTTTGGTTCCTTATGCGGGTGCCGACATGATCCTATTTTCTTTGGAGCCAGGACATTTACAAAATTTTGGGTGCAGTATATGCCATTTGACATGATCCACTGTATCAATGGATATATGGGCATGAGCCAAACCGTGCATCATCTCCTCATGTGCAAAACCCTTTATGTGTGTATGATAATCCAAGATAACAATTTGATCATCGACATCATCATAGTACTACATCACTGAAAAATGAAGAGGTATCTACACACAAAAGGTAAATGTTATCATCTCTTAAATCATCATCTATGGCATCCCCAAGGTCTGCAAGGTCATCCTCATAAACATGGTCTATCTCCATCAATAGTTCCCCTATGTGACCTACATCCGATAACAAATCTATCTCCAACAATATAGGATCTAAGGATATGTCTAGATCAAATGCAAATCTCTCAAGATATATGTCATATGATCTACTATGGACATGATCAATACGTATAGTCCTACTACGATGTGTCACCTCGATGAAATCATCACTACTCTCATGCACTATTCTCGATTGCTTAAACACATGAACTCCATCCACATCAAGACTACCAAGAATGCGCAATGAATACTAGAAGTATTGGACGTATCAGCGATATCTCCACAAATAGAAATCCTAGAAAATAGCCTAATGCATCTAACACTAAGAACATAGATCTATGCTCATAGGTGTCTCTGTCACTTGTATCCGGAGTATCACTAACCTCAAGTGTGCTAAAGGATATACTAATCCCAAGTGTACGAATGGATGCATCATTAATCAAATGCACACTATCCTGCCACGATCAACTAAAGTGTCCACGTGATTTGTAGGAAAGAAGATAGGCACAGAAGTGTCGATGCTCAGTGTGTTAATGAGTATACCGATCCCGAGTGTGCTAATGGATGCATCATTAATCAAATGCACACTATCTTCTAAAATGTCACCACAATCAACTAGAGTGTCCAAGAAAGAAGATAGGCATACAAGTGTCGATGCTCATTGTGCTTGTTGCCATCTCTGTCCTCAAGATCATGCCCACATGATATGAATCGCACACATCAGTATCATATACATCATCGTCATGTGCATATGTGTCAGTGGCATCATGTGCACGTACATCACTATGATCATGTGCATTTTTGTGTGATACACATCAATGTCATCATGTGTGCGTGTGTGTGTGTCCAATACGTCATCATGTGTATGAGTGTATGATACAATACATCATGTCTTAGGAACAAATCACAATGACCAGAGTGTGGGATACTCAATCAAGTCGTCAAAAGATGAATCATCCCCATGCAAATAATATACCAAACCATCCATGCTAATGTAGCCAAGCGATGAAGTGATGAAAACACTGTGTGTGGACCACCTAGACCATCAGGCACATATTTGCTCCTCATCAAACAAATGCTGAAAATGCCTAGGCATCAAACTGTGAAGCTCGAACATGTGATACTGGCATGAATATGCTGCCTCAGGATAGCAAGAAGTTGAGGAGCGAGGACGTAGAGGCCTAAGGCTCAAAATGCCAAAGGCATGTGTGAACTCTGTAAAAGATATGGATGGAGCACATGACACGAGAACGAAAATCATAAGAGCAATCATAGAGCCATGATGACATGAGCGGCTCCCTTACGATCACAATCAGTAATTTTGTCAGAATGATGTCGATGACAATGTGAATTCTCCACCATGGTGATCAAATGAAGGATAAAATTAAAAGTACCAACCCATGGCTGTGTGTGAGCACTACCAAAAACATACACACCACCAAAACACAGTGCACAACAAGTGGGAACACACCTCTCAAAACAAACACAAGGCATATAGGACATGTGACCCACAATGTGTGAACAAGCCCAACTAACACTCAACACACAAATCAGTGTGTACAATGTGAAAGAATCCCCACCAAGAACACTCACAGCATGTGAACACCCCTCAAACACCATGCATGTAAATAATCCCAAATGTATGAAGGCTGTGAAACACAACGCATAAACAAGCCCAATAATCACCAAGCCCGTGATCACCCCGAAAACAAACGCAATGTGCAAAAGCATGTGAACAAGCCCAAGCAACGCACATGTACATACTCACAAGAAAGTACCCCAAAGTGTGCTCGTGTTGTGTGTAAAAACACAAAAAAAAAAATCCAAATGATGCAAGCTGCATGTGAAACACCCCTACTAAGGTGTTGTGGACAAGAGAGTAATGTGGTTTGGACCAAAGGTGCGAAGAGCCCAGAAGACAGTGCAGATAATTTAAAGGGAGAGATTCCTAAAGTGTAAAAATAACAAAACCCTAAACATTCAAAAGCTTTTTCTTTCTCTTTTCTGCACTAGTGGTGGCTCAACTAGAAAGCTGTGAACTCGATGATAGTGGCCACTTTTCTCAGTGATGGTGATGATGGTGTTGGTGATGATCCTAGCTCAGTGATGGTGACGATGCAAAACTTTTTCTCTTTTTTTTAATAAATAAATCTTTCCAATGCACTTAGCCATGGCAGTTGCGCTTTGTTGGCACTGTGAACGATACAAATTTCATATCCAAAAGCGCTAATGCTCTCTACTTGTACTTAAATCAATTAAAAATATGCTAAGCCTTGTAAGACGATGAAGCCACAATTGTAGATGCTAGCAGCAGAGTCGTCGGAAGGTCCGAATTGAGGTTGCAAATCCTCCAAGATGAATGAGACCCGTAAGCTGATCGTAGCACTCCACTACTAGAGATTTGTACACTCTAAAGAAGATCTATGCTATGCTCTAGATGAGATGTTTGTAGGTATGCTGAGCTTTAGAACCAAGCGATGAAGCAACACACAACTTAGGCATCGTTGCAATCATGTTGAGCTTTAAAATAGGGCTATGAAGTGGCACACCACTTAGAAAGCGATCCTTCTGAGATGGAGTGTCATGGTGTTGAGCGCTCTACGAGAGCTTCGAGAATAAGAGCGTGGTGGCGGAGCAAGTATCAATGGGTGAGCTAGAAAAGCAGATGACCAGAGCTTTGAGAATGAGAGTGTGGTGATGGAACAAGTGTCAATGGGTGAGCTAGGGAAGTAGATGGCCAGATCTTCTTACATAAACCAATTCCTAGTCCCTCCGAGACTCCTTAATGCCTATGAAATTTTTCCAAAATGCTCAGCAACTCCACAGCCACATCTGTGGGTCTCTAGAGACCCTTAAATGTTTGGGAAATAGAACCTTAAAAAGAGTCTGATTTGTGATCTCAAAATAGATTTACTGCTAATTTCTTTGTTTCTCTGAATCTGTCTCATAGGCAGAGACCTGCATTTAGCTTGAGAGATTTGACTAACTACCTTGTTCTCTAGATACATTGATGATGATACTACCTGCTTGGCTGGGTTGCAACTTAGGATGTTGTAAACAAAAAAGGTATGCTCCTTAGTTTGTTTTTACTTTACTTCTGCATGTGTTGTTTTGCTATAAGCAATCTAGATCTATTTCTTTTAGAAGTATCACTCATGGTCTCTATAATCGAGCAAGCTTTAGTCCTTTAAAGCCACTACCAAAAGAATATATTTATCTAACTCCATAGTATCTAGACATAGTATCCAAGCTGGTTGTTGTTGCCCTATAGTGACTTAGAACATTGACTACAGCTAGTATTTCAATCTTGCTCTTCTTATATTACTTAATGATACTATCTATATTGCTAGCCTGGTACTGTTGCTTGCTGAGAGCTTTAGTGATGATGCTTTAGAGGGACAAATCAATGCTTGTGAGAGACCTTCCCACTCAAGAGGCCATATATACAGGTTAGGAGAACCCTTAGTGTATGCGGCACACTCACTCGCACCAGTTGACTAGGCTCAATTTCCAACAATTTGCATCAAATACATAGAACTTTGCATTGTTTTCTACATGAAGCTACAATCTACACTCAATCTTTTCCAAAGTTGCACTCGATTTATCAGGACAACACTTCTGTGTACTGGTTTTCTTAAACTTCCACAGATTAACACTAATCTTTGAAAACAACCTAATATGAGAAAACAACCTAATATGAGAAAACCACTGTTGTTTAATCTTTATTTGCAAATGTTTGTTGGCATTTTTACCATTTCTTGGTATTTTAACTATTTCTTGAAATTTCAACTGTTTCTTGGAAGTCACAGCAAGAACTATAACAAATAGCAAAGGGATGCAAAGAAGGTGTAGGATTTTGGATAAGTATCACTTATCCACAACTGTGAATCTTTGTACGAATCTTGCTCTCTAAACTTGAATCTTCAATTCTACATTGATCTTGAATTGAATCTTCAATGTTCTTCAACTCTACACTAAAATCTTTGACTCTATACTTGAGACTACTGCACAAAAAAATATATTTTTTAACTGTATTAATACTCTTCTTCACAAAAGGAAGACTAGAATGGAACGATCATAAAGCTGAGATATGGGTTATTATTTATGATATTAAAGAGATAATCTCATACAAAGAACCATGATGCCTAAGTGAGTTAATCTCTCACCAAGAGGATGCAAAAAGACTTCCATAAACGAAGGCTCCAAGAACAAACAGAATGTCTAGGAGAGATAATGTCCAAAGATCATAAACGGTCATAAAAGTCATAAAGGGCACAAATGACAACCGTGGCCCCCTTATATACTTGAGTCCATGAACATGGTCCTAAGCCTAATATAAAATTAGTTGCTCCATTACAAAAACCATCCTCTCCTATATACATGAAATGTAAATCCAAACCATGTAGTCTCCAAATCAATGGCTCTCGATAGAATGGAAAATGTAGAGAGCCAATGTTGGTGATGTGCTTGGCCAATCCCCCCGGATCAAATGGATAGCTACCCATGTCGATGATGTAGCTCGCTATATATCCACTTGGATCAAATAGATAGCGCAAGTGTGGACCATCCAACCATGGAACAAATGTGTGACCCTCTGGCATTTTGAGAAGGAAGTATCCAAGCTCTTTGTCCAAAGTGAAATGATCACCAAAAATACCTCACTTTTGTTTTCTATGGGTGTCAAGACGATTCTATTTTCTTTAGAATCAGGACATTTACTTTTGGATGCAATATATGTCTATATACCTATTGACACATGGTTCGGCTCATGCCCATATGCCTATTGATGCAGTGGATCATATCTTTGACTTTTCAAGCGATGCTACATAGGATGATAGCATTGGTTTCCTCTTACCCTCGTATGATGCCAACCTTGAGACATGTTCTTTTGGTTCCTATGGGTGTCGACACAATCCTATTTATTGATGCTAAATGGGATGATGGCCTTGGTTTGCTCTTACCCTTGCATGACGCCAACCTTGACATATGTTCTTTTGGTTCCTTCTGCGAGTGCCGCCATGATCCTATTTTCTTTGGAGCCAGGACATTTACAAAATTTTGGGTGCAGTATATGCCATTTGACATGATCCAACTGTATCAATGGATATATGGGCATGAGCCAAACCGTGCATCATCTCCTCATGTGCAAAACCCTTTATGTGTGTATGATGATCCAAGATAACAATTTGATCATCGACATCATCATAGTACTACATCACTTGAAAATGAAGAGGTATCCTCACACAAAAGGTAAATGTTTTCGTCTCTTAAATCATCATCTATGGCATCCCCAAGGTCTGCAAGGTCATCCTCGTAAACATGGTCTATCTCCATCAATAGTTCCCCTATGTGACCTACATCCGATAACAAATCTATCTCCAACAATATAGGATCTAAGGATATATCTAGATCAAATGCAAATCTCTCAAGATATATGTCATATGATCACCCACGGATGTGGCTGTCGAGTTGCTGAGCATTTTGGGAAAATTTCATAGGCATTAAGGAGTCTCAGAGGGACTAGGAATTGGTTTATGTAAGAAGATCTGGCCATCTACTTCCCTAGCTCACCCATTGACGCTTTTGGTTCTTCCACCACCACACTCTCATTCTCAAAGCTCTGGTCATCTGCTTCTCTAGCTCACCCATTGATACTTGCTCCGCCACCACGCTCTTATTCTCAAAGCTCTCGCATAGCGCTCAACACCATGACACTCCATCTCATAAGGATCGCTTTCTAAGTGGTGTGCCACTTCATAGCCCTGTTTTAAAGCTCAACATGATTGCAACGATGCCTAAGTTTT
This sequence comes from Cibotium barometz, assembly GCF_041138505.1. Lineage (NCBI taxonomy): Eukaryota > Viridiplantae > Streptophyta > Polypodiopsida > Cyatheales > Cibotiaceae > Cibotium > Cibotium barometz. The sequence goes on along the minus strand of NC_141072.1, from coordinate 12,534,198 downwards.
GTGTTGCTTCATTGCTTGGTTCTAAAGCTTAGCATACCTACACTACAAACATCTCATCTAGAGCATAGCATAGATCTTCTATAGAGTGTACAAATCTCTAGTAGTGGAGTGCTACGATCAGCTTACGGGTCTCATTCATCTTAGAGGATTTGCAAGCTCAATTTGGACCTTCCGACGACTCTGCTAGCATCTACAATTGTCACTTCATTGTCTTACAAGGCTAGCATATTTTTAATTGATTTAAGCACAAGTAGAGCATTAGCGCTTTTGGATATGAAAGTCGTATCGTTCACAGTGCCAACAAAGCGCAACTGCCATGGCTAAGCGCATTGGAAAGATTTATTTATTAAAAAAAAAGAGAAAAAGTTTTGCATCATCACCGTCACTCAATTAGGAAGCTCTAGGCTCAGCAAACGAGTCCTCATCATGGAGCTCAAGAGAGCTCTCATCTCAGTTCAATAAGTGGCCGCTATCATCGAGTTCACAGCTTTGTAGTTGCCACCATAGGTGCAGAAAAGAGAAAGGAAAAGCTTTTAAATGTTTAGGGTTTTGTTATTTTTACACTTTAGGAATCTCTCCCTTTAAATTATCTGCACTGTCTTCTGGGCTCTTCGCACCTTTGGTCCAAACCACATTACTCTCTTGTCCACAACACCTTAGTAGGGGTGTTTTGATGCAGCTTGCATCATTTGGATTTTTGTTGTGTTTATACACACAACACGAGCACACTTTGGGGTACTTTCTTGTGAGTTTGTACATGTGCCTTGCCTGGGCTTGTTCACATGCTTTTGCATGTTGCGTATGTTATCGGGGTGATCACGTGCTTGGTGATTATTGGGCTTGTTTATGCGTTGTGTTTCACAGCCTTCATACATTTTGGGATTATTTACATGCATGGTGTTTAAGGAGGGGTTTTCACATGCTGTGAGTGTTCTTGGTGGGGATTCTTTCACATTGTACACACTGATTCGTGTGTTGAGTGTTAGTTGGGCTTGTTCACACATCGTGGGTCACATGTCCTATATGCCTTGTGTTTGAGAGGTGTGTTCACACTTGTTGTGCACTGTGTTTTGGTGGTGCATATGCTTTTGGTAGTGCTCACACACAGCCATGGGTTGTTACTTTTAATTTTATCCTTCATTTGATCACCATGGTGGAGAATTCACATTGTCATCAACATCATTCTGACAAAATTTCTGATTGTGATCGTAAGGGAGCTGCTCATGTCATCATAGCTCTATGATTGCTCTTATGATTTTCCTTCTTGTGTCATGTGCTCCATCCATATCTTTTACAGAGTTCACACATGCCTTTGGCATTTCGATGCTTAGGCCTCTACGTCCTCGCTCAACTTCTTGCTATCCTGAGGGAGCATATTCATGCCAGTATCATATGTTCGAGCTTCACAGTTTGATGCTTAGGCATTTTCGACATTTGTTTGATGAGAAACAAATATGTGCCAGATGTTTTAGGTGGTCCACATAGTGTTTTCATCACTTCATCGCTTGGCTACATCCACATGGATGGTTTGGTATATTATTTGCATGGGAATGATTAATCTTTTGACGACTTGATTGAGTATCCCACACTCTGGTCATTGTGATTTGTTCCTAAGACATGATGTATTGTATCATACACTCATACACATGATGATGTATTGGACACACACACACACACGCACGCACACATGATGACATTGATGTGTATCACACAAAAATGCACATGATCATAGTGATGTACGTGCACATGATGCCACTGACATATGCACATGACGATGATGTATGTGATAGTGATGTGTGCAATTCATATCATGTGGGCAACAAGCACAATGAGCATCGACACTTGTATGCCTATCTTCTTTCCTAGACACTTTAGTTGATTGTGGTGACATTTTAGAGGATAGTGTACATTTGATTAATGATGCATCCATTAGCACACTCGGGATCGGTATACTCATTAACACACTGAGCATCGACACTTCTGTGCCTATCTTCTTTCCTACAAATCACGTGGACACTTTAGTTGATTGTGGTGGCGACCTTTTAGAGGATAGTGTGCACTTGATTTATGATGCATCCATTAGCACACTTGGGATTAGTATACCCATTAGCACACTCGAGGTTAGTGATACTCTGGATACAAGTGACAAGGACACCTATGAGCATAGATCTGAGTTCTTAGTGTTAGATGCATTAGGCTATTCTTTTAGGATTTCTATTTGTGGAGATATCGCTGATATGTCCAATACTTCTAGTATTCATTGCGCATTCTTGGCAGTCTTCATGTGGATAGAGTTCATGTGTTTAAGCAATCGAGGATAGTGCATGAGAGTAGTGATGATTGTATCGAGGTGACACATCGTAGTAGGATTATACGTATTGATCATGTCCATAGTAGATCATATGACATATATCTTGAGAGATTTGCATTTGATCTAGACATATCCTTAGATCCTATATTGTTGGAGATAGATTTGTTATCGGATGTAGGTCACATAGGGGAACTATTGATGGAGATAGACCATGTTTACGAGGATGACCTTGCAGACCTTGGGGATGCCATAGATGATGATTTAAGAGATGATAACATTTACCTTTTGTGTGTAGATACCTCTTCATTTTTCAGTGATGTAGTACTATGATGATGTCGATGATCAAATTGTTATCTTGGATTATCATACACACATAAAGGGTTTTGCACATGAGGAGATGATGCACGGTTTGGCTCATGCCCATATATCCATTGATACAGTGGATCATGTCACATGGCATATACTGCACCCAAAATTTTGTAAATGTCCTGGCTCCAAAGAAAATAGGATCATGTCGGCACCCGCATAAGGAACCAAAAGAACATGTGTCAAGGTTGGCATCATGCAAGGGTAAGAGCAAACCAAGGCCATCATCCCATTTAGCATCAATTGAAAAGTCAAAGACATGACCCGCACTGCATCAATTATAGGGGCATGAGTTGAACAAAAAAGTAAATGTCTCGGGCGCTCCAAAGAAAATAGGATTGTGTCGACACCAATAGGAACTAAAAGAACATGTCTCAAGGTTGGCATCATACGAGGGTAAGAGGAAACCAATTCCGTCGTCCTATGTAGCATTGCTCGAAAAGTCAAAGATATGATTCACTGCATCAGTAGGCGTATGGGCATGAGCCGAACCATGCGTCAATAGGTATATAGACATATATTGCATCCAAAAGTAAATGTCTCGATTCTAAAGAAAATAGAATCGTCTTGAGACCCATAGAAAACAAAAGTGAGGTATTTTTGGTGGTCATTTCACTTTGGACAAGGAGCTTGGATACTTCCTTCTCAAGAAGCCAGAGGGTCACACATTTGTTCCATGGTTGGATGGTCCACACTTGGGCTATCTATTTGATCCAAGTGGATATATAGCAAGCTACATCATCGACATGGGTAGCTATCCATTTGATCCGGGAGGATTGGCCAAGCACATCACCAACATTGGCTCTCTACATTTTCCATTCTATCCAAGCAATTCGAGAGCCATTGATTTGGAGTCTACATGGTTTGGATTTACATTTCATGTTTGTAGGAGGGGATAGTTTTTGTAATGGAGCAACTACTTTTATATTAGGCTTAGGACCATGTTCATTGACTCAAGTATATAAGGGGGCCACGGTTGTCATTTGTGCCCTTTTATGACTTTTATGACTGTTTATGATATTTGGACATTATCTCTCCTAGACATCTTGTTTGTTCTTGGAGCCTTGGTTTATGGAAGTCTTTGTGCATCCTCTCGGTGAGAGGTTAACTCACTTAGGCATCATGGTTCTTTGGATGAGATTATCTCTTTAATATCATAAATAATATCCCATGTGTTAGCTTTATGATCATTCCATTCTAGTCTTCCTTTTGTAAAGAAGAGTATTAATACAGTTACAAAATATAATTTTTTGTGCAATAGTCTCAAGTACAGAGTCAAAGATTTTAGTGTACAGTTGAAGAACATTGAAGATTCAATTCAAGATCAATGTAGAATTGAAGATTCAAGTTTAGAGAGCAAGATTCGTGCAAAGATTCACACTTGTGGATGAGTGATACTTATCAAAATCCTACACCTTCTTTCCATCCCTTTGCTATTTGTTATAGTTCTTGCTGTTCCAAGAAACAGTTGAAATTTCAAGAAATAGTTAAAATACCAAGAAATGGTAAAAATGCCAACAAATGTTTGTAAAACAACAGTGGTTTTCTCATATTAGGTTGTTTACAACTCAATTGGACTAGCACTAATCTTCAAAGATTAGTGTTAATCTGTGGAAGTTTAAGAAAACCAGTACACAAAAGTGTTATCTTGATAAATCAAGTGCAATTTTGGAAAAGATTGAGTGTAGATTGTCGCTTCATGTAGAAAACAATACAAAGTTATGTGTATTTGATGCAAATACAGAGTATGGCACTGTTTGGAATTGAGCCTAGTCAACTGGTGCGAGCGAGTGTGCCGTATACACCAAGGGTTCTCCTAACCTGCATATATGGCCTCTTGAGTGGGAATGTCTCTCACAAGCATTGATTTGTCCCTCTAAAGCATCATTACTTAGCTTTGCAAAAGCTCTCAGCAAGCAACAGTACCAGGCTAGCAATATAGATAGTATCACTAAGTAATATAAGAAGAGCAAGATTGAAATACTAGCAATAGTCAATGTTCTAAGTCACTATAGAGCAACAACAACCAGCTTGGATACTATGTCTAGATACTATGGAGTCTAGATAAATATATTCTTTTGGTAGTGGCTTTAAAGGACTAAAGCTTGTTCAATTATAGAGACCATGAGTGATACTTCTAAAAGAAATAGATCTGGATTGCTTATAGCAAAACAACACATGCAGAAGTAAAGTAAAAACGAACTAAGGAGCATACCATTTTTGTTTACAACATCCTAAGTTGCAACCCAACCAAGCAGGTAGTATCATCATCAATGTATCTAGAGAACAAGGTAGTTAGTCAAATCTCTCAAACTAAATGCAGGTCTCTGCCTGTGAGACAGCTTCATATAGTAACCCCATGGTTGTTTGCCAATGTTGTGGTAGCCTTGGTATAGAGAAACAAGAAATTAGCAGTAAATCTATTTTGAGAACACTTTAGTTGATCGTGGTGACCTTTTAGAGGATAGTGTGCATTTGATTAATGATGCATCCATTAGCACACTTGGGATTAGTATACCCATTAGCACACTTGAGGTTAGTGATACTCCGGCTACAAGTGACAGAGACACCTATGAGCATAGGTCTGAGTTCTTAGTTCTAGATGCATTAGGCTATTCTTCTAGGATTTCTATTTGTAGAGATATCACTGATACGTCCAATACTTCTAGTATTCATTGCACATTCTTGGCAGTCTTCATGTGGATAGAGTTCATGTGTTTAAGCAATCGAGGATAGTGCATGAAAATAGTGATGATTTCATCGAGGTGACACATTAAGTAGGATTATGCGTATTGATCATGTCCATAGTAGATCATATGACATATATCTTGAGAGATTTGCATTTGATCTATACATATCCTTAGACCCTATATTGTTGGAGATAGATTTGTTATCGGATGTAGGTCACATAGGGGAACTATTGATGGAGATAGACCATGTTTACGAGGATGACCTTGCAGACCTTGGGGACGCCATAGATGACGATTTAAGAGACGATAACATTTACCTTTCATGTGAGGATACCTCTTCATTTTTCAGTGATGTAGTACTATGATGATGTTGATGATCAAATTGTTATCTTGGATCATCATACACACATAAAGGGTTTTGCACATGAGGAGATGATGCACGGTTTGGCTCATGCCCATATATCCATTGATACAGTGGATCATGTCAAATGGCATATACTGCACCCAAAATTTTGTAAATGTCCTGGCTCCAAAGAAAATAGGATCATGTCGGCACCCGGATAAGGAAGCAAAAGAACATGTGTCAAGGTTGGCATCATGCAAGGGTAAGAGCAAACCAAGGCCATCATCCCATTTAGCATCAATTGAAAAGTCAAAGACATGACCACCACTGCATCAAGTATAGGGGCATGAGTTGAACAAAAAAAGTAAATGTCCCGGGCGCTCCAAAGAAAATAGGATTGTGTCGACACCTATAGGAACTAAAAGAAGATGTCTCAAGGTTGGCATCATACGAGGGTAAGTGGAAACCAATGCCGTCGTCCTATGTAGCATCGCTCGAAAAGTCAAACATATGATCCACTGCATCAATAGGCATATGGACATGAGCCAAACCATGCGTCAATAGGTATATAGACATATATTGCATCCAAAAGTAAATGTCCCGATTCTAAAGAAAATAGAATTGTCGACACCCATAGAAAACAAAAGTGAGGTATTTTTGGTGGTCATTTCACTTTGGACAAGGAGCTTGGATACTTCCTTCTCAGGCCACTGGGTCACACATTTGTTCCATGGTTGGATGGTCCACAGTTGGGCTATCTATTAAATCCAAGTGGATGTATAGCGAGCTACATCATCGACATGCGTAGCTATCCATTTGATCCGGGAGGATTGGCCAAGCACATCACCAACATTGGGTCTCTACATTTTCCATTCTATCCAGGCAATTCGAGAGCCATTGATTTGGAGTCTACATGGTTTGTATTTACATTTCATGTATGCAGGAGGGGATGGTTTTTGTAATGGAGCAACTACTTTTTTACTAGGCTTAGGACCATGTTCATGGACTCAAGTATATAAGGGGGCCACGGTTGTCATTTGTGCCCTTTATGACTTTTATGACCGTTTATGATCTTTGGACATTATCTCTCCTAGACATTTTGTTTGTTCTTGGAGCCTTGGTTTATAGAAGTCTTTTTGCATCCTCTTGGTGAGAGGTTAACTCACTTAGGCATCATGGTTGTTTGTATGAGATTCTCTTTAATATCGTAAATAATAACCCATATCTCAGCTTTATGATCATTCCATTCTAGTCTTCCTTTTGTGAAGAAGAGTATTAATACAGTTACAAAATATAATTTTTGTGCAGTAGTCTCAAGTAGAGTCAAAGATTTTAGTGTAGAGTTAAGGAACATTGAAGATTCAATTCAAGATCAACGTAGAATTGAAGATTCAAGTTTAGAGAGCAAGATTCGTGCAAAGATTCAGAGTTGTGGATGAGTGATACTTATCAAAATCCTACACCTTCTTTCCATCCCTTTGCTATTTGTTATAGTTCTAGCTGTGACTTCCAAGAAACAGTTGAAATATCAAGAAATAGTTAAAATACCAAGAAATGGTAAAAATGCCAACAAACGTTTGCAAATAAAGATTAAACAACAGTGGTTTTCTCATATTAGGTTGTTTACAACTCAATTGGACTAACTCAATTGGACTAGCACTAATCTTTAGAGATTAGTGTTAATCTGTGGAAGTTTAAGAAAACCAGTACAGAAGTGTTGTCTTGATAAATCAAGTGCAATTTTGGAAAAGATTGAGTGTAGATTGAAGCTTAATGTAAAAAACAATACAAAGTTCTATGTATTTGATGCAAATACAGAGTATGGCCTTGTTGGAAATTGAGCCTAGTCAATTGGTGCGAGCGAGTGTGCCGCATACACCAAGGGTTCTCCTAACCTGCATATATGGCCTCTTGAGTGGGAAGGTCTCTCACAAGAATTGATTTGTCCCTCTAAAGCATCATTACTTAGCTTTGCAAAAGCTCTCAGCAAGCAACAGTACCAGGCTAGCAATATAGATAGTATCATTAAGGGTCACACATGGGAAATGGAGAGTCAAGAGTCACTTGAGGGCCCTCCTATATAATAGGGGCATAAAGAGCAAGATTGAAATACTAGCAGTAGTCAATGTTCTAAGTCACTATAGAGCAACAACAACCATCTTGGATACTATGCCTAGATACTATGGAGTTTAGATAAATATATTCTTTTGGTCGTGGCTTTAAAGGACTAAAGCTTGTTCGATTATAGAGACCATGAGTGATACTTCTAAAAGAAATAGATCTGGATTGCTTATAGAAAAACAACACATGCAGAAGTAAAGTAAAAACAAACTAAGGAGCATACCTTTTTTGTTTACAACATCCTAAGTTGTAACCCAGCCAAGCAGGTAGTATCATCATCAATGTATCTAGAGAACAAGGTAGTTAGTCAAATCTCTCAAGCTAAATGCAGGTCTCTGCCTGTGAGACAGATTGAGATAGTAACCCCATGGTTGTTTTCCAATGTTGTGGTAGCCTTGGTATAGAGAAACAAGAAATTAGCAGTAAATCTATTTTGAGATCACAAATCAGACTCTTTTTAAGGTTCTATTTTCCAAACATTTAAGGGTCTCTACCCACAGATGTGGCTGTGGAGTTGCTGAGCATTTTGGGAAAATTTCATAGCATTAAGGAGTCTCAGAGGGACTAGGAATTGGTTTATGTAAGAAGATCTGGCCATCTACTTCCCTAGCTCACCCATTGACACTTGCTTCTTCCACCACCACACTCTCACTCTTAAAGCTCTGGTCATTTGTTTCTCTAGCTTACCCATTGATACCTTGCTGCGCCACCACGCTCTTATTCTCGAAGCTCTCGCACAGCGCTCAACACCATGACACTCCATCTCAGAAGGATCGCTTTCTAAGTGGTGTGCCACTTCATAGCCCTGTTTTAAAGCTCAACATGATTGCAACGATGCCTAAGTTGTGTGTTGCTTCATCTCTTAATTCTAAAGCTCAGCATACCTACAAACATCTCATCTAGAGCATAGTATAGATCTTCTATAGAGTGTACAAATCTCTAGTAGTGGAGTGCTACGATCAGCTTACGGGTCTCATTCATCTTGGAGGATTTGCAAGCTCAATTCGGACCCTCCAACGACTCTGCTAGCAACTACAATTGTCGCTTCATCGTCTTACAAGGCTTAGCATATTTTTAATTGATTTAAGCACAAGTAGAGCATTAGAGCTTTTGGATATGAAAGTTGTATCGTTAACAGTGCCAACAAAGCGCAACTGCCATGGCTAAGTGCATTGGAAAGATTTATTTATTAAAAAAAGAGAAAAAGTTTTGCATCATCACCGTCACTCAGCTAGGAAGCTTTAGGCTCAGCAAAAGAGTCATCATGGAGCTCAAGCTCTCATCTCAGTTCAAATAGTGGCCGCTATCATCGAGTTCAGAGCTTTCTAGTTGCCACCACTAGTGCGGAAAAGAGAAAGGAAAAGCTTTTGAATGTTTAGGGTTTTGTTATTTTTACACTTTAGGAATCTCTCCCTTTAAATTATCTGCACTGTCTTCTGGGCTCTTTGCACCTTTGGTCCAAACCACATTACTCTCTTGTCCACAACACCTTAGTAGGGGTGTTTTGATGCAGCTTGCATCATTTGGATTTTTGTTGTGTTTGTACTCACAACACGAGCACACTTTGGGGTACTTTCTTGTGAGTTTGTACATGTGCCTTGCCTGGGCTTGTTCACATGCTTTTGCACGTTGCGTTTGTTTTCGGGGTGATCACGTGCTTGGTGATTATCGGGCTTGTTTATGCGTTGTGTTTCATAGCCTTCATACATTTTGGGATTATTTACATGCATATGGTGTTTAAGGAGGGGTGTTCACATGCTGTGAGTGTTCTTGGTGGGGATTCTTTCACATTGTACACACTGATTCGTGTGTTGAGAGTTAGTAGGGCTTGTTCACACATCGTGGGTCACATGTCCTATATGCCTTGTGTTTGACAGGTGTGTTCACATTTGTTGTGCACTGTGTTTTGGTGGTGCGTATGCTTTTGGTAGTGCTCACACACACAGCCATGGGTTGTTACTTTTAATTTTAGTACTATGATGATGTCGATGATCAAATTGTTATCTTGGATCATCATACACACATAAAGGGTTTTGCAATTGAGGAGATGATGCACGGCTTGGCTCATGCCCATATATCCATTGATACAGTGGATCATGTCAAATGGCATATACTGCACCCAAAATTTTGTAAATGGCCTGGCTCCAAAGAAAATAGGATCATGTCGGCACCCACAGAAGGAGCCAAAAGAACATATGTCAAGGTTGGCGTCATGCAAGGGTAAGGTGTCTACATGGTTTGGATTTACATTTCATGTATGTAGGAGGGGATGGTCTTTGTAATGGAGCAACTAATTTTATATTAGGTTTAGGACCATGTTCATGGACTCAAGTATATAAGGGGGCCATGGTTGTCATTTGTGCCCTTTTTGACTTTTATGACCGTTTACGATCTTTGGACATTATCTCTCCTAGACATTATCTCTCCTAGACATTTTGTTTGTTCTTGGAGCCTTGGTTTATGGAAGTCTTTTTGCATCCTCTTGGTGAGAGGTTAACTCACTTAGGCATCATGGTTTTTTGTATGAGATTATCTCTTTAATATCGTAAATAATATCCCATATCTCAGCTTTATGATCATTCTTTTCTAGTCTTCCTTTTGTGAAGAAGAGTATTAATACAGTTACAAAATATAAATTTTTATACAATAGTCTCAAGTACACAGTCAAAGATTTTAGTGTAGAGTTGAAGAACATTGAAGATTCAATTAAAGATCAATGTAGAATTGAAGATTCAAGTTTAGAGAGCAAGATTCGTGCAAAGATTCACAGTTGTGGATGAGTGATACTTATCAAAATCCTACACCTTCTTTCCATCGCTTTGCTATTTGTTATAGTTCTTTGCTGTGACTTCCAAGAAACAATTGAAATGTCAAGAAATAGTTAAAATACCAAGAAATGGTAAAAATGCCAACAAACGTTTGCAAATAAAGATTAAACAATAGTGGTTTTCTCATATTAGGTTGTTTACAACTCAATTGGACTAACTCAATTGGACTAGCACTAATCTTCAAAGATTAGTATTAATCTGTGGAAGGTTGTTTACAACTCAATTGGACTAGCACTAATCTTCAAAGATTAGTATTAATATGTGGAAGGTTAAGAAAACCAATACACAGAAGTGTTGTCTTGATAAATCAAGTGTAATTTTGGAAAAGATTGAGTGTAGATTGTAGCTTCATGTAGAAAACAATACAAAGTTCTATGTATTTGATGCAAATACAGAGTAAGGCCCTGTTGGGAATTAAAGCCTAGTCAACTGGTGTGAGCGAGTGTGCCGCATACACCAAGGGTTCTCCTTACCTGCATATATGGTCTCTTGAGTGGGAAGGTCTGTCACAAGCATTGATTTGTCCCTCTAAAGCATCATCACTTAGATTTGCAAGCAAGCAACAGTACCAAGCTAGCAATATAGATAGTATCATTAAGTAATATAAGAAGAGCAAGATTGAAATACTAGCAGTAGTCAATGTTCTAAGTCACTATAGAGCAATAACAACCAGCTTGGATACTATGTCTAGATACTATGGAGTCTAGATAAATATATTCTTTTGGTAGTAGCTTTAAAGGACTAAAGCTTGTTCGATTATAGAGACCACGAGTGATACACTCATACACATGATGACGTATTGGACACACACACACATGCACACATGATGACATTGATGTGTATCACACAATAATGCACATGATCATAGTGATGTACGTGCACATGATGCCACTGACACATATGCACATGACGATGATGTATGTGATAGTGATGTGTGCAATTCATATCATGTGGGCATGATCTCGAGGACAGAGATGGCAACAAGCACAATGAGCATCAACACTTGTATGCCTATCTTCTTTCCTGGACACTTTAGTTGATTGTGGTGACATTTTAGAGGATAGTGTGCATTTGATTAATGATGCATCCATTAGCACACTTGGGATTAGTATACCCATTAGCACAGTCGAGGTTAGTGATACTCCAGATACAAGTGACAGAGACACCTATGAGCATAGATCTGAGTTCTTAGTGTTAGATGCATTAGGCTATTCTTCTAGGATTTCTATTTGTGGAGATATCGCTGATACGTCCAATACTTCTAGTATTCATTGCGCATTCTTGGCAGTCTTCATGTGGATAGAGTTCATGTGTTTAAGCAATCGAGGATAGTGCATGAGAGTAGTGATGATTTCATCAAGGTGACACATCGTAGTAGGATTATGCATATTGATCATGTCCATAGTAGATCATATGACATATATCTTGAGAGATTTGCATTTGATCTAGACATATCCTTAGATCCTATATTATTGGAGATAGATTTGTTATCGGATGTAGGTCACATAGGGGAACTATTGATGGAGATAGACCATGTTTACGAGGATGACCTTGCAGACCTTGGGGATGCCATAGATGATGACTTAAGAGATGATAACATTTACCTTTCGTGTGAGGATACCTCTTCATTTTTCAGTGATGTAGTACTATGATGATGTCGATGATCAAATTGTTATCTTGGATCATCATACACACATATAGGGTTTTGCACATGAGGAGATGATGCACGGTTTGGCTCATGCCCATATATCCATTGATATAGTGGATCATGTCAAATGGCATATACTGCTCCCAAAATTTTGTAAATGTCCTGGCTCCAAAGAAAATAGGATCATGTCGGCACCCACAGAAGGAGCCAAAAGAACATATGTCAAGGTTGGCGTCATGCAAGGGTAAGAGCAAACCAAGGCCATCATCCCATTTAGCATCAATTGAAAAGTCAAAGACATGACCCCCACTGCACCAGGTATAGGGGCATGAGTTGAACAAAAAAGTAAATGTCCCAGGCACTCCAAAGAAAATAGGATTGTGTCGACACCCATAGGAACCAAAAGAACATGTCTCAAGGTTGGCATCGTACGAGGGTAAGAGGAAACCAATGCCGTCATCCTATGTAGCATCGCTCGAAAAGTCAAAGATATGATCCACTATATCAATAGACATATGGGCATGAGCTGAATCATGCATCAATAGGTATATAGACATATATTGCATCCAAAAGTAAATGTCCTGATTCTAAAGAAAATAGAATCGTCTTGACACCCATAGAAAACAAAAGTGAGGTATTTCTGGTGGTCATTTCACTTTGGACAAGGAGCTTGGATACTTCCTTCTCAGGCCAGAGGGTCACACATTTGTTCCATGGTTGGATGGTCCACACTTGGGCTACCTATTAAATCCAAGTGGATATATAGCGAGCTACATCATTGACATGGGTAGCTATCCATTTGATCCGGGAGGATTGGCCAAGCACATCACCAACATTGGCTCTCTACATTTTTCATTCTATCCAGGCAATTCGAGAGCCATTGATTTGGAGTCTACATGGTTTGGATTTACATTTCATGTATGTAGGAGGGGAGGGGATGGTTTTTGTAATGGAGCAACTACTTTTATACTAGGCTTAGGACCATGTTCATGGACTCAAGTATATAAGGGGACCACGGTTGTCATTTGTGCCCTTTATGACTTTTATGACCGTTTATGATCTTTGGACAATATCTCTCCTAGACATTTTGTTTGTTCTTGGAGCCTTGGTTTATGGAAGTCTTTTTGCATCCTCTTGGTGAGAGGTTAACTCACTTAGGCATCATGGTTCTTTGTATGAGATTCTCTTTAATATCGTAAATAATAACCCATATCTCAGCTTTATGATCATTCCATTCTAGTCTTCCTTTTGTGAAGAAGAGTATTAATATAGTTACAAAATACAATTTTTTGTGCAGTAGTCTCAAGTACACAGTCAAAGATTTTAGTGTAGAGTTGAAGAACATTGAAGATTCAATTCAAGATCAATGTAGAATTGAAGATTCAAGTTTAGAGAGCAAGATTCGTGCAAAGATTCACAGTTGTGGATGAGTGATACTTATCAAAATCCTACACCTTCTTTGCATCCCTTTGCTATTTGTTATAGTTCTTGTTGTGACTTCCAAGAAACGGTTGAAATATCAAGAAATAGTTAAAATACCAAGAAATGGTAAAAATGCCAAACATTTGCAAATAAAGTTTAAACGACAGTGGTTTTCTCATATTAGGTTGTTTACAACTCAATTGGACTAACTCAATTGGACTAGCACTAATCTTCAAAGATTAGTGTTAATCTATGGAAGTTTAAGAAAAGTAGTACGCAGAAGTGTTGTCTATCTTCTTTCCTGTTCACTTTAGTTGATTGTGGTGACATTTTAGAGGATAGTGTGCATTTGATTAATGATGCATCCATTAGCACACTCGGGATAGTGCATGAGAGTAGTGATGATTTCATCGAGGTGACACATCGTAGTAGGATTATGCGTATTGATCATGTCCATAGTAGATCATATGACATATACCTTGAGAGATTTGCATTTGATCTAGACATATCCTTAGATCCTATATTGTTGGAGATAGATTTGTTATTGGATGTAGGTCACATAGGGGAGCTATTGATGGGGATAGACCATGTTTACGAGGATGACCTTGCAGACCTTGGGGATGCCATAGATGATGATTTAAGAGATGATAACATTTACCTTTCGTGTGAGGATACCTCTTCATCTTTTGGTGATGGAGTATTATGACAATGTCGATGATCAAATTGTTATCTTGCATCGTCATACACACATAAAGGGTTTTGCACATGAGGAGATGATGCACGGTTTGGCGCATACCCATATATCCATTGATACAGTGGATCATGTCAAATGGCATATACTGCACCCAAAATTTTGTAAATGTCCTGGCTACAAAGAAAATAGGATCATGTCGGCATCCGTGGAAGGAACCAAAAAAACATATGTCAAGGTTGGCGTCATGCAAGGGTAAGAGCAAACCAAGGCCATCATTCCATTTAGCATCAATTGAAAAGTCAAAGACATGACCCCCACTACATCAGGTATAGGGGCATGAGTTGAACAAAAAAGTAAATGTCCCGAGTGCTCCAAAGAAAATAGGATTGTGTCGACACCCATAGGAACCAAAAGATTATGTCTCAAGGTTGGCATCAGACGAGGGTAAGAGGAAACCAATGCCGTCATCCTATGTAGCATCGCTCGAAAAGTCAAAGATATGATCCACTGAATCAATAGGCGTATGGGCATGAGCCGAACCATGCGTCAATAGGTATATAGACATATATTGCATCCAAAAGTAAATGTCCCGATTCTAAAGAAAATAGAATCGTCTTGACACCCATAGAAAACAAAAATGAGGTATTTTTGGTGGTCATTTCACTTTGGACAAGGAGCTTGGATACTTCCTTCTCAGGCCAGAGGGTCACACATTTGTTCCATGGTTGGATGGTCCACACTTGGGCTATCTATTTGATCCAAGTGGATATATAGCGAGCTGCATCATCGACATGGGTAGCTATGAATTTGATCCTGGAGGACTAGCCAAGCACATCACCAACATTGGCTCTCTACATTTTCCATTCTATCCAGGCAATTCGAGAGCCATTGATTTGGAGTCTACATAGTTTGGATTTACATTTCATGTATGTAGGAGGGGATGGTTTTTGTAATGGAGCAACTACTTTTATATTAGGCTTAGGACCATGCTCATGGACTCAAGTATATAAGGGGGCCACGGTTGTCATTTGTGCCCTTTATGACTTTTATGACCATTTATGATCTTTGGACATTATCTCTCCTAGACATTTTGTTTGTTCTTGAAGCCTTGGTTTATGGAAGTCTTTTTGCATCCGCTTGTCAGAGGTTAACTCACTTAGACATCATGGTAAATAATAACCCATATCTCAGCATTATGATCATTTCATTCTAGTCTTCCTTTTGTGAAGAAGAGTATTAATATAGTTACAAAATATAATTTTTTGTGCAATAGTCTCAAGTACAGAGTCAAAAATTTTAGTGTAGAGTTGAAGAACATTGAAGAGTTAATTCAAGATCAATGTAGAATTGAAGATTCAAGTTTAGAGAGCAAGATTCGTGCAAAGATTCACAGTTGTGGATGAGTGATACTTATCAAAATCCTACACCTTCTTTGTATCCCTTTGCTATTTGTTATAGTTCTTGCTGTGACTTCCAAGAAACAGTTGAAATATCAAGAAATAGTTACAATACCAAGAAATGGTAAAAATGCCAACAAACGTTTGCAAATAAAGATTAAACAACAGTGGTTTTCTCATATTAGGTTGTTTACAACTCAATTGGACTAGCACTAATCTTCAAAGATTAGTGTTAATTTGTGGAAGTTTAAGAAAACCAGTACACAGAAGTGTTGTGTTGATAATTCAAGTGCAACTTTGGAAAAGATTGAGTGTAGATTGTAGCTTCATGTAAAAAACAATACAAAGTTCTATGTATTTGATGCAAATACAGATTATGGCCCTGTTGGGAGTTGGGCGTAGACAACTGGTGCGAGCGAGTGTGCCGCATACACCGAGGGTTCTCCTAACCTACATATATGGCCGCTTGAGTGGGAAGGTCTCTCACAAGCATTGATTTGTCCCTCTAAAGCATCATCACTTAGCAAGCAACAGTACCAGGCTAGCAATATAGATAGTATCATTAAGTAATATAAGAAGAGCACGATTGAAATACTAGCAGTAGTCAATGTTCTAAGTCACTATAGAGCAACAACAACCAGCTTGGATACTATGTCTAGATACTATGGAGTCTAGATAAATATATTCGTTTGGTAGTGGCTTTAAAGGACTAAAACCTGTTCGTTTATAGAGACCATGATCTAAAAGAAATAGATCTGGATTGCTTATAGCAAAACAACACATGCAGAAGTAAAGTAAAAGCAAACTAAGGAGCATACCTTTTTTGTTTACAACATCCTAAGTTACAACCCAGCCAAGCAGGTAGTATCATCATCAATGTATCAAGAGAACAAGGTAGTTAGTCAAATCTCTCAAGCTAAATGCAGGTCTCTGCCTGTGAGACAGATTCAGATAGTAACCCCATGGTTGTTTGCCAATGTTGTGGTAGCCTTGGTATAGAGAAACAAGTAAATCTATTTTGAGATCACAAATCAGACTCTTTTTAAGGTTCTATTTCCCAAACATTTAAGGGTCTCTACTCACAGATGTGGCTGTAGAGTTGCTGAACATTTTGGGAAAATTTCATAGGCATTAAGGAGTCTCAGAGGGACTAGGAATTGGTTTATGTAAGAAGATCTGGCCATCTACTTCCCTAGCTCACCCATTGACACTTTTGGTTCTTCAACCACCACACTCTCATTCTCAAAGCTCTGGTCATCTGCTTCTCTAGCTCACCCATTGATACTTGCTCCGCCACCACGCTCTTATTCTCAAAGCTCTCGCATAGCGCTCAACACCATGACACTCCATCTCGTAAGGACCGCTTTCTAAGTGGTGTGTCACTTCATAGCCCTGTTTTAAAGCTCAACATGATTGCAACGATGCCTAAGTTGTGTGTTGCTTCATCGCTTGGATCTAAAGCTTAGCATACCTACAAACATCTCATCTAGAGCATAGCATAGATCTTCTATAGAGTGTACAAATCTCTAGTAGTGGAGTGCTATGATCAGCTTACGGGTCTCATTCATCTTGGAGGATTTGCAAGCTCAATTCGGACCTTCCGACGACTCTGCTAGCATCTACAATTGTCGCTTCATCGTCTTACAAGGCTTAGCATATTCTTAATTGATTTAAGCACAAGTAGAGCATTAGCGCTTTTGGATATGAAAGTTGTATCATTAACAGTGCCAACAAAGTGCAACTGCCATGGCTAAGCACATTGGAAAGGTTTATTTATTAAAAAAAAGAGAAAAAGTTTTGCATCATCACCATCACTGAGCTAGGAAGCTCTAGGCTCAGCAAAAGAGTCCTCATCATGGAGCTCAAGAGAGCTCTCATCTCAGTTCAATAAGTGGCCGCTATCATCGAGTTCACAGCTTTCTAGTTGAGCCACCACTAGTGCGGAAAAGAGAAAGGAAAAGCTTTTGAATGTTTAGGGTTTTGTTATTTTTACACTTTAGGAATCTCTCCCTTTAAATTATCCACACTGTCTTCTGGGTTTCCAGGCTTAGGCCTCTACGTCCTCGCTCCTCAACTTCTTGCTATCCTGAGGTAGCATATTCATGCCAGTATCAGATGTTCGAGCTTCACAGTTTGATGCCTAGGCATTTTTGGCATTTGTTTGATGAGGAACAAATATGAGCCAGATGGTCTAGGTGGTCCACACACAGTGTTTTCATCACTTCATCGCTTGGCTACATCAGCATGGATGGTTTGGTATATTATTTGCATGGGGATGATTCATCTTTTGACGACTTGATTGAGTATCCCACACTCTGGTCATTGTGATTTGTTCCTAAGACATGATGTATTGTATCATACACTCATACACATGATGACGTATTGGACACACACACACACGCACACATGATGATATTGATGTGTATCACACAAAAATGCACATGATCATAGTGATGTACGTGCACATGATGCCACTGACACATGCACATGACGATGATGTATGTGACAGTGATGTGTGCGATTCATATCATGTGGGCATGATTTTGAGTACAGAGATGGCAACAAGCACAATGAGCATCGACACTTGTATGCCTATCTTCTTTCCTGGACACTTTAGTTGATTGTGGTGACATTTTAGAGGATAGTGTGCATTTGATTAATGATGCATCCATTAGCACACTCGGGATCGGTATACTCATTAACACACTGAGCATCGACACTTCTGTGCCTATCTTCTTTCCTACAAATCACGTGGACACTTTAGTTGATCGTGGCGACCTTTTAGAGGATAGTGTGCATTTGATTAATGATGCATCCATTAGCACACTTGGGATTAGTATACCCATTAGCACACTTGAGGTTAGTGATACTCCAGATACAAGTGACAGAGACACCTATGAGCATAATAGATGTGAGTTCTTAGTATTAGATGCATTAGGCTATTCTTTTAGGATTTCTATTTGTGGAGATATCGCTGATACGTCCAATACTTCTAGTATTCATTGCCAATTCTTGGCAGTCTTCATGTGGATAGAGTTCATGTGTTTAAGCAATCGAGGATAGTGCATGAGAGTAGTGATGATTTCATTGAGGTGACACATCGTAGTAGGATTATGCGTATTGATCATGTCCATAGTAGATCATATGACATATATCTTGAGAGATTTGCATTTGATCTAGACATATCCTTAGATCCTATATTGTTGGAGATAGATTTGTTATCAGATGTAGGTCACATAGGGGAACTATTGATGGAGATAGACCATGTTTACGAGGATGACCTTGCAGACCTTGGCATAGATGATGATTTAAGAGACGATACCATTTACCTTTCGTGTGAGGATACCTCTTCATTTTTAAGTGATGTAGTACTATGATGATGTCGATGATCAAATTGTTATCTTGGATCATCATACACACATAAAGGGTTTTGCACATGAGGAGATGATGCACGGTTTGGCTCATGCCCATATATCCATTGATACAGTGGACCATGTCAAATGGCATATACTGCACCCAAAATTTTGTAAATGTCCTGGCTCCAAAGAAAATAGGATCATGTTGGCACCCGTAGAAGGAACCAAAAGAACATATGTAAAGGTTGGCGTCATGCAAGGGTAAGAGCAAACCAAGGCCATCATCCCATTTAGCATCAAAGACATGACCCCCACTGCATTAGGTATAGGGGCATGAGTTGAACAAAAAAGTAAATGTCCCGGGCGCTCCAAAGAAAATAGGATTGTGTTGACACCCATAAGAACCAAAAGAACATGTCTCAAGGTTGGCATCATACGAGGGTAAGAGGAAACTAATGCCATCATCCTATGTAGCATCGCTCGAAAAGTCAAAGATATGATCCACTGCATCAACAGGCATATGGGCATGAGCCGAACCATGGGTCAATAGGTATATAGACATATATTGCATCCAAAAGTAAATGTCCCGATTCTAAAGAAAATAGAATCGTCTTGACACCCATAGAAAACAAAAGTGAGGTATTTTTGGTGGTCATTTCACTTTGGACAATGAGCTTGGATACTTCCTTCTCAAGCCAGAGGGTCACACATTTGTTCCATGGTTGGATGGTCCACACTTGGGCTACCTATTAAATCCAAGTGGATATATAGCGAGCTACATCATCGACATGGGTAGCTATCCATTTGATCCGGGAGGATTGGCCAAGCACATCACCAACATTGGCTCTCTACATTTTCCATTCTATCCAGGCAATTCGAGAGCCATTGATTTGGAGTCTACATGGTTTGGATTTACATTTCATGTATGTAGGAGGGGATGGTTTTTGTAATGGAGAAACTACTTTTATATTAGGCTTAGGACCATGTTTATGGACTCAAGTATATAAGGGGGCCACGGTTGTCATTTAGGCCCGTTATGACTTTTATGACCGTTTATGATCTTTGGACATTATCTCTCCTAGACATTTTGTTTGTTCTTGGAGCCTTGGTTTATGGAAGTCTTTTTGTACCTCTTGGTGAGAGGTTAACTCACTTAGGCATCATGGTTCTTTGTATGAGATTATCTCTTTAATATTGTAAATAATAACCCATATCTCAGCTTTATGATCATTCCATTCTAGTCTTCCTTTTGTGAAGAAGAGTATTAATACAGTTACAAAATATGATTTTTTGTGCAGTAGTCTCAAGTACAGAGTCAAAGATTTTAGTGTAGAGTTGAAGAACATTGAAGATTCAATTCAAGATCAATGTAGAATTGAAGATTCAAGTTTAGAGAGCAAGATTTGTGCAAATATTCACAGTTGTGGATGAGTGATACTTATCAAAATCCTACACCTTCTTTGCATCCCTTTGCTATTTGTTATAGTTCTTGCTATGACTTCCAAGAAACAGTTGAAATATCAAGAAATAGTTAAAATACCAAGAAATGTAAAAATGCCAACAAACGTCTGCAAATAAAGATTAAACAACAGTGGTTTTCTCATATTAGGTTGTTTACAACTCAATTGGACTAGCACTAATCTTCAAAGATTAGTGTTAATCTGTGAAAGTTTAAGAAAACCACTACACAGAAGTGTTGTCTTTATAAATCAAGTGCAAGTTTGGAAAAGATTGAGTGTAGAGCTAGGAAGCTCTAGGCTTAGAAAAGAGTCCTCATCATTGGAGCTCAAGAGAGCTCTCATCTCAGTTCAATAAGTGGCCGCTATTATCGAGTTCACAGCTTTCTAGTTGCCACCACTAGTGCGGAAAAGAGAAAGGAAAAGCTTTTGAATGTTTAGGGTTTTGTTATTTTTACACTTTAGGAATCTCTCTCTTTAAATTATCCGCACTGTCTTCTGGGCTCTTCACACCTTTGGTCCAAACCACATTACTCTCTTGTCCACAACACCTTAGGGGTGTTTCGCATGCAGCTTGCATCATTTGGATTTTTGTTGTGTTTGTACACAACACGAGCACACTTTGGGGTACTTTCTTGTGAGTATGTACATGTGCCTTGCTTGGGCTTGTTCACATGCTTTTGTGCATTGCATTTGTTTTTGGGGTGATCATGTGCTTGGTGATTATTGGGCTTGTTTATGCGTTGCGTTTCACAGAGCCTTCATACATTTTGGGATTATTTACATGCATGGTGTTTAAGGAGGGGTGTTTACATGCTGTGAGCATTCTTGGTGGGGATTCTTTCACATTGTACACACTGATTCGTGTGTTGAGTGTTAGTTGGGCTTGTTCACACATCGTGGGTCACATGTCCTATATGCCTTGAGTTTAAGGAGGGGTGTTCACACTTGTGTGTTATGGTGGTGCGTATGCTTTTGGTAGTGCTCACACACAGCCATAGGTTGTTACTTTTAATTTTAGTAGTATGATGATGTCGATGATCAAATTGTTATCTTGGATCATCATACACACATAAAGGTTTTTGCACATGAGGAGATGATGCATGGTTTGGCTCATGCCCATGTATCCATTGATACAGTGGATCATGTCAAATGGCATATACTGCACCCAAAATTTTGTAAATGTCCTAGCTCTAAAGAAAATAAGAACATGTCGGCATCCGTGGAAGGAACCAAAAGAACATATGTCAAGGTTAGCGTCATGCAAGGGTAAGAGAAAACCAAGGCCATCATCCCATTTAGCATCAATTGAAAAGTCAAAGACATGACCCCCATTGCATCAGGTATAGGGGCATGAGTTAACAAAAAAGTAAATGTCCCGGGCACTCCAAAGAAAGTAGGATTGTGTCGACACTCATAGGAACCAAAAGAACGTCTCAAGGTTGGCATCATACGAGGGTAAGAGGAAACCAATGCTGTCATCCTATGTAGCATACTCGAAAAGTCAAAGATATGATCCACTGCATCAATAGGCGTATGGGCATGAGCCGAACCATGCATCAATAGGTATATAGACATATATTGCATCCAAAAGTAAATGTACTGATTCTAAAGAAAATAGAATCGTCTTGACACCCATAGAAAACAAAAGTGAGGTATTTTTGGTGGTCATTTCACTTTGGACAAAGAGCTTGGATACTTCCTTCTCAAAAAGCCAGAGGGTCACACATTTGTTCCATGGTTGGATGGTCCACACTTGGGCTATCTATTTGATCCAAGTGGATATATAGCGAGCTACATCATCGACATGGGTAGCTATCCATTTGATCCGGGAGGATTGGCTAAGCACATCACCAACATTGGCTCTCTACATTTTCCATTCTATCCAGGCAATTTGAGAGCCATTGATTTGGAGTCTACATGGTTTGGATTTAAATTTCATGTATGTAGGAGGGGATGGTTTTTGTAATGGAGCAACTACTTTTATATTAGGCTTAGGACCATGTTCATGGACTCAAGTATATAAAGGGGCCACGGTTGTCATTTGTGCCCTTTATGACTTTTATGACCGTTTATGATCTTTGGACATTATCTCTCCTAGACATTTTGTTTGTTCTTGGAGCCTTGGTTTATGGAAGTCTTTTTGCATCCTCTTGGTGAGAGGTTAACTCACTTAGGCATCATGGTTCTTTGTATGAGATTATCTCTTTAATATCGTAAATAATAACCCATATCTCAGCTTTATGATCATTCCATTCTAGTCTTTCTTTTGTTAAGAAGAGTATTAATACAGTTACAAAATATAAATTTTTGTGCAATAGTCTCAAGTATATAGTCAAAGATTTTAGTGTAGAGTTGAAGAACATTGAAGATTCAATTGAAGATCAATGTAGAATTGAAGATTCAAGTTTAGAGATCAGGATTCTACAAAGATTCACAGCTGTGGATGAGGGATACTTATCAGAATCCTACACCTTTTTCCATCCCTTTGCTATTTGTTATAGTTCTTGCTGTGACTTTCAAGAAACAGTTGAAATATCAAGAAATAGTTAAAATACCAAGAAATGGTAAAAATTCTAACAAACGTTTGTAAATAAAGATTAAACATGTCGAAAGAACGGTAGAGGGGGAGGAGACACACACACAGGAGCAAACCCTAATGTATATTGCAAACCCTAACCATAGAGGGAAGCCATCTCCCTTCTCACACAATGCACCAAGCTATAATCCATAATACACACAACACACTATTTGTGTCCACACTCATCTAACCCTAGCTAATGTCCACACACTATGACCCAACTGGACACGCGGTCATTTATGTCTCACACATGTTTCTACCTAACATGCCAGCACATAGCATAGCTGGCTCACACTGATATCGAGCTTGAATCTCAACAGCCCCTCTCAAGCTCATGATGTACTACCGATGAAGATGTAGATGAGCTTGGGATATCAGGACTCTCAACACTCCCCCTCAAGCTCATTCCATGTACTCCCAACATAGTACGGAAGTACTCAAACTTCTCCCTGCTAAGTGGCTTTGTAAAGATGTCTCATCAGTCTTCACGTACTGTAGATCAACTGTACCATCCAGCACCTTCTCTCTGACAAAGTGATAATGGACCTCTATGTGTTTGGTCACATGAAATACTGGATTCTTTGCCAACTGTATACTGCTCATGTTGTCACAATGAATGACAACTTTGCCATCAATAGGATCACACAAATCTATCAAGAGACTCTTTAACCATATAGCCTCACAAGTAGCAATGGCTGCACCCCTGTATTCAGTCTCTGTACTAGATAAAGCAACTGTAGGTTGCTTCTTGCTACTCCAACTCACCACGGCACTCCCAAGTGTAAAAGCATAACCACTAGTAGATCTCCTGTCATAAGAGCTACCTGCCCAATCAGCATCTGTGTAGCCATGTATGTCCAAGCTTTTACCACTCTCATAAAGTAAACCATAATGTGCAGTGGTCTTCACATATCTCATAATGCGTCTCACTGCATCCAAATGTGGTTTCTTGGGGCTCTGCATGAACTGGCTTACTAGCCCCATAGCATAACTCAAATCCGGGCGTGTGATCATGTATATGAGACTACCAACCATCTTTCTGTACATAGATGGATCATCCAATTCCTCGCCATAATCAGCCCGCAACTTCACATTTTGCTCCAAAGGTGTACTCATAGGCTTACACCCTGTCATACCATACTTTGCCCCAACATATCCAATGCATATTGGCACTATACTAACCAATGTACCTGCATGATCTTTTACCACTTCAATTCCAAGGAAGTATCTCAACTCCCCAAGATCTTTCATGTCAAATTGCCCACTCAACGCTTTCTTGACATGCATCACATCTGCACCATGATCACCTGTGATAATCAAGTCATCCACATAGATGACGAGTAAAACAATCCCATGCTCTGTCTTCTTCACATAGAGTGAAGAATCTGCTGTAGAAATCTGAAAACCAAGTGAGATAAGATATCTGCTCATCTTATCACTCCAAGCACGAGGTGCTTGCTTCAGACCATATAATGCCTTTTTCAGTTTGCATACGTGAGTGGGATATCTTGGATGTACATATCCTTCTGGCTGTGCCATATACACTTCCTCTTGTAGATCTCCATTTAGAAATGCATTCTTGACATCCATTTGATGTATTTCCCAGCCATTAGCTACAGCCATAGCAATGACTGCTCTCACTGTGCCCATCTTAGCCACTGGACTAAAGGTTTCATCATAGTCTAAACCTTGGGTCTGTGCATAACACTTTGCTACCAATCTTGCTTTATGTCTCTCAATAGAACCATCAGATTTGCACTTCACTTTGTAAACCCATTTACATCCAATAACATTCTTGTCCTTTGGTAATGCAACCAAGTCCCATGTATCATTATGAACCAATGCGTCCATCTCCACATCCATTGCTTTCTCCCATACATGCTCTCCAATAGCTTCTATATAGCATGTAGGTTCCACATGCTTCACCATAGATGTCATATATGCATAGTGCATAGAAAAATCTCGATATGTCAATCTATCAACTGGATATCTGACTCTCTGGGATCTCCGCAATGCATGCGGGTCACTCTGTACACCTGTAACTCTAGCATGTGGTGGCACATATCTATCCTGTCTAAGCACCAGGTGTGCATAAAATAGATATGCCAAGCTCCTCATCCAAACTCTCTGAACTCGATGACTCATAACCTGTAATTCCAATTCCTTCGACCTTCTTCTTTCCTTTATCCATAGCACTACTCCCAGTGCTGACACTCTCATGCCTCAAACATCCTGACCATGGACGTACAGTACTACTCTCAGCTTCTGCTCTGCTGGCCCAAACATAGTAGTAGAACTAGAACTTGCTTGTGGTGGCAAGTTCACATGCACATCAGCCTCAAGTGACTCAATGACACCCTCATCTTTTGCTTTGTACTAACTAGCAAGCTCATCAAACACCACATCTCGTGAGATGACCACTTGTCTAGCTTGTGGATTATAACATTTGTATGCCTTTCAATCCTGTGCATATCCAACAAACACACACTTTTCTGCCTTAGGATCCAACTTCCTTCTTCTTTCATCAGGCACATGTACATAAGCTATGCATCCAAAAACTTTGAGGTGTCCAATGTCTGGCCTGTAACCTGTAAGTCGCATCTCTAGCGTGCTTCCATGAATGGCTGATGTAGGTGTTTTGTTTAGTATATACACTGTAGTAGCACAAGCTTCTGCCCAATAATAATCTGGCATGCTCTTTTCATTGAGCATTGCCCTTGCCACCTCACATATGACTCTATTCTTTCTCTCAGCCACACCATTCTACTGAGGTGTATACCTGCAAGTCAATTGTCTTCTTATTCCATGCTTCCTCAAGAAATGCTCAAAAGCTTTTGAGGTGTATTCACCACCTCCATCTGTTCTCAAACATTTAATCCAACAGCCATATTGCTTTTCTGCAAAAGCTTTGAAATCCATGAACTTTTCCAACACTTCACTCTTCTCTCTGAGAAAGTATATCCATGTCATCCTGCTGAAATCATCTATGAATGTCACATAGTATAAACTACCTTTGATAGATGGGTTTTATGCAGGACCCCATACATCACTATGTACTATCTCAAGTGGCCTACAACTCATATTTCCTTCTCTAGGAAATCGCAACCTTGCCTGCTTTCCAAACTGAGAGGCTTCACAAACATGCATATTCCCATCATATTTGAATCTAGGCAATCCCACTGACAATGCCTCTTGTTTGCATGTTCTTTAATCTCTGTATATTGACATGTCCAATCCACTTATGCCACATATCAATGTCCTGTACCACATTCCTGCTTTTAGAGAACATGGCTGATTTTAACTCAGGAATTCCAGCATCCAGCTTAAACAACCTGCCTTCTTTCTTTCCTTTAGCAATGACTCTACATCCATGTTTGAAGTCCTCAACGAAGCAACCATGCTCGTTGAAATGAACCTGTAATCCCTGTTCCACCATTTGACCAACTGAGGCCAAGCTCTTTGTGATAGAAGGCACGTACAATACATTGGACATAGATTTTGTTTGACCATTGTGCATGACCAATGGTACACTTCCAACATGTGATGACATGCTGAGTATCATCTCATGTTTCCACATAGCCTTTGACATCCATAGGCTTCATATGCTCAAACCATTCACCATGACACGTCATATGGTTTGATGCTCCAAAATCCATATACCAAGTATCATCATTCTCAGCATTTTTTATCATAGATCCAACAACATGTTTCATGGCGGCGAACAAATGATTTGCAGTGCCATCATTACTGCTTGATGCATAATTTCCACCACCATGTTGTGCATAATTTCCACCATAATGACCACCACGTTGTGCTCTACCCCCTCTCAAATCATTCTGTTTGTGGAAACAATCTCTCGCCATATGACCATATTTCCCACAATAATGGCATTCAACATCTTGCATAGATGTTTGTTGGCCTTGCCAACGTCCTCGACCACGGGGGTTACCTCTACCTCTCTGAGGTGTATATCCACGACCACCTCAAGCACCATATGAAGGCTGAAAATTCTGTTGTGATGACCTGTCCTGCCATCCACGACCATTACCACCACGTCCACGTGATGCAAATCTCCCCCTGCCTCTAAAGCCTCTCTGAGAATAGAAAGCCTGATTTCTGCCATTATCATCATGGCTAGTAGATGCATCCAGAAATGAATCACTGAGTTTGATTTCCTCCTCAACAAGCAAGAGGGAAACCAACTCATCAAAGTCTGGTAAACCTGTACTCCTCACTGAGATAGATGTATCAAAAGATTTGTATTCCTTGCCAAGACCATGCAAGGTAATATCCACCAAATCATCATCAAGCATGGGGGCATTTATTGTTGCCAATGCATCTACAAACTTCTTTATTTCTTGCACATAATCATGGATGCTCCTTTTATTCCGCTTCACATTATGTATTTGCTGTCGCAACTGAGACTTGCAAGCACTCGTGTCTATATCAAACATCTTTACCAAAGTATCCCATGCATCTTTGGGATTCTCAGCATCCTGTATGTGTATGAGCATAGCATCAGAAATACATATAGACAAATAATGCAGCACTTTGAATGCTCTTTCTGACCATTGCTTGTGAGCTATAACCTGCTGCTGTGTAGGTTGTCGAGGTAGCTCAGGCTCTGGCTCAGCACCTACAATGAGATTCCAAAATTCTTTTCCTTTCAAGAAACTTTTTATCTTGTACTTCTATGCCTGGAAGTTCTTCCTATCCAGCTTTTTACCAACAATCTGTACTGGATTATCCGACATATTGCTCAATGCAAATACAGCTTCCGCACAACTTCAAATCTATAAATGAGCCTTCCT
This sequence comes from Cibotium barometz, assembly GCF_041138505.1. Lineage (NCBI taxonomy): Eukaryota > Viridiplantae > Streptophyta > Polypodiopsida > Cyatheales > Cibotiaceae > Cibotium > Cibotium barometz. The sequence goes on along the minus strand of NC_141072.1, from coordinate 12,506,173 downwards.
TAGCTCAACCACACTCCAATGAGTGTTCCAGATACTCCAAAGTAGCCACCAATCTTCAAATTTGATGTAGAAAATCAACCTATATGCATCCGAGATGAACTGGCTCACGTAGTCCGAGATACCCTATTTTGATGCGCCTTCCAAGGCTCCAAATCACAATGTAGTGGTGTAATCAAGTATGGACAACTTGTATTGACACCTAAACAACCTCAATGTTGAATATCAACACCATCTGACATGTGTACAGATCAATTTTTGAAAATCCTTTTCTCTGTTTTGGGAAAAACAAAAAAAACCCAGAAAAACTAGTAGTAAAATGGCTCTAATTTCTTCAATATTTGTCCAAATTGAGCAACCAGGCATTCATTAGCTTAGCAATAGTGTCCATCAACTCCATGTGAGAGGAATTTGTCCAATTGTTTAAGACCAAGGATTAATTGTTCAATTAAAATTACTCTATTTCTCTGCAACCAATGGACAGCCTGTTTAATCAGCTTATTCCCAGCTCAATTAAGCATAATTGATCAAACCAACCATGTAGCCCTCTTCTCAACTATGTGTAGCAACCAATTGCTAAAGCAATTCTGACATATACCAAGCAACCAATTGCTAAAGCAATTCTGAAATATACCAAGCAACCAAGTGGGAATCGACCTCCTCATACCAAAATGATCAATTTTCTGCCTTGTTTCTCTGTTGGAGTTGCGCCGCCTGCATTTGAGGGATTTGTGGATGATTATAATACTAATTGATGATAAGTATGAGTCCCCAACACACTTGGGCATGTGTGCAACCAGTCAATACTTGGATTTTTGCCAAAAACACGGTCCAAATGCATCAATTTTTGACTTGCTTTTCTCTGTTTTGTGAGAGCTCAAAAACCAGAGTTTTTCACACATTCAAATGCTTCCAAATTGCTCCAAAATTGCATAGGAGTTTCCAATACATCCCTCATTGTTAGATACATGTTTGCTTTGCTAGATTTACATGTATTTCCACCATACATCAGTGATTCCAAGCTTTAATGGAAAGCTTCCAAAAACCAAAATTTTGCTTTGCTTTGAGTTGCTCTAAATTGCTTTGTTTTTGCCTGTATCACCTGCAATCCGCCCAAGGATGTTTAGAATACCTTACTTGGTAGGCCAAGCTCTCAGATCTGATAGTAATCGGTGTGCTCCAAGCTTCACAGCATCAATGGCAAGCTTCACAGCTTCTTCTCCCTCTTCACTCACTCACTCATAAACCCTGATAGACAGCACAAGGCTCTGATACCATGTTGAAAGAACGGTAGAGGGGGAGGAGACACACACACACAGGAGCAAACCCTAATGTATATTGCAAACCCTAACCATAGAGGGGAGCCATCTCAACAGTGGTTTTCTCATATTAGATTGTTTACAACTCAATTGGACTAGCACTAATCTTCAAAGATTAGTGTTTGTTTTCATCACTTCATTGCTTGGCTACATCAGCATGGATGGTTTGGCATATTATTTGCATGGGGATGATTCATCTTTTGACGACTTGATTGAGTATCCCACACTCGTCATTGTGATTTGTTCCTAAGACATGATGTACTGTATCATACACTCATACACATGATAATGTATTAGACTCACACACACACACATGCACACATGATGACATTGATGTGTATCACACAAAAATGCACATGATCATAGTGATGTACGTGCACATGATGCCACTGACACATATCCACATGACGATGCTGTATGTGATAGTGATGTGTGCGATTCATATCATGTGGAATGATCTCGAGGACAGACATGGCAACAAGCACAATGAGCATCGACACTTGTATGCCTATCTTCTTTCCTGGACACTTTAGTTGATTGTGGTAACATTTTAGAGGATAGTGTGCATTTGATTAATGATGCATCCATTAGCACACTCAGGATCGGTATACTCATTAACACACTGAGCATCAACACTTCTGTGCCTATCATCTTTCCTACAAATCACATGGACACTTTAGTTGATTGTGGCGACCTTTGGCGACCTTTTAGAGGATAGTGTGCATTTGATTAATGGTGCATCCATTAGCACACTTGGGATTAGTATACCCATTAGCACACTTGAGGTTAGTGATACTCCGGATACAAGTGACAGAGACACCTATGAGCATAGATCTGAGTTCTTAGTGTTAGATGCATTAGGCTATTCTTCTAGGATTTCTATTTGTGGAGATATTGCTGATACATCCAATACTTCTAGTATTCATTACGCATTCTTGGCAGTCTTCATGTGGATAGAGTTCATGTGTTTAAGCAATCGAGGATAGTGCATGAGAGTAGTGATGATTTCATCAAGGTGACACATCGTAGTAGGATTATGCGTATTGATCATGTCCATAGTAGATCATATGACATATATCTTGAGAGATTTGCATTTGATCTAGACATATCTTTAGATCCTATATTGTTGGAGATAGATTTGTTATCGGATGTAGGTCACATAGGGGAACTATTGATGGAAATAGACCATGTTTACAAGGATGACCTTGCAGACCTTGGGGATGCCATAGATGATGATTTAAGAGACGATAACATTTACCTTTCGTGTGAGAATACCTCTTCATTTTTTAGTGATGTAGTACTATGATGATGTCGATGATCAAATTGTTATCTTGGATCATCATACACACATAAAGGGTTTTGCACATGAGGAGATGATGCACGGTTTGGCTCATGCCCATATATCCATTGATACAGTGGATCATATCAAATGGCATATACTGCACACAAAATTTTGTAGATGTGCTGGCTCCAAAGAAAATAGGATCATGTCGGCACCCGCATAAGGAACCAAAAGAACATATGTCAAGGTTGGCATCATGCAAGGGTAAGAGCAAACCAAGGCCATCATCCCATTTAGCATCAATTAAAAAGTCAAAGACATGAAGCCCACTGCATCAGGTATAGGGGCATGAGTTGAACAAAAAAGTAAATGTCCGAGGCGCTTCAAAGAAAATAGGATTGTGTCGACACCCATAAGAACCAAAAGAACATGTATCAAGGTTGGCATCATACGAGGGTAACAGGAAACCAATGCCGTCATCCTATGTAGCATCACTTGAAAAGTCAAAGATATGATCCACTGCATCAATAGGTATATGGGCATGAGCCGAACCATGCGTCAATAGGTATATAGACATATATTGCATCCAAAAGTAAATGTCCCGATTCTAAAGAAAATAGAATCGTCTTGACACCCATAGAAAACAAAAGTGAGGTATTTTTGGTGGTCATTTCACTTTGGACAAGGAGCTTGGATACTTCCTTCTCAAGCCAGAGGGTCACACATTTGTTCCATGGTTGGATGGTCCACACTTGGGCTATCTATTTGATCCAAGTGGATATATAGCGAGCTACATCATCGACATGGGTAGCTATCCATTTGATCCGGGAGGATTGGCCAAGCACATCACCAACATTGGCTCTCTACATTTTCCATTCTATCCAGGCAATTCGAGAGCCATTGATTTGGAGTCTACATGGTTTGGATTCACATTTCATGTATGTAGGAGGGGATGGTTTTTGTAATGGAGCAACTAATTTTATATTACGCTTAGGACCATGTTCATGGACTAAAGTATATAAGGGGGCCACGGTTGTCATGTGTGCCCTTTATGACTGTTATGACCGTTTATGATCTTTGGACATTATCTCTCCTAGACATTTTGTTTGTTCTTGGAGCCTTGGTTTATGGAAGTCTTTTTGCATCCTCTTGGTGAGATTATCTCTTTAATATCATAAATAATAACCCATATCTCAGCATTATGATCATTCCATTCTAGTCTTCCTTTTGTGAAGAAGAGTATTAATACAGTTACAAAATATAATTTTTTGTACAGTAGTCTCAAGTACAGAGTCAAAGATTTTAGTATAGAGTTGAAGAACATTGAAGATTCAATTCAAGATCAATGTAGAATTGAAGATTCAAGTTTAGAGAGCAAGATACGTGCAAAGATTCACAGTTGTGGATGAGTGATACTTATCAAAATCCTACACCTTCTTTGTATCCCTTTGCTATTTGTTATAGTTCTTGCTGTGACTTCCAAGAAACAGTTATATTCTTTTGGTAGTGGCTTTAAAGGACTAAAGCTTGTTCGATTATAGAGACCATGAGTGATACTTGTAAAAGAAGTAGATCTGGATTGCTTATAGCAAAAGAAGTAAAGTAAAAACAAACTAAGGAGCATACCTGTTTTGTTTACAACATCCTAAGTTGCAACCCAGCCAAGCAGGTAGTATCATCTTCAATGTATCTAGAGAACAAGGTAGTTAGTCAAATCTCTCAAGCTAAATGTAGGTCTCTACCTATGAGACAGATTCATATAGTAACCCCATGGTTGTTTGCCAATGTTGTGGTAGCCTTGGTATAGAGAAACAAGAAATAAGTAGTAAATCTATTTTGAGATCACAAATCAGACTCTTTTTAAGGTTCTATTTCCCAAACATTTAAGGGTCTCTACCCACGGATGTGGCTATGGAGTTGCTGAGCATTTTGGGAAAATTTCATAGGCATTAAGGAGTCTCAGAGGACTAGGAATTGGTTTATGTAAGAAGATCTGGCCATCTACTTCCCTAGCTCACCCATTGACACTTGCTTCTTCTAGCACCACACTCTCATTCTCAAAGCTCTGGTCATCTGCTTCTCTAGCTCACCCATTGATACTTGCTCCGCCACCACGCTCTTATTCTCGAAGCTCTCGCACATCGCTCAACACCATGACACTCCATCTCAGAAGGATCGCTTTCTAAGCGGTGTGCCACTTCATAGCCCTGTTTTAAAGCTCAACATGATTGCAACGATGTCTAAGTTGTGTGTTGCTTCATCGCTTGGTTCTAAAGCTCAGCATACCTACAAACATCTCATCTAGAACATAGCATAGATCTTCTATAGAGTGTATAAATCTCTAGTAGGGGAGTGCTACGATCAGCTTACGGGTCTCATTCATCTCGGAGGATTTGCAAGCTTAATTCGGACCTTCCGACAACTCTGCTAGCATCTACAATTGTCGCTTCATCATCTTACAAGGCTTAGCTTTTTTTTAATTGATTTAAGCACAAGTAGAGCAGTAGCGCTTTTGGATATGAAAGTTGTATCATTCACAGTGCCAACAAAGCGCAACTGCCATGGCTAACCACATTGGAAAGATTTATTTATTTAAAAAAAAGAGAAAAAGTTTTGCATTATCACCATCACTGAGCTAGGAAGCTCTAGGCTCAGCAAAAGAGTCCTCATCATGGAGCTCAAGAGAGCTCTCATCTCAGTTCAATAAGTGGCCACTATCATTGAGTTCACAGCTTTCTAGTTGAGCCACCACTAGTGCGGAAAAGAGAAAGGAAAAGCTTTTGAATGTTTAGGGTTTGGTTATTTTTACACTTTAGGAATCTCTCCCTTTAAATTATCTGCACTGTCTTCTGGGTTCTTTGCACCTTTGGTCCAAACCACATTACTCTCTTGTCCACAACACCTTAGGGGTGTTTCGCATGCAGCTTCATCATTTGGATTTTTGTTGTGTTTGTACACATCACGAGCACACTTTGGGGTACTTTCTTCTGAGTTTGTACATGTGCCTTGCTTGGGCTTGTTCACATGCTTTTGCACGTTGCGTTTGTTTTCGGGGTGATCACGCGCTTGGTGATTATTGGGCTTGTTAATGCGTTGTGTTTCACAGCCTTCATACATTTGGGATTATTTACATGCATGGTGTTTAAGGAGGGGTGTTCACATGCTATGAGTGTTCTTGGTGGGGATTCTTTCACATTGTACACATTGATTCGTGTGTCGAGTGTTAGTTGGGCTTGTTTACACATCGTGGGTCACATGTCCTATATGCCTTGTGTTTGAGAGGTGTGTTCACACTTGTTGTGCACTGTGTTTTGTGTGGTGCGTATGCTTTTGGTAGTGCTCACACACAGCCATCGGTTGTTACTTTTAATTTTATCCTTCATTTGATCACCATGGTGGAGAATTCACATTGTCATTGACATCATTCTAACAAAATTTTTGATTGTGATCGTAAGGGAGCCGCTCATGTAATCATGGCTCTATGATTGCTCTTATGATTTTCCTGTGCTCCATCCATATCTTTTACAGAGTTCACAAGGCTTAGGCCTCTACGTCCTCGCTCCTCAACTTCTTGCTATCCTGAGACAGCATATTCATGCTAGTATCAGATATTCAAGCTTCACAGTTTGATGCCTAGGCATTTTCGACATTTGTTTGATGAGGAACAAATATGTGCCAGATGGTCTAGGTGGTCCACACACAGTGTTTTCATCACTTCATCACTTGGCTACATCAGCATGGATGGTTTGGTATATTATTTGCATGGGGATGATTCATCTTTTGATGACTTGATTGAGTATCCCACACTCTGGTCATTGTGATTTATTCCTAACACATGATGTATTGTATCATACACTCATACACATGATGACGTATTGGACACACACACACACATGCACACATGATGACATTAATGTGTATCACACAAAAATGCACATGATCATAGTGATGTACGTGCACATGATGCCATTGACACATATGCACATGAGGATGATGTATGTGATACTGATGTGTGCAATTCATATCATGTGGGCATGATCTCGAGGACAGAGATGGCAACAAGCACAATGAGCATCGACACTTGTATGCCTATCTTCTTTCCTGGACACTTTAGTTGATTGTGGTGACGTTTTAGAGGATAGTGTGCATTTGATTAATGATGCATCCATTAGCACACTCGGGATCGGTATACTCATTAACACACTGAGCATCGACACTTCTGTGCCTATCTTCTTTCCTACAAATCACATGGACACTTTAGTTGATTGTGGTGACCTTTTAGAGGATAGTGTGCATTTGATTAATGATGCATCCATTAGCACACTTGGGATTAGTATACCCATTAGCACACTTAAGGTTAGTGATACTCCGGATACAAGTGACAGAGACACCTATGAGCATAGATCTAAGTTCTTAGTATTAGATGCATTAGGCTATTCTTCTAAGATTTCTATTTGTGGAGATATCACTGATACGTCCAATACTTCTAGTATTCATTACGCATTCTTGGCAGTCTTCATGTGGATAGAGTTCATGTGTTTAAGCAATCGAGGATAGTGCATGAGAGTAGTGATGATTTCATCAAGGTGACACATCGTAGTAGGATTATACGTATTGATCATGTCCATAGTAGATCATATGACATATATCTTGAGAGATTTGCATTTGATCTAGACATATCCCTAGATCCTATATTGTTGGAGATAGATTTGTTATCGGACGTAGGTAACATAGGGTAACTATTGATGGAGATAGACCATACTTACGAGGATGACCTTGCAGACCTTGGGGATGCCATAGATGATGATTTAAGAGATGATAACATTTACCTTTCGTGTGAGGATACCTCTTCATTTTTCAGTGATGTAGTACTATGATGATGTCGATGATCAAATTATTATCTTGGATCATCATACACACATAAAGCGTTTTGCACATGAGGAGATGATGCACGGTTTGGCTCATGCCCATATATCCATTGATACAGTGGATCATGTCAAATGGCATATACTGCACCCAAAATTTTGTAAATGTCCTGGCTCCAAAGAAAATAGGATCATGTCGGCACCCGCAAAAGGAACCAAAAGAACATATGTCAAGGTTGGCGTCATGCAAGGGTAAGAGAAAACCAAGGCCATCATCCTATTTAGAATCAATTGAAAAGTCAAAGACATGACCCCCACTGCATCAGGTATAGGGGCATGAGTTGAGCAAAAAAGTAAATGTCCCGGGCACTCCAAAAAAAAAATGGAATTGTGTCGACACCCATAGGAACCAAAAGAACATGTCTCAAGGTTGGCATCATATGAGGGTAAGAAGAAACCAATGCCGTCATCCTATGTAGCATCGCTCGAAAAGTCAAAGATATGATCACTGCATCAATAGGTATATGGGCATGAGCCGAACCATGCGTCAATAGGTATATAGACATATATTGTATCCAAAAGTAAATGTCCCGATTCTAAAGAAAATAGAATCGTCTTGACACCCATAGAAAATAAAAGTGAGCTATTTTTGGTGGTCATTTCACTTTGGACAAGGAGCTTGGATACTTCCTTCTCAAGCCAGAGGGTCACACATTTGTTCCATGGATGGATGGTCCACACTTGGGCTATCTATTTGATCCAAGTGGATATATAGCAAGCTACATCATCGACATGGGTAGCTATCCATTTGATCCGGGAGGATTGGCCAAGCACATCACCAACATTGGCTCTCTACAATTTCCATTCTATCTAGGCAATTCGAGAGCCATTGATTTGGAGTCTACATGGTTTGGATTTACATTTCATGTATGTAGGAGGGGATGGTTTTTGTAATGGGGCAACTACTTTTATATTAGGCTTAGGACCATGTTCATGGACTCAAGTATATAAGGGGGCCATGGTTGTCATTTGTGCCCTTTATGACTTTTATGACCGTTTATGATCTTTGGACATTATCTCTCCTTGACATTTTGTTTGTTCTTGGAGCCTTGGTTTATGGAAGTCTTTTTGCATCCTCTTAGTGAGGTTAACTCACTTAGGCATCATGGTTCTTTGTATGAGATTCTCTCTTTAATATCCTAAATAATAACCCATATCTCAGCTTTATGATCATTCCATTCTAGTCTTCCTTTTGTGAAGAAGAGTAATAATACAGTTACAAAATATAATTTTTAGTGCAGTAGTCTCAAGTACAGAAACAAAGATTTTAGTGTAGAGCTGCAGAACATTGAAGATTCAATTCAAGATCAATGTAGAATTGAAGATTCAAGTTTAGAGAGCAAGATTCATGCAAAGATTCACAGTTGTGGATGAGTGATACTTATCAAAATCCTACACCTTCTTTGCATCCCTTTGCTATTTGTTATAGTTCTTGCTATGACTTCCAAGAAACAGTTGAAATATCAAGAAATAGTTAAAATACCACGAAATGGTAAAAATGCCAACAAATGTTTGCAAATAAAGATTAAACAATAGTGGTTTTCTCATATTAGGTTGTTTACAACTCAATTGGACTAGCACTAATCCTCAAAGATTAGTGTTAATCTGTGGAAGTTTAAGAAAACCAGTTTACAGAAGTGTTGTCTTGATAAATCAAGTGCAACTTTGGAAAAGATTGAGTGTAGATCGTAGCTTCATGTAGAAAACAATGCAAAGTTCTATCGATTTGATGCAAATACAGAGTATGGCCCTGTCGAGAATTGAGCCTAGTCAACTGGTGCAAGTGAGTGTGCCGTATACACCAAGGGTTCTCCTAACCTGCATATATGGCCTCTTGAGTGGGAAGGTCTCTCACAAGCATTGATTTGTCCCTCTAAAGCATCATCACTTAGCTTTGCAAAAGCTCTCAGCAAAAGTAACGGTACCAGGCTAGCAATATAGATAGTATCATTAAGTAATATAAGAAGAGCAAGATTGTAATACTAGCAGTAGTCAATGTTCTAAGTCACTATAGAGCAACAACAACCAGCTTGGATACTATGTCTAGATACTATGGAGTCTAGATACATATATTCTTCTGGTAGTGGCTTTAAAGTCTAAAGCTTGCTCGATTATAGAGACCATGAGTGATACTTCTAAAAGAAATAGATCTGGATTGCTTATAGCAAAACAACACATGTAGAAGTAAAGTAAAAACGAACTAAGGAGCATACCATTTTTGTTTACAACATCCTAAGTTGCAACCCAGCCAAGCAGGTAGTATCATCATCAATGTATCTAGAGAACAAGGTAGTTAGTCAAATCTCTCGAGCTAAATGCAGGTCTCTGCCTGGGAGACAGATTTAGATAGTAACCCCATGGTTGTTTGCCAATGTTGTGGTAGCCTAGGTATAGAGAAACAAGAAATAAGTAGTAAATCTATTTTGAGATCACAAATCAGACTCTTTTTAAGGTTCTATTTCCCAAACATTTAAGGTTCTCTATCCATAGATGTGGCTATGGAGTTGCTAAGCATTTTGGAAGAATTTCATAGGCATTAAGGAGTCTTAGAGGGGCTAGGAATTGGTTTATATAAGAAGATTTGGCCATCTACTTCCCTAGCTCACCCATTGACACTTGCTTCTTCCACACTCTCATTCTCAAAGCCCTCATCATCTGCTTCTCTAGCTCACCCATTGATACTTGCTCCGCCACCACGCTCTTATTCTTGAATCTCTCGCACATCGCTCAACACCATGACACTCCATCTCAGAAGGATCGCTTTCTAAGTGGTGTGCCACTTCATAGCCCTGTTTCAAAGCTCATGATTGCAACGATGCCTAAGTTGTGCTTCATCGCTTGGTTCTAAAGCTCACCATACCTACAAACATCTTATCTAGAGCATAGCATAGATCTTCTATAGAGTGTACAAATCTCTAGTAGTGGAGTGCTACGATCAGCTTACGGGTCTCATTCATCTTGGAGGATTTGCAAGCTCAATTCGGACCTTCCGCTGACAACTCTGCTAGCATGTATAATTGTCGCTTCATCGTCTTACAAGGCGTAGCATATTTTTAATTGATTTAAGCACAAGTAGAGCATTAGCGCTTTTGGATATGAAAGTTGTATTGTTCACAGTGCCAACAAAGCGCAACTGCCATGGCTAAGCGCATTGGAAAGATTTATTTATTAAAAAAAAGAGAAAAAGTTTTGCATCATCACCATCACTAAGCTAGGAAGCTCTAGGCTCAGCAAAAGAGTCCTCATCATGGAGCTCAAGAGTGCTCGCATCTCAATTCAATAAGTGGCCGTTATCATCGAGTTCATAGCTTTCTAGTTGAGACACCACTAGTGCGCAAAAGAGAAAGGAAAAGCTTTTGAATGTTTAGGGTTTTGTTACTTTTACACTTTAGGAATCTCTCCCTTTAAATTATCCGCACTGTCTTCTGGGCTCTTCGCACCTTTGGTCCAAACCACATTACTCTCTTGTCCACAACACCTTAGGGGTGTTTCGCATGCAGCTTGCATCATTTGGATTTTTGTTGTGTTTGTACACAACACGAGCACACTTTGGGGTACTTTCTTGTGAGTTTGTACATGTACATGCCTTGCTTGGGCTTGTTCACATGCTTTTACACGTTGCGTTTGTTTTCAGGGTGATCACGCGCTTGGTGATTATTGGGCTTGTTTATGCGTTGTGTTTCACAGCCTTCATACATTTGGGATTATTTACATGCATGGTGTTTAAGGAGGGGTGTTCACATGCTATGAGTGTTCTTGGTGGGGATTCTTTCACATTGTACACACTGATTTGTGTGTTGAGTGTTAGTTGGGCTTGTTCACACATCGTGGGTCACATGTCCTATATGCCTTGTGTTTGAGAGGTGTGTTCACACTTGTTGTGCACTGTGTTTTGGTGGTGCGTATGCTTTTGGTAGTGCTCACACACAGCCATGGGTTGTTACTTTTAATTTTATCCTTCATTTGATCACCATGGTGGAGAATTCACATTGTCATCGCGACATCATTCTGACAAAATTTTTGATTGTGATCGTAAGGGAGCCGCTCATGTCATCATGGCTCTATGATTGCTCTTATGATTTTCCTTCTGGTATCATGTGCTCCATCCATATCTTTTACAGAGTTCACACATGCCTTTGGCATTTCCAGGCTTAGGCCTCTACGTCCTCGCTCCTCAACTTCTTGCTATCCTGAGGCAGCATATTCATGCCAGTATATCAGATATTCGAGCTTCACAGTTTGATGCCTAGGCATTTTCGGCATTTGTTTGATGAGGAACAAATATGTGCCAGATGGTCTAGGTGGTCCACACACAGTGTTTTCATCAGTTCATCGCTTGGCTACATCAGCATGGATGGTTTGGTATATTATTTGCATGAGGATGATTTATTTTTTGACGACTTGATTGAGTATCCCACACTCTGGTCATTCTGATTTGTTCCTAAGACATGATGTATTGTATCATACACTCATACACATTATGACGTATTGGACACACACACACACACACACACATGATGACATTGATGTGTATCACACAAAAATGCACATGATCATAGTGATGTACGTGCACATGATGCCACTGACACATGCCCATGACGATGATGTATGTGATAGTGATGTGTGCGATTCATATCATGTGGGCATAATCTCGAGGACAGAGATGGCAACAAGCACAATGAGCATCGACACTTGTATGCCTATCTTCTTTCTTGGACACTTTAGTTGATTGTGGTGACATTTTAGAGGATAGTGTGCAGTTGATTAATGATGCATCCATTAGCACACTCGGGATCGGTATACTCATTAACACACTGAGCATCGACAATTCTGTGCCTATCTTCTTTCCTACAAATCACATGGACGCTTTAGTTGATCGTGGCGACCTTTTAGAGGATAGTGTGCATTTGATTAATGATGCATCCATTAGCACACTTGGGATTAGTATACCCATTAGCACACTTGAGGTTAGTGATACTCCGGATACTAGTGACAGAGACATCTATGAGCATAGATCTGAGTTCTTAGCATTAGATGCGTTAGGCTATTCTGCTAGGATTTCTATTTGTGGAGATATCGCTGATACGTCCAATACTTCTAGTATTCATTGCGCATTCTTGGCAGTCTTCATGTGGATAGAGTTCATGTGTTTAAGCAATCGAGGATAGTGCATGAAAGTAGTGATGATTTCATCGAGGTGACACATCGTAGTAGGATTATGCGTATTGATCATGTCCATAGTAGATCATATGACATATATCTTGAGAGATTTGCATTTGATCTAGACATATCCTAAGATCCTATATTGTTGGAGATAGATTTGTTATCGGATGTAGGTCACATAGGGGAACTATTGATGGAGATAGACCATGTTTACGAGGATGACCTTGCAGACCTTGGGGATGCCATAGATGATGATTTAAGAGACGATAACATTTACCTTTTGTGTGAGGATACCTCTTCATTTTTCAGTGATGTAGTACTATGATGATGTCGATAATTAAATTGTTATCTTGGATCATCATACACACATAAAGGGTTTTGCACATGAGGAGATGATGCACGGTTTGGCTCATGCCCATATATCCATTGATACAGTGGATCATGTATAATGGCATATACTGCACCCAAAATTTTGTAAATGTCCTGGCTTCAAAGAAAATAGGATCATGTCCGCACCTGCACCAGAAGGAACCAAAAGAACATATGTCAAGGTTGGCGTCATGCAAGGGTAAGAGCAAACCAAGGCCATCATCCCATTTAGCATCAATTCAAAAGTCAAAGACATGACCCCCACTGCATCAAGTATAGGGGCATGAGTTGAACAAAAAAGTAAATGTCCCGGGCGCTCCAAAGAAAATAGGATTGTGTTGACACCCATAGGAACAAAAAGAACATGTCTCAAGGTTGGCATCATACGAGGGTAAGAGGAAACCAATGCCGTCATCCTATGTAGCATCGCTCGAAAAGTCAAAGATATGATCCACTGCATCAATAGGCATATGGGCATGAGCCGAACCATGCGTCAATAGGTATATAGACATATATTCCATCCAAAAGTAAATGTCTTGATTCTAAAGAAAATAGAATCATCTTAACACCCATAGAAAACAAAAGTGAGGTATTTTTGGTGGTCATTTCAATTTGGACAAGGAGCTTGGATACTTCCTTCTCAAGCCAGAGGGTCACACATTTGTTCCATGGATGGATGGTCCACACTTGGGCTCTCTATTTGATCCAAGTGGATATATAGCTACATCATCGACATGGGTAGCTATCCATTTGATCCGGGTGGATTGGCCAAGCACATCACCAACATTGGCTCTCTACATTTTCCATTCTATCCAGGCAATTCGAGAGCCATTGATTTGGAGTCTACATGGTTTGGATTTACATTTCATGTATGTAGGAGAGGATGGTTTTTGTGTAATGGAGCAACTACTTTTATACTAGGCTTAGGACCATGTTCACGGACTCAAGTATATAAGGGGGCCATGGTTGTCATTTGTGCCCTTTATGACTTTTATGACCGTTTATGATCTTTGGACATTATCTCTCCTAGACAATTTGTTTGTTCTTGGAGCCTTGGTTTATGGAAGTCGTTTTTCTCATCCTCTTGGTGATGAGAGGTTAACTCACTTAGGCATCATGCTTCTTTGTATGAGATTATCTCTTTAATATCGTAAATAATATCCCATAGCTCAGCTTTATGATCATTCTATTCTAGTCTTCCTTTTGTGAAGAAGAGTATTAATACAGTTACAAAATATAATTTTTTGTGCAGTAGTCTCAAGTACAGAGTCAAAGATTTTAGTGTAGAGTTGAAGAACATTGAAGATTCAATTCAAGATCAATGTAGAATTGAAGATTTAATTTTAGAGAGCAAGATTCATGCAACGATTCACAGTTGTGGATGAGTGATACTTATCAAAGTCCTACACCTTCTTTGCATCCCTTTGCTATTTGTTATAGTTCTTGCTGTGACTTCCAAGAAAGAGTTAAAATATCAAGAAATAGTTAAAATACCAAGAAATGGTAAAAATGCCAACAAACGTTTGCAAATAAAGATTAAACAACAGTGGTTTTCTCATATTAGGTTGTTTACAACTCAATTGGACTAGCACTAATCTTCAAAGATTAGTGTTAATCTGTGGAAGTTTAAGAAAACCAATACACAGAAGTGTTGTCTTGATAAATCAAGTGCAACTTTGGAAAAGATTGAGTGTAGATTGTAGCTTCATGTAGAAAACAATGCAAAGTTCTATGTATTTGATGCAAATACAGAGTATGGCCTGTTGGGAATTGAGCCTAGTCAACTGGTGCGAGCGAGTGTGCCACATACAAAAAGGGTTCTTCTAACCTGCATATATGGCCTCTTGAGTGTGGGAGGGTCTCTCACAAGCATTGATTTGTCCCTCTAAAGCATCATTACTTAGCTTTGCAAAAGCTCTCAGCAAGCAATAGTACCAGCTAGCAATATAGCTAGTATCATTAAGTAATATAAGAAGAGCAAGATTGAAATACTAGCAGTAGTCAATGTTCTAAGTCACTATAGAGCAACAACCAGCTTGGATACTATGTCTAGATACTATGGAGTCTAGATAAATATATTCTTTTGGTAGTGGCTTTAAAGGACTAAAGCTTGTTCGATTATAGAGACCATGAGTGATACTTCTAAAAGAAATAGATCTGGATTGCTTATAGCAAAACAACACATGCAAAAGTAAAGTAAAAACCAACTAAGGAGCATACCATTTTTGTTTACAACATCCTAAGTTGCAACCCAGCCATGCAGGTAGTATCATCATCAATGTATCTAGAGAACAAGGTAGTTAGTCAAATCTTTCAAGCTAAATGCAGGTCTCTGCCTGTGTGAGACAGATTCAGATAGCAACCCCATGGTTGTTTGCCAATGTTGTGGTAGCCTTGGTATAGAGAAACAAGAAATAAGTAGTAAATCTATTTTGAGATCACAAATCAGACTCTTTTTAAGGTTCTATTTCCCAAACATTTAAGGGTCTCTACCCACAGATGTGGCTGTGGAGTTGCTGAGCATTTTGGGAAAATTTCATAGGCATTAAGGAGTCTCAGAGGAACTAGGAATTGGTTTATGTAAGAAGATCAGGCCATCTACTTCCCTAGCTCACCCATTGACACTTGCTCCGCCACCACATTCTCATTCTCAAAGCTCTGGTCATCTGCTTCTCTAGCTCACCCATTGATACTTGCTTCGCCACCACGCTCTTATTCTCGAAGCTCTCGCACATCGCTCAACACCATGACACTGCATCTCAGAAGGATCGCTTTCTAAGTGGTGTGCCACTTCATAGCCCTGTTTTAAAGCTCAACATGATTGCAACGATGCCTAAGTTGTGTGTTGCTTCATCGCTTGGTTCTAAAGCTCAGCATACCTACAAACATCTTATCTAGAGCATAGCATAGATCTTCTATAGAGTGTACAAATCTCTAGTACTGGAGTGCTACGATCACCTTACGGGTCTCATTCATCTTGGAGGATTTGCAAGCTCAATTTGGACCTTCCGATGACTCTACTAGCATCTACAATTGTTGCTTCATCGTCTTACAAGGCTTAACATATTTTTAATTGATTTAAGCACAGGTAGAGCATTAGCGCTTTTGGATATGAAAGTTGTATCGTTCACAGTGCCAACAAAGCGCAACTGCCATGGCTTAAGCGCATTGGAAAGATTTATTTATTAAAAAAAAGAGAAAAAGTTTTGCATCATCACCATAACTGAGCTAGGAAGCTCTAGGCTCAGCAAAAGAGTCCTCATCATGGAGCTCAAGAGAGCTCTCATCTCAGTTCAATAAGTGGCCGCTATCATCGAGTTCACAGCTTTCTAGTTGAGCCACCACTAGTGCGGAAAAGAGAAAGGAAAAGCTGTTGAATGTTTAGGGTTTTGTTATTTTTACACTTTAGGAATCTCTCCCTTTAAATTATCCGCACTGTCTTCTGGGCTCTTCGCACCCTTGGTCTAAACCACATTACTCTCTTGTCCACAACACCTTAGGGGTGTTTTGCATGCAACTTGCATCATTTGGATTTTTGTTGTGTTTGTACACAACATGAGCACACTTTGGGGTACTTTCTTGTGAGTTTGTACATGTGCCTTGCTTGGGCTTGTTCACATGCTTTTGCACGTTGCATTTGTTTTCGGGGTGATCACACGCTTGGTGATTATTGGGCTTGTTTATGCGTTGTGTTTCACAGAGCCTTCATACATTTTGGGATTATTTACATGCATGGTGTTTAAGGAGGGGTGTTCACATGCTGTGAGCATTCTTGGTGGGGATTCTTTCACATTGTACACACTGATTCGTGTGTTGAGTGTTAGTTGGGCTTGTTGACACATTGTGGGTCATGTCCTATATGCCTTGCGTTTGAGAGGTGTGTTCACACTTGTTGTGCACTGTGTTTTGGTGGTGCGTATGCTTTTGGTAGTGCTCACACAGAGCCATGGGTTGTTACTTTTAATTTTAGTACTATGATGATGTCGATGATCAAATTGTTATCTTGGATCATCATACACACATAAAGGGTTTTGCACATGAGTAGATGATGCACGGTTTGGCTCATGCCCATATATCCATTGATACAGTGGATCATGTCAAATGGCATATACTGCACCCAAAATTTTGTAAATGTCCTGGCTCCAAAGAAAATAGGATCATGTCGGCACGCGCAGAAGGAACCAAAAGAACATATGTCAAGGTTGGCGTCATGCAAGGGTAAGAGCAAACCAATGCCATCATCCCATTTAGCATCAATTGAAAAGTCAAAGACATGACCCCCACTGCATCAGGTATAGGGGCATGAGTTGAACAAAAAAGTAAATGTCCCGGGCGCTCCAAAGAAAATAGGATTGTGTCCACACCCATAGGAACAAAAAGAACATGTCTCGAGGTTGGCATCATACAAGGATAAGAGGAAACCAATGCCGTCATCCTATGTAGCATCGCTCGAAAAGTCAAAGATATGATCCACTGCATCAATAGGCGTATGGGCATAATCCGAACCATGCGTCAATAGGTATATAGACATATATTGCATCCAAAAGTAAATGTCCTTATTCTAAAGAAAATAGAATCGTCTTGACACCCATAGAAAACAAAAGTGAGGTATTTTTGGTGGTCATTTCACTTTGGACGAGGAGCTTGGATACTTCCTTCTCAAGCTAGAGGGTCACACATTTGTTCCATGGTTGGATGGTCCACACTTGCACTATCTGTTTGATCCACGTGGATATATAGCAAGCTACATCATCGACATGGGTAGCTATCCATTTGATCTGGGAGGATTGGCCAAGAACATCACCAACATTGGCTCTCTACATTTTCCATTCTATCCAGGCAATTTGAGAGCCATTGATTTGGAGTCTACATGGCTTGGTTTTACATTTCATGTATGTAGGAGAGGGGATGGTTTTTGTAATGAAGCAACTACTTTTATATTAGGCTTAGGACCATGTTCATGGACTCAAGTATATAACGGGGCCACGGTTGTCATTTGTGTCCTTTATGACTTTTATGACCGTTTATGATATTTGGACATTATCTCTCCTACACATTATGTTTGTTCTTGGAGCCTTGGTTTATGGAAGTCTTTTTGCATCCTCTTGGTGAGAGGTTAACTCACTTAGGCATAATGGTTTTTTGTATGAGATTATCTCTTTAATATCGTAAATAATAACCCATATCTCAGCTTTATGATCATTCCATTCTAGTCTTCCTTTTGTGAAGAAGAGTATTAATACAGTTACAAAATATAATTTTTAGTGTAGTAGTCTCAAGTACAGAGTCAAAGATTTTAGTGTAGAGTTGAAGAACATTGAAGATTCAATTCAAGATCAATGTAGAATTGAAGATTCAAGTTTAGAGAGCAAGATTCGTGCAAAGATTCACAGTTGTGGATGAGTGATACTTATCAAAGTCCTACACCTTCTTTGCATCCCTTTGCTATTTGTTATAGTTCTTGTTGTGACTTCCAAGAAACCGTTGAAATATCAAGAAATAGTTAAAATACCAAGAAATGGTAAAAATGCCAACAAACGTTTGCAAATAAAGATTAAACAACAGTGGTTTTCTCATATTAGGTTGTTTACAACTCAATTGGACTAGCACTAATCTTCAAAGATTAGTGTTAATCTGTGAAATTATAGAAAACCAGTACACAGAAGTGTTGTCTTGATAAATCAAGTGCAACTTTGGAAAAGATTGAGTGTAGATTGTAGCTTCATGTAGAAAACAATGCAAAGTTCTATGTATTTGATGCAAATACAGAGTATGGCCCTGTTGGGAATTGAGCCTAGTCAACTGGTGCGAGCGAGTGTGCCACATACACCAAGGGTTCTCCTAACGTGCATATATGGCCTCTTGAGTGTGGGAGGGTCTCTCACAAGCATTGATTTGTCCCTCTAAAGCATCATCACTTAGCTTTGCAAAAGCTCTCAGCAAGCAACAGTACCAGGCTAGCAATATAGATAGTATCATTAAGTAATATAAGAAGAGCAAGATTGAAATACTAGCAGTAGTCAATGTTCTAAGTCACTATAGAGCAACAACAACCAGCTTGGATACTATGTCTAGATACTATGGAGTCTAGATAAATATATTCTTTTGGTAGTGGCTTTAAAGGACTAAAGCTTGTTCGATTATAGAGACCATGAGTGATACTTCTAAAAGAAATAGATCTGGATTGCTTATAGCAAAACAACACATGCAGAAGTAAAGTAAAAACAAACTAAGGAGCATACCATTTTTGTTTACAACATCCTAAGTTGCAACCCAGCCAAGCAGGTAGTATCATCATCAATGTATCTAGAGAACAAGATAGTTAGTCAAATCTCTCAAGCTAAATGCAGGTCTCTGCCTGTGAGACAGATTCATATAGTAACACCATGGTTGTTTGCCAATGTTGTGGTAGCCTTGGTATAGAGAAACAAGAAATTAGCAGTAAATCTATTTTGAGATCACAAATCAGACTCTTTTTAAGGTTCTATTTCCCAAACATTTAAGGGTCTCTAGAGACCCACAGATGTGGTTGTGGAGTTGCTGAGCATTTTGGGAAAATTTCATAGGCATTAAGGAGTCTCAGAGGGACTAGGAATTGGTTTATGTACGAAAATCTGGCCATCTACTTCCCTAGCTCACCCATTGACACTTGCTTCTTCCTGCACCACACTCTCATTCTCAAAGCTCTGTTCATCTGCTTCTTTAGCTCACCCATTGATACTTGCTCCATGCCACCATGCTCTTATTCTCGAAGCTCTCGCACAGCGCTCAACACCATGACACTCCATCTTAGAGGGATCACTTTCTAAGTGGTGTGCCACTTCATAGCCCTGTTTTAAAGCTCAACATGATTGCAATGATGCCTAAGTTGTGTGTTGCTTCATTGCTTGGTTCTAAAGCTCAGCATACCTACAAACATCTCATCTAGAGCATAGCATAGATCTTCTATAGAGTGTACAAATCTCTAGTGGTGGAGTGCTACGATCAGCTTACGGGTCTCATTCATCTTGCAGGATTTGAAAGCTCAATTCCGACCTTTCGACAACTCTGCTAGCATCTACAATTGTCGCTTCATCGTCTTATAAGGCTTAGCATATTTTTAATTGATTTAAGCACAAGTAGAGCATTAGCACTTTTGGATATGAAAGTTATATCGTTCACAGTGCCAACAAAGCGCAACTGCCATGGCTAAGCGCATTGGAAAGATTTATTTATTTAAAAAAAAGAGAAAAAGTTTTGCATCATCACCATCACTGAGCTAGGAAGCTCTAGGCTCAGCAAAAGAGTCCTCATCATGGAGCTCAAGAGAGCTCTCATCTCAATTCAATAAGTGGCTACTATCATTGAGTTCACAGCTTTCTAGTTGAGCCACCACTAGTGCGGAAAAGAGAAAGGAAAAGCTTCTAAATGTTTAGGGTTTTGTTATTTTTACACTTTAGGAATCTCTCCCTTTAAATTATCCGCACTGTCTTCTGGGCTCTTCGCACCCTTGGTCTAAACCACATTACTCTCTTGTCCACAACACCTTAGGGGTGTTTTGCATGCAGCTTGCATCATTTGTATTTTTGTTGTGTTTGTACACAACATGAGCACACTTTGGGGTACTTTCTTGTGAGTTTGTACATGTGCCTTGCTTGGGCTTGTTCACATGCTTTTGCACGTTGCATTTGTTTTCGGGGTGATCACACGCTTGGTGATTATTGGGCTTGTTTATGCGTTGTGTTTCACAGAGCCTTCATACATTTTGGGATTATTTACATGCATGGTGTTTAAGGAGGGGTGTTCACATGCTGTGAGCATTCTTGGTGGGGATTCTTTCACATTGTACACACTGATTCGTGTGTTGAGTGTTAGTTGGGCTTGTTCACACATCGTGGGTCATGTCCTATATGCCTTGTGTTTGAGAGGTGTGTTCACACTTGTTGTGCACTGTGTTTTGGTGGTGCGTATGCTTTTGGTAGTGCTCACACACAGCCATGGGTTGTTACTTTTAATTTTAGTACTATGATGATGTCGATGATCAAATTCTTATCTTGGATCATCATACACACATAAAGGGTTTTGCACATGAGGATATGATGCACGGTTTGGCTCATGCCCACATATCCATTGATATAGTGGATCATGTCAAATGGCATATACTGCACCCAAAATTCTGTAAATGTCCTGGCTCCAAAGAAAATAGGATCATGTCGGCACTCGTAGAAGGAACCAAAAGAACATATGTCAAGGTTGACGTCATGCAAGGGTAAGAGCAAACCAAGGCCATCATCCCATTTAGCATCAATTGAAAAGTCAAAGACATGACCCCCACTGTATCAGGTATAGGGGCATGAGTTGAACAAAAAAGTAAATGTCCCGGGCGCTCCAAAGAAAATAGGATTGTGTCGACACTTATAGGAACCAAAAGAACATGTCTCAAGGTTGGCATCAGACGAGGGTAAGAGGAAACCAATGCCGTCATCCTATGTAGCATCGCTCGAAAAGCAAAGATATGATCCACTGCATCAATAGGCGTATGGGCATGAACCGAACCATGCGTCAATAGGTGTATAGACATATATTGCATCCAAAAGTAAATGTCTTGATTACTGCACCCAAAATTTTGTAAATGTCCTGGCTCCAAAGAAAATAGGATCATGTCGACACCCGCAGAAGGAACCAAAAGAACATATGTCAAGGTTGGCGTCATGCAAGGGTAAGAGCAAACCAAGGCCATCATCCCATTTAGCATCATTTGAAAAGTCAAAGACATGACCCCCACTGCATCAGGTATAGGGGCATGAGTTGAACAAAAAAGTAAATGTCCCGGGCACTCCAAAGAAAATAGGATTGTGTCGACACCCATAGGAACCAAAAGAACATGTCTCAAGGTTGGCATCATACGAGGGTAAGAGGAAACCAATGCCGTTATCCTATGTAGCATCGCTCAAAAAGTCAAAGATATGATCACTGCATCAATAGGCGTATGGGCATGAGCCGAACCATGCGTCAATAGGTATATAGACATATATTGCATCCAAAAGTAAATGTCTTGATTCTAAAGAAAATACAATCGTGTTGACACCCATAGAAAACAAAAGTGAGGTATTTTTGGTGGTCATTTCACTTTGGACAAGGAGCTTGGATACTTCCTTCTCAAGCCAGAGGGTCACACATTTGTTCCATGGTTGGATGGTACACACTTGGGCTATCTATTTGATCCAAGTGGATATATAGCAAGCTACATCATCGACATGGGTATCTATCCATTTGATCCGGGTGGATTGGCCAAGCACATCACCAATATTGGCTCTCTACATTTTCCATTCTATCCAGGCAATTCGAGAGCCATTGATTTGGAGTCTACATGGTTTGGATTTACATTTCATGTATGTAGGAGGGGATGGTTTTTGTAATGGAGCAACTACTTTTATATTAGGCTTAGGACCATGTTCATGGACTCAAGTATATAAGGGGGCCATGGTTGTCATTTGTGTCCTTTATGACTTTTATGACCGTTTATGATCTTTGGACATTATCTCTCCTTGACATTTTGTTTGTTCTTGGAGCCTTGGTTTATGGAAGTCTTTTTGCATCCTCTTAGTGAGAGGTTAACTCACTTAGGCATCATGGTTCTTTGTATGAGATTCTCTCTTTAATATCCTAAATAATAACCCATATCTCAGCTTTATGATCATTCCATTCTAGTCTTCCTTTTGTGAAGAAGAGTAATAATACAGTTACAAAATATAATTTTTTGTGCAGTAGTCTCAAGTACAGAAACAAAGATTTTAGTGTAGAGCTGCAGAACATTGAAGATTCAATTCAAGATCAATGTAGAATTGAAGATTCAAGTTTAGAGAGCAAGATTCATGCAAAGATTCACAGTTGTGGATGAGTGATACTTATCAAAATCCTACACCTTCTTTGCATCCCTTTGCTATTTGTTATAGTTCTTGCTATGACTTCCAAGAAACAGTTGAAATATCAAGAAATAGTTAAAATACCAAGAAATGGTAAAAATGCCAACAAACGTTTGCAAATAAAGATTAAACAATAGTGGTTTTCTCATATTAGGTTGTTTACAACTTAATTGGACTAGCACTAATCCTCAAAGATTAGTGTTAATCTGTGGAAGTTTAAGAAAACCAGTTCACAAAAGTGTTGTCTTGATAAATCAAGTGCAACTTTGGAAAAGATTGAGTGTAGATCGTAGCTTCATGTAGAAAACAATGCAAAGTTCTATCGATTTGATGCAAATACAGAGTATGGCCCTTTCGAGAATTGAGCCTAGTCAACTGGTGCAAGCGAGTGTGCCATATACACCAAGGGTTCTCCTAACCTGCATATATGGCCTCTTGAGTGGGAAGGTCTCTCACAAGCATTGATTTGTCCCTCTAAAGCATCATCACTTAGCTTCGCAAAAGCTCTCAGCAAAAGTAACGGTACCAGGCTAGCAATATAGATAGTATCATTAAGTAATATAAGAAGAGCAAGATTGTAATACTAGCAGTAGTCAATGTTCTAAGTCACTATAGAGCAACAACAACCAGCTTGGATACTATGTCTAGATACTATGGAGTCTAGATAAATATATTCTTCTGGTAGTGGCTTTAAAGGACTAAAGCTTGCTCGATTATAGAGACCATGAGTGATACTTCTAAAAGAAATAGATCTGGATTGCTTATAGCAAAACAACACATGTAGAAGTAAAGTAAAAACGAACTAAGGAGCATACCATTTTTGTTTACAACATCCTAAGTTGCAACCCAGCCAAGAAGGTAGTATCATCATCAATGTATCTAGAGAACAAGGTAGTTAGTCAAATCTCTCAAGCTAAATGCAGGTCTCTGCCTGTGAGACAGATTTAGATAGTAACCCCATGGTTGTTTGCCAATGTTGTGGTAGCCTAGGTATAGAGAAACAAGAAATAAGTAGTAAATCTATTTTGAGACCACATATCAGACTCTTTTTAAGGTTCTATTTCCCAAACATTTAAGGTTCTCTACCCATAGATGTGGCTGTGGAGTTGCTAAGCATTTTGGAAGAATTTCATAGGCATTAAGGAGTCTTAGAGGGGCTAGGAATTGGTTTATATAAGAAGATTTGGCCATCTACTTCCCTAGCTCACCCATTGACACTTGCTTCTTCCACACTCTCATTCTCAAAGCCCTCGTCATCTGCTTCTCTAGCTCACCCATTGATACTTGCTCCGCCACCACGCTCTTATTCTTGAATCTCTCGCACATCGCTCAACACCATGACACTCCATCTCAGAAGGATCGCTTTCTAAGTGGTGTGCCACTTCATAGGCCTGTTTCAAAGCTCATGATTGCAACGATGCCTAAGTTGTGCTTCATCGCTTGGTTCTAAAGCTCAGCATACCTACAAACATCTTATCTAGAGCATAGCATAGATCTTCTATAGAGTGTACAAATCTCTAGTAGTGGAGTGCTACGATCAGCTTACGGGTCTCATTCATCTTGGACGATTTGCAAGCTCAATTCGGACCTTCCGCTGACGACTCTGCTAGCATCTATAATTGTCGCTTCATCGTCTTACAAGGCTTAGCATATTTTTAATTGATTTAAGCACAAGTAGAGCATTAGCGCTTTTGGATATGAAAGTTGTATTGTTCACAATGCCAACAAAGCGCAACTGCCATGGCTAAGCGCATTGGAAAGATTTATTTATTAAAAAAAAGAGAAAAAGTTTTGCATCATCACCATCACTAAGCTAGGAAGCTCTAGGCTCAGCAAAAGAGTCCTCATCATGGAGCTCAAGAGAGCTCGCATCTCAATTCAATAAGTGGCCGCCATCATCGAGTTCATAGCTTTCTAGTTGAGCCACCACTAGTGCGCAAAAGAGAAAGGAGAAGCTTTTGAATGTTTAGGGTTTTGTTATTTTTACACTTCAGGAATCTCTCCCTTTAAATTATCCGCACTGTCTTCTGGGCTCTTCGCACCTTTGGTCCAAACCACATTACTCTCTTGTCCACAACACCTTAGGGGTGTTTCGCATGCAGCTTGCATCATTTGGATTTTTGTTGTGTTTGTACACAACACGAGCACACTTTGGGGTACTTTCTTGTGAGTTTGTACATGTACATGCCTTGCTTGGGCTTGTTCACATGCTTTTACATGTTGCGTTTGTTTCAAGGGTGATCACGTGCTTGGTGATTATTGGGCTTGTTTATGCGTTGTGTTTCACAGCCTTCATACATTTGGGATTATTTACATGCATGGTGTTTAAGGAGGGGTGTTCACATGCTATGAGTGTTCTTGGTGGGGATTCTTTCACATTGTACACACTGATTTGTGTGTTGAGTGTTAGTTGGGCTTGTTCACACATCGTGGGTCACATGTCCTATATGCCTTGTGTTTGAGAGGTGTGTTCACACTTGTTGTGCACTGTGTTTTGGTGGTGCGTATGCTTTTGGTAGTGCTCACACACAGCCATGGGTTGTTACTTTTAATTTTATCCTTCATTTGATCACCATGGTGGAGAATTCACATTGTCATCGCGACATCATTCTGACAAAATTTTTGATTGTGATCGTAAGGGAGCCGCTCATGTCATCATGGCTCTATGATTGCTCTTATGATTTTCCTTCTGGTATCATGTGCTCCATCCATATCTTTTACAAAGTTCACACATGCCTTTGGCATTTCCAGGCTTAGCCCTCTACGTCCTCGCTCCTCAACTTCTTGCTATCCTGAGGCAGCATATTCATGCCAGTATCAGATATTCGAGCTTCACAGTTTGATGCCTAGGCATTTTCGGCATTTGTTTGATGAGGAACGAATATGTGCCAGATGGTCTAGGTGGTCCACACACAGTGTTTTCATCAGTTCATCGCTTGGCTACATCAGCATGGATGGTTTGGTATATTATTTTCATGAGGATGATTTATTTTTTGACGACTTGATTGAGTATCCCACACTCTGGTCATTCTGATTTGTTCCTAAGACATGATGTATTGTATCATACACTCATACACATTATGACGTATTGGACACACACACACACACACACACACACACATGATGACATTGATGTGTATCACACAAAAATGCACATGATCATAGTGATGTACGTGCACATGATGCCACTGACACATGCCCATGACGATGATGTATGTGATAGTGATGTGTGCGATTCATATCATGTGGGCATAATCTCGAGGACAGAGATGGCAACAAGCACAATGAGCATCGACACTTGTATGCCTATCTTCTTTCCTGGACACTTTAGTTGATTGTGGTGACATTTTAGAGGATAGTGTGCATTTGATTAATGATGCATCCATTAGCACACTCGGGATCGGTATACTCATTAACACACTGAGCATCGACAATTCTGTGCCTATCTTCTTTCCTACAAATCACGTGGACACTTTAGTTGATCGTGGCGACCTTTTAGAGGATAGTGTGCATTTGATTAATGATGCATCCATTAGCACACTTGGGATTAGTATACCCATTAGCACACTTGAGGTTAGTGATACTCCGGATACTAGTGACAGAGACATCTATGAGCATAGATCTGAGTTCTTAGCATTAGATGCATTAGGCTATTCTTCTAGGATTTCTATTTGTGGAGATATCGCTGATACGTCCAATACTTCTAGTATTCATTGCGCATTCTTGGCAGTCTTCATGTGGATAGAGTTCATGTGTTTAAGCAATCGAGGATAGTGCATGAAAGTAGTGATGATTTCATCGAGGTGACACATCGTAGTAGGATTATGCGTATTGATCATGTCCATAGTAGATCATATGACATATATCTTGAGAGATTTTCATTTGATCTAGACATATCCTTAGATCCTATATTGTTGGAGATAGATTTGTTATCGGATGTAGGTCACATAGGGGAACTATTGATGGAGATAGACCATGTTTACGAGGATGACCTTGCAGACCTTGGGGATGCCATAGATGATGATTTAAGAGACGATAACATTTACCTTTTGTGTGAGGATACCTCTTCATTTTTCAGTGATGTAGTATTATGATGATGTCGATAATTAAATTGTTATCTTGGATCATCATACACACATAAAGGGTTTTGCACATGAGGAGATGATGCACGGTTTGGCTCATGCCCATATATCCATTGATACAGTGGATCATGTATAATGGCATATACTGCACCCAAAATTTTGTAAATGTCCTGGCTTCAAAGAAAATAGGATCATGTCGGCACCTGCACCAGAAGGAACCAAAAGAACATATGTCAAGGTTGGCGTCATGCAAGGGTAAGAGCAAACCAAGGCCATCATCCCATTTAGCATCAATTCAAAAGTCAAAGACATGACCCCCACTGCATCAAGTATAGGGGCATGAGTTGAACAAAAAAGTAAATGTCCCGGGCGCTCCAAAGAAAATAGGATTGTGTCGACACCCATAGGAACAAAAAGAACATGTCTCAAGGTTGGCATCATACGAGGGTAAGAGGAAACCAATGCCGTCATCCTATGTAGCATCGCTCGAAAAGTCAAAGATATGATCCACTGCATCAATAGGCATATGGGCATGAGCCAAACCATGCGTCAATAGGTATATAGACATATATTGCATCCAAAAGTAAATGTCCTGATTCTAAAGAAAATAGAATCATCTTGACACCCATAGAAAACAAAAGTGAGGTATTTTTGGTGGTCATTTCAATTTGGACAAGGAGCTTGGATACTTCCTTCTCAAGCCAGAGGGTCACACATTTGTTCCATGGATGGATGGTCCACACTTGGGCTCTCTATTTGATCCAAGTGGATATATAGCTACATCATCGACATGGGTAGCTATCCATTTGATCCGGGTGGATTGGCCAAGCACATCACCAACATTGGCTCTCTACATTTTCCATTCTATCCAGGCAATTCGAGAGCCATTGATTTGGAGTCTACATGGTTTGGATTTACATTTCATGTATGTAGGAGAGGATGGTTTTTGTGTAATGGAGCAACTACTTTTATACTAGGCTTAGGACCATGTTCACGGACTCAAGTATATAAGGGGGCCATGGTTATCATTTGTGCCCTTTATGACTTTTATGACCGTTTATGATCTTTGGACATTATCTCTCCTAGACAATTTGTTTGTTCTTGGAGCCTTGGTTTATGGAAGTCCTTTTTCTCATCCTCTTGGTGATGAGAGGTTAACTCACTTAGGCATCATGCTTCTTTGTATGAGATTATCTCTTTAATATCGTAAATAAATATCCCATATCTCAGCTTTATGATCATTCTATTCTAGTCTTCCTTTTGTGAAGAAGAGTATTAATACAGTTACAAAATATAATTTTTTGTGCAGTAGTCTCAAGTACAGAGTCAAAGATTTTAGTGTAGAGTTGAAGAACATTGAAGATTCAATTCAAGATCAATGTAGAATTGAAGATTCAATTTTAGAGAGCAAGATTCATGCAAAGATTCACAGTTGTGGATGAGTGATACTTATCAAAGTCCTACACCTTCTTTGCATCCCTTTGCTATTTGTTATAGTTCTTGCTGTCTTCCAAGAAAGAGTTAAAATATCAAGAAATAGTTAAAATACCAAGAAATGATAAAAATGCCAACAAACGTTTGCAAATAAAGATTAAACAACAGTGGTTTTCTCATATTAGGTTGTTTACAACTCACTTGGACTAGCACTAATCTTCAAAGATTAGTGTTAATCTGTGGAAGTTTAAGAAAACCAGTACACAGAAGTGTTGTCTTAATAAATCAAGTGCAACTTTGGAAAAGATTGAGTGTAGATTGTAGCTTCATGTAGAAAACAATGCAAAGTTCTATGTATTTGATGCAAATACAGAGTATGGCCCTGTTGGGAATTGAGCCTAGTCAGCTGGTGCGAGCGAGTGTGCCACATACAAAAAGGGTTCTCCTAACCTGCATATATGGCCTCTTGAGTGTGGGAGGGTCTCTCACAAGCATTGATTTGTCCCTCTAAAGCATCATCACTTAGCTTTGCAAAAGCTCTCAGCAAGCAACAGTACCAGGCTAGCAATATAGATAGTATCATTAAGTAATATAAGAAGAGCAAGATTGAAATACTAGCAGTAGTCAATGTTCTAAGTCACTATAGAGCAACAACAACCAGTTGGATACTATGTCTAGATACTATGGAGTCTAGATAAATATATTCTTTTGGTAGTGGCTTTAAAGGACTAAAGCTTGTTCGATTATAGAGACCATGAGTGATACTTCTAAAAGAAATAGATCTAGATTGCTTATAGCAAAACAACACATGCAAAAGTAAAGTAGAAACCAACTAAGGAGCATACCATTTTTGTTTACAATATCCTAAGTTGCAACCCAGCCAAGCAAGTAGTATCATCATCAATGTATCTAGAGAACAAGGTAGTTAGTCAAATCTCTCAAGCTAAATGCAGGTCTCTGCCTGTGAGACAGATTCATATAGTAACCCCATGGTTGTTTGCTAATGTTGTGGTAGCCTTGGTATAGAGAAACAAGAAATTAGCAGTAAATCTATTTTGAGATCACAAATCAGACTCTTTTTACGGTTCTATTTCCCAAACATTGTCTCTACCCACAGATGTGGCTGTGGAGTTGCTGAGCATTTTGGGAAAATTTCATAGGCATTAAGGAGTCTCAGAGGGACTAGGAATTGGTTTATGTAAGAAGATCTGGCCATCTACTTCCCTAGCTCACCCATGAACACTTGCACCACCACACTTGCTTCTTCCACCACCACACTCTCATTCTCAAAGCTCTGGTCATCTGGTTTCCTAGCTTACCCATTGATACTTGCTCCGTCACCACGCTCTTATTCTCGAAGCTCTCGCATAGCGCTCAACACCATGACACTCCATCTCAGAAGGATCGCTTTCTAAGTGGTGTGCCACTTCATAGCCCTCTTTTAAAGCTCAACATGATTGCAATGATACCTAAGTTGTGTGTTGCTTCATCGCTTGGTTCTAAAGCTCAGTATACCTACAAACATCTTATCTAGAGCATAGCATAGATCTTCTATAGAGTGTATAAATCTCTAGTGGTGGAGTGCTACGATCAGCTTACGGGTCTCATCTTGGAGGATTTGCAAGCTCAATTCGGACCTTCCAACGACTCTGCTAGCATCCACAATTGTCGCTTCATCCTCTTACAAGACTTAGCATATTTTTAATTGATTTCAGCACAAGTAGAGCATTAGCGCTTTTGGATATGAAAGTTGTATCGTTCACAGTGCCAACAAAGCGCAACTGCCATGGGTAAGCGCATTGGAAAGATTTATTTATTAAAAAAAAGAGAAAAAGTTTTGCATCATCACCATCACTGAGCTAGGAAGCTCTAGGCTCAGCAAAAGATTCCTCATCATGGAGCTCAAGGGAGCTCTCATCTCAGTTCAATAAGTGGCCGCTATCATCGAGTTCAGAGCTTTCTAGTTGCCACCACTAGTGTGCAAAAGAGAAAGGAAAAGCTTTTGAATGTTTAGGGTTTTGTTATTTTTACACTTTAGGAATCTCTCCCTTTAAATTATCCGCATTGTCTTTTGGGCTCTTCGCACCTTTGGTCCAAACCACATTACTCACTTGTCCACAACACCTTAGTAGGGTGTTTCACATGCAGCTTGCATCATTTGGATTTTTGTTGTGTTTGTACACAACATGAGCACACTTTGGGGTACTTTCTTGTGAGTTTGTACATGTGCCTTGCTTGGGCTGTTCACATGCTTTTGCACGTTGCATTTGTTTTCGGGGTGATCACGCGCTCGGTGATTATTGGGCTTGTTTATGCGTTGTGTTTCACAGCCTTCATACATTTGGGATTATTTACATGCATGGTGTTTAAGGAGGGGTGTTCACATGCTGTGAGTGTTCTTGGTGGGGATTCTTTCACATTGTACACACTGATTCGTGTGTTGAGTGTTAGTTGGGCTTGTTCACACATCGTGGGTCACATGTCCTATATGCCTTGTGTTTGGGAGGTGTGTTCACACTTGTTGTGCACTGTGTTTTGGTGGTGCGTATGCTTCGGTAGTGCTCACACACAGCCATGGGTTGTTACTTTTAATTTTATCCTTCATTTGATCACCATGGTGGAGAATTCACATTGTCATCGACATCATTCTGACAAAATTTTTGATTGTGATCGTAAGGGAGCCGCTCATGTCGTCATGGCTCTATGATTGCTCTTATGATTTTCCTGTCCTCCATCCATATCTTTTACAGAGTTCCCACATGCCTTTGGCATTTTGAGGCTTAGGCCTCTACGTCCTCGCTCCTCAACTTCTTGCTATCCTAAGGCAGCATATTCATGCTAGTATCAGATATTCGAGCTTCACAGTTTGATGCCTAGGCATTTTTGGCATTTGTTTGATGAGGAACAAATATGTGCCAGATGGTCTAGGTGGTCCACACACAGTGTTTTCATCACTTCATCGCTTGGCTACATCAGAATGGATGGTTTGGTATATTATTTGCATGGGGATGATTCATCTTTTGACGACTTGATTGAGTATCCCACACTCTAGTCATTGTGATTTGTTCCTAAGACATGATGTATTGTATATACACTCATACACATGATGACGTATTGGACACACACACACACACGCACACATGATGACATTGATGTGTATCCCACAAAAATGCACATGATCATAGTGATGTACGTCAAATGATGCCACTAACACATATGCACATGACGATGATGTATGTGATAGTGATGTGTGCGATTCATATCATGTGGGCATGATCTTGAGGACAGAGATGGCAACAAGCACAATGAGCATCGACACTTGTATGCCTATCTTCTTTCCTGGACACTTTAGTTGATTGTGGTGACATTTTAGAGGATAGTGTGCATTTGATTAATGATGCATCCATTAGCACACTCGGGATCGGTATACTCATTAACACACTGAGCATCGACACTTCTGTGCCTATCTTCTTTCCTACAAATCACGTGGACACTTTAGTTGATCGTGGGTGGCGACCTTTTAGAGGATAGTGTGCATTTGATTAATGATGAATCCATGAGCACACTTGGGATTAGTATACCCATTAGCACACTTGAGGTTAGTGATACTCCGGATACAAGTGAGAGAGACACCTATGAGCATAGATCTGAGTTCTTAGTGTTAGATGCATTAGGCTATTCTTCTAGGATTTCTATTTGTGGAGAGTATTCATTACACATTCTTGGCAGTCTTCATGTGGATAGAGTTCATGTGTTTAAGCAATCGAGGATAGTGCATGAGAGTAGTGACGATTTCATCAAGGTGACATATCGTAGTAGGATTATGCGTATTGATTATGTCCATAGTAGATCATATGACATATATCTTGAGAGATTTGCATTTGATCTAGACATATCCCTAGATCCTATATTGTTGGAGATAGATTTGTTATCGGATGTAGGTCACATAGGAGAACTATTGATGGAGATAGACCATGTTTACGAGGATGACCTTGCAGACCTTGGGGATGCCATTGATGATGATTTAAGAGACAATAACATTTGACTTTCGTGTGAGGATACCTCTTCATTTTTCAGTGATGTAGTACTATGATGATGTCGATGATCAAATTGTTATCTTGGATCATCATACACACAAAGGGTTTTGCACATGAGGAGATGATGCACGGTTTGGCTCATGCCCATATATCCATTGATATAGTGGATCATGTCAAATGGCATATACTGCACCCAAAATTTTGTAAATGTCCTGGCTCCAAAGAAAATAGGATCATGTCGGCACCCACAGAAGGAACCATAAGAACATGTGTCAAGGTTGGCGTCATGCAAGGGTAAGAGCAAACCAAGGCCATCATCCCATTTAGCATCAATTGAAAAGTCAAAGACGACCCCCATTGCATCAAGTATAGGGGCATGAGTTGAACAAAAACGTAAATGTCCGGGGAACTCCAAAGAAA
Organism: Cibotium barometz; assembly: GCF_041138505.1. Classification (NCBI taxonomy): domain Eukaryota; kingdom Viridiplantae; phylum Streptophyta; class Polypodiopsida; order Cyatheales; family Cibotiaceae; genus Cibotium; species Cibotium barometz. The sequence continues at coordinate 12,473,240 of NC_141072.1, read as the reverse complement.
ATAGGATTGTGTCGACACCCATAGGAACCAAAAGAACATGTCTCAAGGTTGGCATCATACGAGGGTAAGAAGAAACTAATGCCGTCATCCTATGTAGCATCGCTCAAAAAGTCAAAGATATGATCCACTGCATCAATAGGCGTATGGGCATGAGCCGAACCATGCGTCAATAGGTATTTAGACATATATTGCATCCAAAAGTAAATGTTCCGATTCTAAAGAAAATAGAATCGTCTTTACACCCATAGAAAACAAAAGTGAGGTATTTTTGGTGGTCATTTCACTTTGGACAAGGAGCTTGGATACTTCCTTCTCAAGCCAGAGGGTCACACATTTGTTCCATGGTTGGATGGTCCACACTTGGGCTATCTATTTGATCCAAGTGGATATATAGCGAGCTACATGATCGACATGGGTAGCTATCCATTTGATCCAGGAGGATTGGCCAAGCACATCACCAACATTGGCTCTCTACATTTTCCATTCTATCCAGGCAATTCGAGAGCCATTGATTTGGAGTCTACATGGTTTGGATTTACATTTCATGTATGTAGGAGGGGATGGTTTTTGTAATGGAGCAACTAATTTTATATTAGGCTTAGGACCATGTTCATGGACTCAAGCATATAAGGGGGCCACGGTTGTCATTTGTGTCCTTTATGACTTTTATGACCGTTTATGATATTTGGACATTATCTCTCCTAGACATTTTGTTTGTTCTTGGAGCCTTGGTTTATGGAGGTCTTTTTGCATCCTCTTGGTGAGAGGTTAACTCACTTAGGCATCATGGTTCTTTGTATGAGATTATCTCTTTAATATCCTAAATAATAACCCATATCTCAGCTTTCATTCCATTCTAGTCTTCCTTTTGTGAAGAAGAGTATTAATAAAGTTACAAAATATAATTTTTTATGTAATAGTCTCAAGTACATAGATTTTAGTGTAGAGTTGAAGAACATTGAAGATTCAATTCAAGATCAATGTAGAATTGAAGATTCAAGTTTAGAGAGCAAGATTCGTGCAAAGATTCACAGTTGTGGATAGTGATACTTATCAAAATCCTACACATTCTTTGCATCCCTTTGCTATTTGTTATGGTTCTTGCTATGACTTCCAAGAAACAGTTGAAATATCAAGAAATAGGTAAAATACCAAGAAATGGTAAAAATGCCAACAAACGTTTACAAATAAAGATTAAACAACAGTGGTTTTCTCATATTAGATTGTTTACAACTCAATTGAACTAGCACTAATCTTCAAAGATTAGTGTTAATCTGTGGAAGTTTAAGAAAACCAGTACACAAAAGTGTTGTCTTGATAAATCAAGTGCAACTTTGGAAAAGATTGAGTGTAGATTGTAGCTTCATGTAGAAAACAATGCAAAGTTCTATGTATTTGATGCAAATACAGAGTATGGCCCTGTTGGGAATTGAGCCTAGTCAACTGGTGCGAGCGAGTGTGCGACATACACCACGGGTTCTCCTAACTTGCATATATGGCCTCTTGAGTGGGAAGGTCTCTCACAAGCATTGATTTGTCGCTCTAAAGCATCATCACTTAGCTTTGCAAAAGCTCTCAGCAAGCAATAGTACCAGGCTAGCAATATAGATAGTATCATTAAGTAATATAAGAAGAGCAAGATTGAAATACTAGCAAAAGTCAATGCTCTAAGCCACTATAGAGCAACAACAACCAGCTTGGATACTATGTCTAGATACTATGGAGTCTAGATAAATATATTCTTTTGGTAGTGGCTTTAAAGGACTAAAGCTTGTTCGATTATAGAGACCATGAGTGATACTTCTAAAAGAAATAGATCTGGATTGCTTATAGCAAAACAACACATGCAGAAGTAAAGTAAAAACAAACTAAGGAGCATACCATTTTTGTTTACAACATCCTAAGTTGCAACCCAGCCAAGCAGGTAGTATCATCATCAATGTATCTAGAGAACAAGATAGTTAGTCAAATCTCTCAAGCTAAATGCAGGTCTCTGCCTGTGAGACAGATTCATATAGTAACACCATGGTTGTTTGCCAATGTTGTGGTAGCCTTGGTATAGAGAAACAAGAAATTAGCAGTAAATCTATTTTGAGATCACAAATCAGACTCTTTTTAAGGTTCTATTTCCCAAACATTTAAGGGTCTCTAGAGACCCACAGATGTGGTTGTGGAGTTGCTGAGCATTTTGGGAAAATTTCATAGGCATTAAGGAGTCTCAGAGGGACTAGGAATTGGTTTATGTACGAAAATCTGGCCATCTACTTCCCTAGCTCACCCATTGACACTTGCTTCTTCCTGCACCACACTCTCATTCTCAAAGCTCTGTTCATCTGCTTCTTTAGCTCACCCATTGATACTTGCTCCATGCCACCACGCTCTTATTCTCGAAGCTCTCGCACAGCGCTCAACACCATGACACTCCATCTTAGAGGGATCGCTTTCTAAGTGGTGTGCCACTTCATAGCCCTGTTTTAAAGCTCAACATGATTGCAATGATGCCTAAGTTGTGTGTTGCTTCATTGCTTGGTTCTAAAGCTCAGCATACCTACAAACATCTCATCTAGAGCATAGCATAGATCTTCTATAGAGTGTACAAATCTCTAGTGGTGGAGTGCTACGATCAGCTTACAGGTCTCATTCATCTTGCAGGATTTGAAAGCTCAATTCCGACCTTTCGACGACTCTGCTAGCATCTACAATTGTCGCTTCATCGTCTTACAAGGCTTAGCATATTTTTAATTGATTTAAGCACAAGTAGAGCATTAGCACTTTTGGATATGAAAGTTATATCGTTCACAGTGCCAACAAAGCGCAACTGCCATGGCTAAGCGCATTGGAAAGATTTATTTATTAAAAAAAAGAGAAAAAGTTTTGCATCATCACCATCACTGAGCTAGGAAGCTCTAGGCTCAGCAAAAGAGTCCTCATCATGGAGCTCAAGAGAGCTCTCAATAAGTGGCTACTATCATTGAGTTCAGAGCTTTCTAGTTGAGCCACCACTAGTGCGGAAAAGAGAAAGGAAAAGCTTTTGAATGTTTAGGGTTTTGTTATTTTTACACTTTAGGAATCTCTCCCTTTAAATTATCCGCACTGTCTTCTGGGCTCTTCGCACCCTTGGTCTAAACCACATTACTCTCTTGTCCACAACACCTTAGGGGTGTTTTGCATGCAGCTTGCATCATTTGGATTTTTGTTGTGTTTGTACACAACATGAGCACACTTTGGGGTACTTTCTTGTGAGTTTGTACATGTGCCTTGCTTGGGCTTGTTCACATGCTTTTGCACGTTGCATTTGTTTTCGGGGTGATCACATGCTTGGTGATTATTGGGCTTGTTTATGCGTTGTGTTTCACAGAGCCTTCATACATTTTGGGATTATTTACATGCATGGTGTTTAAGGAGGGGTGTTCACATGCTGTGAGCATTCTTGGTGGGGATTCTTTCACATTGTACACACTGATTCGTGTGTTGAGTGTTAGTTGGGCTTGTTCACACATCGTGGGTCATGTCCTATATGCCTTGTGTTTGAGAGGTGTGTTCACACTTGTTGTGCACTGTGTTTTGGTGGTGCGTATGCTTTTGGTAGTGCTCACACACAGCCATGGGTTGTTACTTTTCATTTTAGTACTATGATGATGTCGATGATCAAATTCTTATCTTGGATCATCATACACACATAAAGGGTTTTGCACATGAGGATATGATGCACGGTTTGGCTCATGCCCACATATCCATTGATATAGTGGATCATGTCAAATGGCATATACTGCACCCAAAATTCTGTAAATGTCCTGGCTCCAAAGAAAATAGGATCATGTCGGCACTCGTAGAAGGAACCAAAAGAACATATGTCAAGGTTGACGTCATGCAAGGGTAAGAGCAAACCAAGGCCATCATCCCATTTAGCATCAATTGAAAAGTCAAAGACATGACCCCCACTGTATCAGGTATAGGGGCATGAGTTGAACAAAAAAGTAAATGTCCCGGGCGCTCCAAAGAAAATAGGATTGTGTCGACACTTATAGGAACCAAAAGAACATGTCTCAAGGTTGGCATCATACGAGGGTAAGAGGAAACCAATGCTGTCATCCTATGTAGCATCGCTCGAAAAGCAAAGATATGATCCACTGCATCAATAGGCGTATGGGCATGAACCGAACCATGCGTCAATAGGTGTATAGACTATATTGCATCCAAAAGTAAATGTCTTGATTACTGCACCCAAAATTTTGTAAATGTCCTGGCTCCAAAGAAAATAGGATCATGTCGACACCCGCAGAAGGAACCAAAAGAACATATGTCAAGGTTGGCGTCATGCAAGGGTAAGAGCAAACCAAGGCCATCATCCCATTTAGCATCATTTGAAAAGTCAAAGACATGACCCCCACTGCATCAGGTATAGGGGCATGAGTTGAACAAAAAAGTAAATGTCCCGGGCACTCCAAAGAAAATAGGATTGTGTCGACACCCATAGGAACCAAAAGAACATGTCTCAAGGTTGGCATCATACGAGGGTAAGAGGAAACCAATGCCGTTATCCTATGTAGCATCGCTCAAAAAGTCAAAGATATGATCACTGCATCAATAGGCGTATGGGCATGAGCCAAACCATGCGTCAATAGGTATATAGACATATATTGCATCCAAAAGTAAATGTCTTGATTCTAAAGAAAATACAATCGTGTTGACACCCATAGAAAACAAAAGTGAGGTATTTTTGGTGGTCATTTCACTTTGGACAAGGAGCTTGGATACTTCCTTCTCAAGCCAGAGGGTCACACATTTGTTCCATGGTTGGATGGTCCACACTTGGGCTATCTATTTGATCCAAGTGGATATATAGCAAGCTACATCATCGACATGGGTATCTATCCATTTGATCCGGGTGGATTGGCCAAGCACATCACCAATATTGGCTCTCTACATTTTCCATTCTATCCAGGCAATTCGAGAGCCATTGATTTGGAGTCTACATGGTTTGGATTTACATTTCATGTATGTAGGAGGGGATGGTTTTTGTAATGGAGCAACTACTTTTATATTAGGCTTAGGACCATGTTCATGGACTCAAGTATATAAGGGGGCCATGGTTGTCATTTGTGCCCTTTATGACTTTTATGACCGTTTATGATCTTTGGACATTATCTCTCCCTGACATTTTGTTTGTTCTTGGAGCCTTGGTTTATGGAAGTCTTTTTGCATCCTCTTAGTGAGAGGTTAACTCACTTAGGCATCATGGTTCTTTGTATGAGATTCTCTCTTTAATATCCTAAATAATAACCCATATCTCAGCTTTATGATCATTCCATTCTAGTCTTCCTTTTGTGAAGAAGAGTAATAATACAGTTACAAAATATAATTTTTTGTGCAGTAGTCTCAAGTACAGAAACAAAGATTTTAGTGTAGAGCTGCAGAACATTGAAGATTCAATTCAAGATCAATGTAGAATTGAAGATTCAAGTTTAGAGAGCAAGATTCATGCAAAGATTCACAGTTGTGGATGAGTGATACTTATCAAAATCCTACACCTTCTTTGCATCCCTTCGCTATTTGTTATAGTTCTTGCTATGACTTCCAAGAAACAGTTGAAATATCAAGAAATAGTTAAAATACCAAGAAATGGTAAAAATGCCAACAAACGTTTGCAAATAAAGATTAAACAATAGTGGTTTTCTCATATTAGGTTGTTTACAACTTAATTGGACTAGCACTAATCCTCAAAGATTAGTGTTAATCTGTGGAAGTTTAAGAAAACCAGTTCACAAAAGTGTTGTCTTGATAAATCAAGTGCAACTTTGGAAAAGATTTAGTGTAGATCGTAGCTTCATGTAGAAAACAATGCAAAGTTCTATCGATTTGATGCAAATACAGAGTATGGCCCTGTCGAGAATTGAGCCTAGTCAACTGGTGCAAGCGAGTGTGCCATATACACCAAGGGTTCTCCTAACCTGCATATATGGCCTCTTGAGTGGGAAGGTCTCTCACAAGCATTGATTTGTCCCTCTAAAGCATCATCACTTAGCTTCGCAAAAGCTCTCAGCAAAAGTAACGGTACCAGGCTAGCAATATAGATAGTATCATTAAGTAATATAAGAAGAGCAAGATTGAAATACTAGCAGTAGTCAATGTTCTAAGTCACTATAGAGCAACAACAACCAGCTTGGATACTATGTCTAGATACTATGGAGTCTAGATAAATATATTCTTCTGGTAGTGGCTTTAAAGGACTAAAGCTTGCTCGATTATAGAGACCATGAATGATACTTCTAAAAGAAATAGATCTGGATTGCTTATAGCAAAACAACACATGTAGAAGTAAAGTAAAAACGAACTAAGGAGCATACCATTTTTGTTTACAACATCCTAAGTTGCAACCCAGCCCAGCAGGTAGTATCATCATCAATGTATCTAGAGAACAAGGTAGTTAGTCAAATCTCTCAAGCTAAATGCAGGTCTCTGCCTGTGAGACAGATTTAGATAGTAACCCCATGGTTGTTTGCCAATGTTGTGGTAGCCTAGGTATAGAGAAACAAGAAATAAGTAGTAAATCTATTTTGAGACCACAAATCAGACTCTTTTTAAGGTTCTATTTCCCAAACATTTAAGGTTCTCTACCCATAGATGTGGCTGTGGAGTTGCTAAGCATTTTGGAAGAATTTAATAGGCATTAAGGAGTCTTAGAGGGGCTAGGAATTGGTTTATATAAGAAGATTTGGCCATCTACATCCCTAGCTCACCCATTGACACTTGCTTCTTCCACACTCTCATTCTCAAAGCCCTCGTCATCTGCTTCTCTAGCTCACCCATTGATACTTGCTCCGCCACCACGCTCTTATTCTTGAATCTCTCGCACATCGCTCAACACCATGACACTCCATCTCAGAAGGATCGCTTTCTAAGTGGTGTGCCACTTCATAGCCCTGTTTCAAAGCTCATGATTGCAACGATGCCTAAGTTGTGCTTCATCGCTTGGTTCTAAAGCTCAGCATACCTACAAACATCTTATCTAGAGCATAGCATAGATCTTCTATAGAGTGTACAAATCTCTAGTAGTGGAGTGCTACGATCACCTTACGGGTCTCATTCATCTTGGAGGATTTGCAAGCTCAATTCGGACCTTCCGTTGACGACTCTGCTAGCATCTATAATTGTCGCTTCATCGTCTTACAAGGCTTAGCATATTTTTAATTGATTTAAGCACAAGTAGAGCATTAGCGCTTTTGGATATGAAAGTTGTATTGTTCACAATGCCAACAAAGCGCAACTGCCATGGCTAAGCGCATTGGAAAGATTTATTTATTAAAAAAAGAGAAAAAGTTTTGCATCATCACCATCACTAAGCTAGGAAGCTCTAGGCTCAGCAAAAGAGTCCTCATCATGGAGCTCAAGAGAGCTCGCATCTCAATTCAATAAGTGGCCGCCATCATCGAGTTCATAGCTTTCTAGTTGAGCCACCACTAGTGCGCAAAAGAGAAAGGAGAAGCTTTTGAATGTTTAGGGTTTTGTTATTTTTACACTTCAGGAATCTCTCCCTTTAAATTATCCGCACTGTCTTCTGGGCTCTTCGCACCTTTGGTCCAAACCACATTACTCTCTTGTCCACAACACCTTAGGGGTGTTTCGCATGTAGCTTGCATCATTTGGATTTTTGTTGTGTTTGTACACAACATGAGCACACTTTGGGGTACTTTCTTGTGAGTTTGTACATGTACATGCCTTGCTTGGGCTTGTTCACATGCTTTTACACGTTGCGTTTGTTTTCGGGGTGATCACGCGCTCGGTGATTATTGGGCTTGTTTATGCGTTGTGTTTCACAGCCTTCATACATTTGGGATTATTTACATGCATGGTGTTTAAGGAGGGGTGTTCACATGCTATGAGTGTTCTTGGTGGGGATTCTTTCACATTGTACACACTGATTCGTGTGTTGAGTGTTAGTTGGGCTTGTTCACACATCGTGGGTCACATGTCCTATATGCCTTGTGTTTGAGAGGTGTGTTCACACTTGTTGTGCACTGTGTTTTGGTGGTGCGTATGCTTTTGGTAGTGCTCACACACAGCCATGGGTTGTTACTTTTAATTTTATCCTTCATTTGATCACCATGGTGGAGAATTCACATTGTCATCGCGACATCATTCTGACAAAATTTTTGATTGTGATCGTAAGGGAGCCGCTCATGTCATCATGGCTCTATGATTGCTCTTATGATTTTCCTTCTGGTATCATGTGCTCCATCCATATCTTTTACAGAGTTCACACATGCCTTTGGCATTTCCAGGCTTAGCCCTCTACGTCCTCGCTCCTCGACTTCTTGCTATCCTGAGGCAGCATATTCATGCCAGTATCAAATATTCGAGCTTCACAGTTTGATGCCTAGGCATTTTCGGCATTTGTTTGATGAGGAACAAATATGTGCCAGATGGTCTAGGTGGTCCACACACAGTGTTTTCATCAGTTCATCGCTTGGCTACATCAGCATGGATGGTTTGGTATATTATTTGCATGAGGATGATTTATTTTTTGACGACTTGATTGAGTATCCCACACTCTGGTCATTCTGATTTGTTCCTAAGACATGATGTATTGTATCATACACTCATACACATTATGACGTATTGGACACACACACACACACACACACACACATGATGACATTGATGTGTATCACACAAAAATGCACATGATCATAGTGATGTACGAGCACATGATGCCACTGACACATGCCCATGACGATGATGTATGTGATAGTGATGTGTGCGATTCATATCATGTGGGCATAATCTCGAGGACAGAGATGGCAACAAGCACAATGAGCATCGACACTTGTATGCCTATCTTCTTTCTTGGACACGTTAGTTCATTGTGGTGACATTTTAGAGGATAGTGTGCATTTGATTAATGATGCATCCATTAGCACACTCGGGATCGGTATACTCATTAACACACTGAGCATCGATAATTCTGTGCCTATCTTCTTTCCTACAAATCACGTGGACACTTTAGTTGATCGTGGCGACCTTTTAGAGGATAGTGTGCATTTGATTAATGATGCATCCATTAGCACACTTGGGATTAGTATACCCATTAGCACACTTGAGGTTAGTGATACTCCGGATACTAGTGACAGAGACATCTATGAGCATAGATCTGAGTTCTTAGCATTAGATGCATTAGGCTATTCTTCTAGGATTTCTATTTGTGGAGATATCGCTGATACGTCCAATACTTCTAGTATTCATTGCGCATTCTTGGCAGTCTTCATATGGATAGAGTTCATGTGTTTAAGCAATTGAGGATAGTGCATGAAAGTAGTGATGATTTCATCGAGGTGACACATCGTAGTAGGATTATGCGTATTGATCATGTCCATAGTAGATCATATGACATATATCTTGAGAGATTTGCATTTGATCTAGACATATCCTTAGATCCTATATTGTTGGAGATAGATTTGTTATCGGATGTAGGTCACATAGGGGAACTATTGATGGAGATAGACCATGTTTACGAGGATGACCTTGCAGACCTTGGGGATGCCATAGATGATGATTTAAGAGACGATAACATTTACCTTTTGTGTGAGGATACCTCTTCATTTTTCAGTGATGTAGTACTATGATGATGTCGATGATTAAATTGTTATCTTGGATCATCATACACACATAAAGGGTTTTGCACATGAGGAGATGATGCACGGTTTGGCTCATGCCCATATATCCATTGATACAGTGGATCATGTATAATGGCATATACTGCACCCAAAATTTTGTAAATGTCCTGGCTTCAAAGAAAATAGGATCATGTCGGCACCTGCACCAGAAGGAACCAAAAGAACATATGTCAAGGTTGGCGTCATGCAAGGGTAAGAGCAAACCAAGGCCATCATCCCATTTAGCATCAATTCAAAAGTCAAAGACATGACCCCCACTGCATCAAGTATAGGGGCATGAGTTGAACAAAAAAGTAAATGTCCCGGGCGCTCCAAAGAAAATAGGATTGTGTCGACACCCATAGGAACAAAAAGAACATGTCTCAAGGTTGGCATCATACGAGGGTAAGAGGAAACCAATGCCGTCATCCTATGTAGCATCGCTCGAAAAGTCAAAGATATGATCCACTGCATCAATAGGCTTATGGGCATGAGCCGAACCATGCGTCAATAGGTATATAGACATATATTGCATCCAAAAGTAAATGTCCTGATTCTAAAGAAAATAGAATCATCTTGACACCCATAGAAAACAAAAGTGAGGTATTTTTGGTGGTCATTTCAATTTGGACAAGGAGCTTGGATACTTCCTTCTCAAGCCAGAGGGTCACACATTTGTTCCATGGATGGATGGTCCACACTTGGGCTCTCTATTTGATCCAAGTGGATATATAGCTACATCATCGACATGGGTAGCTATCCATTTGATCCGGGTGGATTGGCCAAGCACATCACCAACATTGGCTCTCTACATTTTCCATTCTATCCAGGCAATTCGAGAGCCATTGATTTGGAGTCTACATGGTTTGGATTTACATTTCATGTATGTAGGAGAGGATGGTTTTTGTGTAATGGAGCAACTACTTTTATACTAGGCTTAGGACCATGTTCACGGACTCAAGTATATAAGGGGGCCATGGTTGTCATTTGTGCCCTTTATGACTTTTATGACCGTTTATGATCTTTGGACATTATCTCTCCTAGACAATTTGTTTGTTCTTGGAGCCTTGGTTTATGGAAGTCCTTTTTCTCATCCTCTTGGTGATGAGAGGTTAACTCACTTAGGCATCATGCTTCTTTGTATGAGATTATCTCTTTAATATCGTAAATAAATATCCCATATCTCAGCTTTATGATCATTCTATTCTAGTCTTCCTTTTGTGAAGAAGAGTATTAATACAGTTACAAAATATAATTTTTTGTGCAGTAGTCTCAAGTACAGAGTCAAAGATTTTAGTGTAGAGTTGAAGAACATTGAAGATTCAATTCAAGATCAATGTAGAATTGAAGATTCAATTTTAGAGAGCAAGATTCATGCAAAGATTCACAGTTGTGGATGAGTGATACTTATCAAAGTCCTACACCTTCTTTGCATCCCTTTGCTATTTGTTATAGTTCTTGCTGTGACTTCCAAGAAAGAGTTAAAATATCAAGAAATAGTTAAAATACCAAGAAATGGTAAAAATGCCAACAAACATTTGCAAATAAAGATTAAACAACAGTGGTTTTCTCATATTAGGTTGTTTACAACTCAATTGGACTAGCACTAATCTTCAAAGATTAGTGTTAATCTGTGGAAGTTTAAGAAAACCAGTACACAGAAGTGTTGTCTTGATAAATCAAGTGCAACTTTGGAAAAGATTGAGTGTAGATTGTAGCTTCATGTAGAAAACAATGCAAAGTTCTATGTATTTGAGTATGGCCCTGTTGGGAATTGAGCCTAGTCAACTGGTGCGAGCGAGTGTGCCACATACAAAAAGGGTTCTCCTAACCTGCATATATGGCCTCTTGAGTGTGGGAGGGTCTCTCACAAGCATTGATTTGTCCCTCTAAAGCATCATCACTTAGCTTTGCAAAAGCTCTCAGCAAGCAACAGTACCAGCTAGCAATATAGCTAGTATCATTAAGTAATATAAGAAGAGCAAGATTGAAATACTAGCAGTAGTCAATGTTCTAAGTCACTATAGAGCAACAACAACCAGCTTGGATACTATGTCTAGATACTATGGAGTCTAGATAAATATATTCTTTCGGTAGTGGCTTTAAAGGACTAAAGCTTGTTCGATTATAGAGACCATGAGTGATACTTCTAAAAGAAATAGATCTAGATTGCTTATAGAAAAACAACACATGCAAAAGTAAAGTAAAAACCAACTAAGGAGCATACCATTTTTGTTTACAATATCCTAAGTTGCAACCCAGCCAAGCAAGTAGTATCATCATCAATGTATCTAGAGAACAAGGTAGTTAGTCAAATCTCTGAAGCTAAATGCAGGTCTCTGCCTGTGAGACAGATTCATATAGTAACCCCATGGTTGTTTGCTAATGTTGTGGTAGCCTTGGTATAGAGAAACAAGAAATTAGCAGTAAATCTATTTTGAGATCACAAATCAGACTCTTTTTAAGGTTCTATTTCCCAAACATTGTCTCTACCCACAGATGTGGATGTGGAGTTGCTGAGCATTTTGGGAAAATTTCATAGGCATTAAGGAGTCTCAGAGGGACTAGGAATTGGTTTATGTAAGAAGATCTGGCCATCTACTTCCCTAGCTCACCCATGAACACTTGCACCACCACACTTGCTTCTTCCACCACCACACTCTCATTCTCAAAGCTCTGGTCATCTGGTTCCCTAGCTTACCCATTGATACTTGCTTCGTCACCACGCTCTTATTCTCGAAGCTCTCGCATAGCGCTCAACACCATGACACTCCATCTCAGAAGGATCGATTTCTAAGTGGTGTGCCACCTTATAGCCCTGTTTTAAAGCTCAACATGATTGCAATCATACCTAAGTTGTGTGTTGCTTCATCGCTTGGTTCTAAAGCTCAGTATACCTACAAACATCTTATCTAGAGCATAGCATAGATCTTCTATAGAGTGTACAAATCTCTAGTGGTGGAGTGCTACGATCAGCTTACAGGTCTCATCTTGGAGGATTTGCAAGCTCAATTCGGACCTTCCGACGACTCTGCTAGCATCCACAATTGTCGCTTCATCCTCTTACAAGACTTAGCATATTTTTAATTGATTTCAGCACAAGTAGAGCATTAGCGCTTTTGGATATGAAAGTTGTATCGTTCACAGTGCCAACAAAGCGCAACTGCCATGGGTAAGCGCATTGGAAAGATTTATTTATTAAAAAAAAGAGAAAAAGTTTTGCATCATCACCATCACTGAGCTAGGAAGCTCTAGGCTCAGCAAAAGAGTCCTCATCATGGAGCTCAAGGGAGCTCTCATCTCAGTTCAATAAGTGGCCGCTATCATCGAGTTCAGAGCTTTCTAGTTGCCACCACTAGTGCGGAAAAGAGAAAGGAAAAGCTTTTGAATGTTTAGGGTTTTGTTATTTTTACACTTTAGGAATCTCTCCCTTTAAATTATCCGCATTGTCTTTTGGGCTCTTCGCACCTTTGGTCCAAACCACATTACTCACTTGTCCACAACACCTTAGTAGGGTGTTTCACATGCAGCTTGCATCATTTGGATTTTTGTTGTGTTTGTACACAACATGAGCACACTTTGGGGTACTTTCTTGTGAGTTTGTACATGTGCCTTGCTTGGGCTTGTTCACATGCTTTTGCACGTTGCATTTGTTTTAGGCGTGGTCACGCGCTCGGTGATTATTGGGCTTGTTTATGCGTTGTGTTTCACAGCCTTCATACATTTGGGATTATTTACATGCATGGTGTTTAAGGAGGGGTGTTCACATGCTGTGAGTGTTCTTGGTGGGGATTCTTTCACATTGTACACACTGATTCGTGTGTTGAGTGTTAGTTGGGCTTGTTCACACATCGTGGGTCACATGTCCTATATGCCTTGTGTTTGGGAGGTGTGTTCACACTTGTTGTGCACTGTGTTTTGGTGGTGCGTATGCTTTTGGTAGTGCTCACACACAGCCATGGGTTGTTACTTTTAATTTTATCCTTCATTTGATCACCATGGTGGAGAATTCACATTGTCATTGACATCATTCTGACAAAATTTCTGATTGTGATCGTAAGGGAGCCGCTCATGTCGTCATGGCTCTATGATTGCTCTTATGATTTTCCTGTCCTCCATCCATATCTTTTACAGAGTTCCCACATGCCTTTTGCATTTTGAGGCTTAGGCCTCTACGTCCTCGCTCCTCGACTTCTTGCTATCCTAAGGCAGCATATTCATGCTAGTATCAGATATTCGAGCTTCACAGTTTGATGCCTAGGCATTTTTGGCATTTGTTTGATGAGGAACAAATATGTGCCAGATGGTCTAGGTGGTCCACACACAGTGTTTTCATCACTTCATCGCTTGGCTACATCAGCATGGATGGTTTGGTATATTATTTGCATGGGGATGATTCATCTTTTGACGACTTGATTGAGTATCCCACACTCTAGTCATTGTGATTTGTTCCTAAGACATGATGTATTGTATATACACTCATACACATGATGACGTATTGGACACACACACACACACACACACACATGATGACATTGATGTGTATCACACAAAAATGCACATGATCATAGTGATGTATGTGCAAATGATGCCACTGACACATATGCACATGACGATGATGTATGTGATAGTGATGTGTGCGATTCATATCATGTGGGCATGATCTTGAGGACAGAGATGGCAACAAGCACAATGAGCATCGACACTTGTATGCCTATCTTCTTTCCTGGACACTTTAGTTGATTGTGGTGACATTTTAGAGGATAGTGTGCATTTGATTAATGATGCGTCCATTAGCACACTCGGGATCGGTATACTCATTAACACACTGAGCATCGACAATTCTGTGCCTATCTTCTTTCCTACAAATCACGTGGACACTTTAGTTGATCGTGGGTGGCGACCTTTTAGAGGATAGTGTGCATTTGATTAATGATGAATCCATTAGCACACTTGGGATTAGTATACCCATTAGCACACTTGAGGTTAGTGATACTCCGGATACAAGTGAGAGAGACACCTATGAGCATAGATCTGAGTTCTTAGTGTTAGATGCATTAGGCTATTCTTCTAGGATTTCTATTTGTGGAGAGTATTCATTACACATTCTTGGCAGTCTTCATGTGGATAGAGTTCATGTGTTTAAGCAATCGAGGATAGTGCATGAGAGTAGTGATGATTTCATCAAGGTGACATATCTAGTAGGATTATGCGTATTGATCATGTCCATAGTAGATCATATGACATATATCTTGAGAGATTTGCATTTGATCTAGACATATCCCTAGATCCTATATTGTTGGAGATAGATTTGTTATCGGATGTAGGTCACATAGGAGAACTATTGATGGAGATAGACCATGTTTACGAGGATGACCTTGCAGACCTTGGGGATGCCATAGATGATGATTTAAGAGACAATAACATTTGACTTTCGTGTGAGGATACCTCTTCATTTTTCAGTGATGTAGTACTATGATGATGTTGATGATCAAATTGTTATCTTGGATCATCACACACACAAAGGGTTTTGCACATGAGGAGATGATGCACGGTTTGGCTCATGCCCATATATCCATTGATACAGTGGATCATGTCAAATGGCATATACTGCACCCAAAATTTTGTAAATATCCTGGCTCCAAAGAAAATAGGATCATGTCGGCACCCACAGAAGGAACCATAAGAACATGTGTCAAGGTTGGCGTCATGCAAGGGTAAGAGCAAACCAAGGCCATCATCCCATTTAGCATCAATTGAAAAGTCAAAGACATGACCCCCATTGCATCAAGTATAGGGGCATGAGTTGAACAAAAACGTAAATGTCCGGGGAACTCCAAAGAAAATAGGATTGTGTCGACACCCATAGGAACCAAAAGAACATGTCTCAAGGTTGGCATCATACGAGGGTAAGAGGAAACCAATGCCGTCATCCTGTGTAGCATCGCTCGAAAAGCAAAGATATGATCCACTGCATCAATAGGCGTATGGGCATGAACCGAACCATGCGTCAATAGGTGTATAGACATATATTGCATCCAAAAGTAAATGTCTTGATTACTGCACCCAAAATTTTGTAAATGTCCTGGCTCCAAAGAAAATAGGATCATGTCGACACCCGCAGAAGGAACCAAAAGAACATATGTCAAGGTTGGCGTCATGCAAGGGTAAGAGCAAACCAAGGCCATCATCCCATTTAGCATCATTTGAAAAGTCAAAGACATGACCCCCACTGCATCAGGTATAGGGGCATGAGTTGAACAAAAAAGTAAATGTCCCGGGCACTCCAAAGAAAATAGGATTGTGTCGACACCCATAGGAACCAAAAGAACATGTCTCAAGGTTGGCATCATACGAGGGTAAGAGGAAACCAATGCCGTCATCCTATGTAGCATCGCTCAAAAAGTCAAAGATATGATCCACTGCATCAATAGGCGTATGGGCATGAGCCGAACCATGCGTCAATAGGTATATAGACATATATTGCATCCAAAAGTAAATGTCTTGATTCTAAAGAAAATACAATCGTGTTGACACCCATACAAAACAAAAGTGAGGTATTTTTGGTGGTCATTTCACTTTGGACAAGGAGCTTGGATACTTCCTTCTCAAGCCAGAGGGTCACACATTTGTTCCATGGTTGGATGGTCCACACTTGGGCTATCTATTTGATCCAAGTGGATATATAGCAAGCTACATCATCGACATGGGTATCTATCCATTTGATCCGGGTGGATTGGCCAAGCACATCACCAATATTGGCTCTCTACATTTTCCATTCTATCCAGGCAATTCGAGAGCCATTGATTTGGAGTCTACATGGTTTGGATTTACATTTCATGTATGTAGGAGGGGATGGTTTTTGTAATGGAGCAACTACTTTTATATTAGGCTTAGGACCATGTTCATGGACTCAAGTATATAAGGGGGCCATGGTTGTCATTTGTGCCCTTTATGACTTTTATGACCGTTTATGATCTTTGGACATTATCTCTCCTTGACATTTTGTTTGTTCTTGGAGCCTTGGTTTATGGAAGTCTTTTTGCATCCTCTTAGTGAGAGGTTAACTCACTTAGGCATCATGGTTCTTTGTATGAGATTCTCTCTTTAATATCCTAAATAATAACCCATATCTCAGCTTTATGATCATTCCATTCTAGTCTTCCTTTTGTGAAGAAGAGTAATAATACAGTTACAAAATATAATTTTTTGTGCAGTAGTCTCAAGTACAGAAACAAAGATTTTAGTGTAGAGCTGCAGAACATTGAAGATTCAATTCAAGATCAATGTAGAATTGAAGATTCAAGTTTAGAGAGCAAGATTCATGCAAAGATTCACAGTTGTGGATGAGTGATACTTATCAAAATCCTACACCTTCTTTGCATCCCTTCGCTATTTGTTATAGTTCTTGCTACGACTTCCAAGAAACAGTTGAAATATCAAGAAATAGTTAAAATACCAAGAAATGGTAAAAATGCCAACAAACGTTTGCAAATAAAGATTAAACAATAGTGGTTTTCTCATATTAGGTTGTTTACAACTTAATTGGACTAGCACTAATCCTCAAAGATTAGTGTTAATCTGTGGAAGTTTAAGAAAACCAGTTCACAAAAGTGTTGTCTTGATAAATCAAGTGCAACTCTGGAAAAGATTGAGTGTAGATCGTAGCTTCATGTAGAAAACAATGCAAAGTTCTATCGATTTGATGCAAATACAGAGTATGGCCCTGTCGAGAATTGAGCCTAGTCAAAACTGGTGCAAGCGAGTGTGCCATATACACCAAGGGTTCTCCTAACCTGCATATATGGCCTCTTGAGTGGGAAGGTCTCTCACAAGCATTGATTTGTCCCTCTAAAGCATCATCACTTAGCTTCGCAAAAGCTCTCAGCAAAAGTAACGGTACCAGGCTAGCAATATAGATAGTATCATTAAGTAATATAAGAAGAGCAAGATTGAAATACTAGCAGTAGTCAATGTTCTAAGTCACTATAGAGCAACAACAACCAACTTGGATACTATGTCTAGATACTATGGAGTCTAGATAAATATATTCTTCTGGTAGTGGCTTTAAAGGACTAAAGCTTGCTCGATTATAGAGACCATGAGTGATACTTCTAAAAGAAATAGATCTGGATTGCTTATAGCAAAACAACACATGTAGAAGTAAAGTAAAAACGAACTAAGGAGCATACTATTTTTGTTTACAACATCCTAAGTTGCAACCCAGCCAAGCAGGTAGTATCATCATCAATGTATCTAGAGAACAAGGTAGTTAGTCAAATCTCTCAAGCTAAATGCAGGTCTCTGCCTGTGACAGATTTAGATAGTAACCCCATGGTTGTTTGCCAATGTTGTGGTAGCCTAGGTATAGAGAAACAAGAAATAAGTAGTAAATCTATTTTGAGATCACAAATCAGACTCTTTTTAAGGTTCTATTTCCCAAACATTTAAGGTTCTCTACCCATAGATGTGGCTGTGGAGTTGCTAAGCATTTTGGAAGAATTTCATAGGCATTAAGGAGTCTTAGAGGGGCTAGGAATTGGTTTATATAAGAAGATTTGGCCATCTACTTCCCTAGCTCACCCATTGACACTTGCTTCTTCCACACTCTCATTCTCAAAGCCCTCGTCATCTGCTTCTCTAGCTCACCCATTGATACTTGCTCCGCCACCACGCTCTTATTCTTGAATCTCTCGCACATCGCTCAACACCATGACACTCCATCTCAGAAGGATCGCTTTCTAAGTGGTGTGCCACTTCATAGCCCTATTTCAAAGCTCATGATTGCAACGATGCCTAAGTTGTGCTTCATCGCTTGGTTCTAAAGCTCAACATACCTACAAACATCTTATCTAGAGCATAGCATAGATCTTCTATAGAGTGTACAAATCTCTAGTAGTGGAGTGCTACGATCAGCTTACGGGTCTCATTCATCTTGGAGGATTTGCAAGCTCAATTCGGACCTTCCGCTGACGACTCTGCTAGCATCTATAATTGTCGCTTCATCGTCCTACAAGGCTTAGCATATTTTTAATTGATTTAAGCACAAGTAGAGCATTAGCGCTTTTGGATATGAAAGTTGTATTGTTCACAATGCCAACAAAGCGCAACTGCCATGGCTAAGCGCATTGGAAAGATTTATTTATTAAAAAAAGAGAAAAAGTTTTGCATCATCACCATCACTAAGCTAGGAAGCTCTAGGCTCAGCAAAAGAGTCCTCATCATGGAGCTCAAGAGAGCTCGCATCTCAATTCAATAAGTGGCCGCCATCATCGAGTTCATAGCTTTCTAGTTGAGCCACCACTAGTGCGCAAAAGAGAAAGGAAAAGCTTTTGAATGTTTAGGGTTTTGTTATTTTTACACTTCAAGAATCTCTCCCTTTAAATTATCCGCACTGTCTTCTGGGCTCTTCGCACCTTTGGTCCAAACCACATTACTCTCTTGTCCACAACACCTTAGGGGTGTTTCGCATGCAGCTTGCATCATTTGGATTTTTGTTGTGTTTGTACACAACACGAGCACACTTTGGGGTACTTTCTTGTGAGTTTGTACATGTACATGCCTTGCTTGGGCTTGTTCACATGCTTTTACACGTTGCGTTTGTTTCCGGGGTGATCACGCGCTTGGTGATTATTGGGCTTGTTTATGCGTTGTGTTTCACAGCCTTCATACATTTGGGATTATTTACATGCATGGTGTTTAAGGAGGGGTGTTCACATGCTATGAGTGTTCTTGGTGGGGATTCTTTCACATTGTACACACTGATTTGTGTGTTGAGTGTTAGTTGGGCTTGTTCACACATCGTGGGTCACATGTCCTATATGCCTTGTGTTTGAGAGGTGTGTTCACACTTGTTGTGCACTGTGTTTTGGTGGTGCGTATGATTTTGGTAGTGATCACACACAGCCATGGGTTGTTACTTTTAATTTTATCCTTCATTTGATCACCATGGTGGAGAATTCACATTGTCATCGCGACATCATTCTGACAAAATTTTTGATTGTGATCGTAAGGGAGCCGCTCATGTCATCATGGCTCTATGATTGCTCTTATGATTTTCCTTCTGGTATCATGTGCTCCATCCATATCTTTTACAGAGTTCACACATGCCTTTGGCATTTCCAGGCTTAGCCCTCTACGTCCTCGCTCCTCAACTTCTTGCTATCCTGAGGCAGCATATTCATGCCAGTATCAGATATTCGAGCTTCACAGTTTGATGCCTAGGCATTTTCGGCATTTGTTTGATGAGGAACAAATATGTGCCAGATGGTCTAGGTGGTCCACACACAGTGTTTTCATCAGTTCATCGCTTGGCTACATCAGCATGGATGGTTTGGTATATTATTTGCATGAGGATGATTTATTTTTTGACGACTTGATTGAGTATCCCACACTCTGGTCATTCTGATTTGTTCCTAAGACATGATGTATTGTATCATACACTCATACACATTATGACGTATTGGACACACACACACACACACACACATGATGACATTGATGTGTATCACACAAAAATGCACATGATCATAGTGATGTACGAGCACATGATGCCACTGACACATGCCCATGACGATGATGTATGTGATAGTGATGTGTGCGATTCATATCATGTGGGCATAATCTTGAGGACAGAGATGGCAACAAGCACAATGAGCATCGACACTTGTATGCCTATCTTCTTTCTTGGACACGTTAGTTCATTGTGGTGACATTTTAGAGGATAGTGTGCATTTGATTAATGATGCATCCATTAGCACACTCGGGATCGGTATACTCATTAACACACTGAGCATCGACAATTCTGTGCCTATCTTCTTTCCTACAAATCACGTGGACACTTTAGTTGATCGTGGCGACCTTTTAGAGGATAGTGTGCATTTGATTAATGATGCATCCATTAGCACACTTGGGATTAGTATACCCATTAGCACACTTGAGGTTAGTGATACTCCGGATACTAGTGACAGAGACATCTATGAGCATAGATCTGAGTTCTTAGCATTAGATGCATTAGGCTATTCTTCTAGGATTTCTATTTGTGGAGATATCGCTGATACGTCCAATACTTCTAGTATTCATTGCGCATTCTTGGCAGTCTTCATGTGGATAGAGTTCATGTGTTTAAGCAATCGAGGATAGTGCATGAAAGTAGTGATGATTTCATCGAGGTGACACATCGTAGTAGGATTATGCGTATTGATCATGTCCATAGTAGATCATATGACATATATCTTGAGAGATTTGCATTTGATCTAGACATATCCTTAGATCCTATATTGTTGGAGATAGATTTGTTATCGGATGTAGGTCACATAGGGGAACTATTGATGGAGATAGACCATGTTTACGAGGATGACCTTGCAGACCTTGGGGATGCCATAGATGATGATTTAAGAGACGATAACATTTACCTTTTGTGTGAGGATACCTCTTCATTTTTCAGTGATGTAGTACTATGATGATGTCGATGATTAAATTGTTATCTTGGATCATCATACACACATAAAGGGTTTTGCACATGAGGAGATGATGCACGGTTTGGCTCATGCCCATATATCCATTGATACAGTGGATCATGTATAATGGCATATACTGCACCCAAAATTTTGTAAATGTCCTGGCTTCAAAGAAAATAGGATCATGTCGGCACCTGCACCAGAAGGAACCAAAAGAACATATGTCAAGGTTGGCGTCATGCAAGGGTAAGAGCAAACCAAGGCCATCATCCCATTTAGCATCAATTCAAAAGTCAAAGACATGACCCCCACTGCATCAAGTATAGGGGCATGAGTTGAACAAAAAAGTAAATGTCCCGGGCGCTCCAAAGAAAATAGGATTGTGTCGACACCCATAGGAACAAAAAGAACATGTCTCAAGGTTGGCATCATACGAGGGTAAGAGGAAACCAATGCCGTCATCCTATGTAGCATCGCTCGAAAAGTCAAAGATATGATCCACTGCATCAATAGGCTTATGGGCATGAGCCGAACCATGCGTCAATAGGTATATAGACATATATTGCATCCAAAAGTAAATGTCCTGATTCTAAAGAAAATAGAATCATCTTGACACCCATACAAAACAAAAGTGAGGTATTTTTGGTGGTCATTTCAATTTGGACAAGGAGCTTGGATACTTCCTTCTCAAGCCAGAGGGTCACACATTTGTTCCATGGATGGATGGTCCACACTTGGGCTCTCTATTTGATCCAAGTGGATATATAGCTACATCATCGACATGGGTAGCTATCCATTTGATCCGGGTGGATTGGCCAAGCACATCACCAACATTGGCTCTCTACATTTTCCATTCTATCCAGGCAATTCGAGAGCCATTGATTTGGAGTCTACATGGTTTGGATTTACATTTCATGTATGTAGGAGAGGATGGTTTTTGTGTAATGGAGCAACTACTTTTATACTAGGCTTAGGACCATGTTCACGGACTCAAGTATATAAGGGGGCCATGGTTGTCATTTGTGCCCTTTATGACTTTTATGACCGTTTATGATCTTTGGACATTATCTCTCCTAGACAATTTGTTTGTTCTTGGAGCCTTGGTTTATGGAAGTCCTTTTTCTATCCTCTTGGTGATGAGAGGTTAACTCACTTAGGCATCATGCTTCTTTGTATGAGATTATCTCTTTAATATCGTAAATAAATATCCCATATCTCAGCTTTATGATCATTCTATTCTAGTCTTCCTTTTGTGAAGAAGAGTATTAATACAGTTACAAAATATAATTTTTTGTGCAGTAGTCTCAAGTACAGAGTCAAAGATTTTAGTGTAGAGTTGAAGAACATTGAAGATTCAATTCAAGATCAATGTAGAATTGAAGATTCAATTTTAGAGAGCAAGATTCATGCAAAGATTCACAGTTGTGGATGAGTGATACTTATCAAAGTCCTACACCTTCTTTGCATCCCTTTGCTATTTGTTATAGTTCTTGCTGTGACTTCCAAGAAAGAGTTAAAATATCAAGAAATAGTTAAAATACCAAGAAATGGTAAAAATGCCAACAAACATTTACAAATAAAGATTAAACAACAGTGGTTTTCTCATATTAGGTTGTTTACAACTCAATTGGACTAGCACTAATCTTCAAAGATTAGTGTTAATCTGTGGAAGTTTAAGAAAACCAGTACACAGAAGTGTTGTCTTGATAAATCAAGTGCAACTTTGGAAAAGATTGAGTGTAGATTGTAGCTTCATGTAGAAAACAATGCAAAGTTCTATGTATTTGAGTATGGCCCTGTTGGGAATTGAGCCTAGTCAACTGGTGCGAGCGAGTGTGCCACATACAAAAAGGGTTCTCCTAACCTGCATATATGGCCTCTTGAGTGTGGGAGGGTCTCTCACAAGCATTGATTTGTCCCTCTAAAGCATCATCACTTAGCTTTGCAAAAGCTCTCAGCAAGCAACAGTACCAGCTAGCAATATAGCTAGTATCATTAAGTAATATAAGAAGAGCAAGATTGAAATACTAGCAGTAGTCAATGTTCTAAGTCACTATAGAGCAACAACAACCAGCTTGGATACTATGTCTAGATACTATGGAGTCTAGATAAATATATTCTTTCGGTAGTGGCTTTAAAGGACTAAAGCTTGTTCGATTATAGAGACCATGAGTGATACTTCTAAAAGAAATAGATCTAGATTGCTTATAGAAAAACAACACATGCAAAAGTAAAGTAAAAACCAACTAAGGAGCATACCATTTTTGTTTACAATATCCTAAGTTGCAACCCAGCCAAGCAAGTAGTATCATCATCAATGTATCTAGAGAACAAGGTAGTTAGTCAAATCTCTGAAGCTAAATGCAGGTCTCTGCCTGTGAGACAGATTCATATAGTAACCCCATGGTTGTTTGCTAATGTTGTGGTAGCCTTGGTATAGAGAAACAAGAAATTAGCAGTAAATCTATTTTGAGATCACAAATCAGACTCTTTTTAAGGTTCTATTTCCCAAACATTGTCTCTACCCACAGATGTGGATGTGGAGTTGCTGAGCATTTTGGGAAAATTTCATAGGCATTAAGGAGTCTCAGAGGGACTAGGAATTGGTTTATGTAAGAAGATCTGGCCATCTACTTCCCTAGCTCACCCATGAACACTTGCACCACCACACTTGCTTCTTCCACCACCACACTCTCATTCTCAAAGCTCTGGTCATCTGGTTCCCTAGCTTACCCATTGATACTTGCTTCGTCACCACGCTCTTATTCTCGAAGCTCTCGCATAGCGCTCAACACCATGACACTCCATCTCAGAAGGATCGATTTCTAAGTGGTGTGCCACCTTATAGCCCTGTTTTAAAGCTCAACATGATTGCAATCATACCTAAGTTGTGTGTTGCTTCATCGCTTGGTTCTAAAGCTCAGTATACCTACAAACATCTTATCTAGAGCATAGCATAGATCTTCTATAGAGTGTACAAATCTCTAGTGGTGGAGTGCTACGATCAGCTTACGGGTCTCATCTTGGAGGATTTGCAAGCTCAATTCGGACCTTCCGACGACTCTGCTAGCATCCACAATTGTCGCTTCATCCTCTTACAAGACTTAGCATATTTTTAATTGATTTCAGCACAAGTAGAGCATTAGCGCTTTTGGATATGAAAGTTGTATCGTTCACAGTGCCAACAAAGCGCAACTGCCATGGGTAAGCGCATTGGAAAGATTTATTTATTAAAAAAAAGAGAAAAAGTTTTGCATCATCACCATCACTGAGCTAGGAAGCTCTAGGCTCAGCAAAAGAGTCCTCATCATGGAGCTCAAGGGAGCTCTCATCTCAGTTCAATAAGTGGCCGCTATCATCGAGTTCAGAGCTTTCTAGTTGCCACCACTAGTGCGGAAAAGAGAAAGGAAAAGCTTTTGAATGTTTAGGGTTTTGTTATTTTTACACTTTAGGAATCTCTCCCTTTAAATTATCCGCATTGTCTTTTGGGCTCTTCGCACCTTTGGTCCAAACCACATTACTCACTTGTCCACAACACCTTAGTAGGGTGTTTCACATGCAGCTTGCATCATTTGGATTTTTGTTGTGTTTGTACACAACATGAGCACACTTTGGGGTACTTTCTTGTGAGTTTGTACATGTGCCTTGCTTGGGCTTGTTCACATGCTTTTGCACGTTGCATTTGTTTTAGGGGTGGTCACGCGCTCGGTGATTATTGGGCTTGTTTATGCGTTGTGTTTCACAGCCTTCATACATTTGGGATTATTTACATGCATGGTGTTTAAGGAGGGGTGTTCACATGCTGTGAGTGTTCTTGGTGGGGATTCTTTCACATTGTACACACTGATTCGTGTGTTGAGTGTTAGTTGGGCTTGTTCACACATCGTGGGTCACATGTCCTATATGCCTTGTGTTTGGGAGGTGTGTTCACACTTGTTGTGCACTGTGTTTTGGTGGTGCGTATGCTTTTGGTAGTGCTCACACACAGCCATGGGTTGTTACTTTTAATTTTATCCTTCATTTGATCACCATGGTGGAGAATTCACATTGTCATTGACATCATTCTGACAAAATTTCTGATTGTGATCGTAAGGGAGCCGCTCATGTCGTCATGGCTCTATGATTGCTCTTATGATTTTCCTGTCCTCCATCCATATCTTTTACAGAGTTCCCACATGCCTTTTGCATTTTGAGGCTTAGGCCTCTACGTCCTCGCTCCTCAACTTCTTGCTATCCTAAGGCAGCATATTCATGCTAGTATCAGATATTCGAGCTTCACAGTTTGATGCCTAGGCATTTTTGGCATTTGTTTGATGAGGAACAAATATGTGCCAGATGGTCTAGGTGGTCCACACACAGTGTTTTCATCACTTCATCGCTTGGCTACATCAGCATGGATGGTTTGGTATATTATTTGCATGGGGATGATTCATCTTTTGACGACTTGATTGAGTATCCCACACTCTAGTCATTGTGATTTGTTCCTAAGACATGATGTATTGTATATACACTCATACACATGATGACGTATTGGACACACACACACGCACACATGATGACATTGATGTGTATCACACAAAAATGCACATGATCATAGTGATGTATGTGCAAATGATGCCACTGACACATATGCACATGACGATGATGTATGTGATAGTGATGTGTGCGATTCATATCATGTGGGCATGATCTTGAGGACAGAGATGGCAACAAGCACAATGAGCATCGACACTTGTATGCCTATCTTCTTTCCTGGACACTTTAGTTGATTGTGGTGACATTTTAGAGGATAGTGTGCATTTGATTAATGATGCGTCCATTAGCACACTCGGGATCGGTATACTCATTAACACACTGAGCATCGACAATTCTGTGCCTATCTTCTTTCCTACAAATCACGTGGACACTTTAGTTGATCGTGGGTGGCGACCTTTTAGAGGATAGTGTGCATTTGATTAATGATGAATCCATTAGCACACTTGGGATTAGTATACCCATTAGCACACTTGAGGTTAGTGATACTCCGGATACAAGTGAGAGAGACACCTATGAGCATAGATCTGAGTTCTTAGTGTTAGATGCATTAGGCTATTCTTCTAGGATTTCTATTTGTGGAGAGTATTCATTACACATTCTTGGCAGTCTTCATGTGGATAGAGTTCATGTGTTTAAGCAATCGAGGATAGTGCATGAGAGTAGTGATGATTTCATCAAGGTGACATATCTAGTAGGATTATGCGTATTGATCATGTCCATAGTAGATCATATGACATATATCTTGAGAGATTTGCATTTGATCTAGACATATCCCTAGATCCTATATTGTTGGAGATAGATTTGTTATCGGATGTAGGTCACATAGGAGAACTATTGATGGAGATAGACCATGTTTACGAGGATGACCTTGCAGACCTTGGGGATGCCATAGATGATGATTTAAGAGACAATAACATTTGACTTTCGTGTGAGGATACCTCTTCATTTTTCAGTGATGTAGTACTATGATGATGTTGATGATCAAATTGTTATCTTGGATCATCACACACACAAAGGGTTTTGCACATGAGGAGATGATGCACGGTTTGGCTCATGCCCATATATCCATTGATACAGTGGATCATGTCAAATGGCATATACTGCACCCAAAATTTTGTAAATGTCCTGGCTCCAAAGAAAATAGGATCATGTCGGCACCCACAGAAGGAACCATAAGAACATGTGTCAAGGTTGGCGTCATGCAAGGGTAAGAGCAAACCAAGGCCATCATCCCATTTAGCATCAATTGAAAAGTCAAAGACATGACCCCCATTGCATCAAGTATAGGGGCATGAGTTGAACAAAAACGTAAATGTCCGGGGAACTCCAAAGAAAATAGGATTGTGTCGACACCCATAGGAACCAAAAGAACATGTCTCAAGGTTGGCATCATACGAGGGTAAGAAGAAACCAATGCCGTCATCCTATGTAGCATCGCTCGAAAAGTCAAAGATATGATCCACTGCATCAATAGGCGTATGGGCATGAGCCGAACCATGCGTCAATAGGTATTTAGACATATATTGCATCCAAAAGTAAATGTTCCGATTCTAAAGAAAATAGAATCGTCTTTACACCCATAGAAAACAAAAGTGAGGTATTTTTGGTGGTCATTTCATTTTGGACAAGGAGCTTGGATACTTCCTTCTCAAGCTAGAGGGTCACACATTTGTTCCATGGTTGGATGGTCCACACTTGGGCTATCTATTTGATCCAAGTGGATATATAGCGAGCTACATGATCGACATGGGTAGCTATCCATTTGATCCAGGAGGATTGGCCAAGCACATCACCAACATTGGCTCTCTACATTTTCCATTCTATCCAGGCAATTCGAGAGCCATTGATTTGGAGTCTACATGGTTTGGATTTACATTTCATGTATGTAGGAGGGGATGGTTTTTGTAATGGATCAACTAATTTTATATTAGGCTTAGGACCATGTTCATGGACTCAAGCATATAAGGGGGCCACGGTTGTCATTTGTGTCCTTTATGACTTTTATGACCGTTTATGATATTTGGACATTATCTCTCCTAGACATTTTGTTTGTTCTTGGAGCCTTGGTTTATGGAGGTCTTTTTGCATCCTCTTGGTGAGAGGTTAACTCACTTAGGCATCATGGTTCTTTGTATGAGATTATCTCTTTAATATCCTAAATAATAACCCATATCTCAGCTTTCATTCCATTCTAGTCTTCCTTTTGTGAAGAAGAGTATTAATAAAGTTACAAAATATAATTTTTTATGTAATAGTCTCAAGTATATAGATTTTAGTGTAGAGTTGAAGAACATTGAAGATTCAATTCAAGATCAATGTAGAATTGAAGATTCAAGTTTAGAGAGCAAGATTCGTGCAAAGATTCACAGTTGTGGATAGTGATACTTATCAAAATCCTACACATTCTTTGCATCCCTTTGCTATTTGTTATGGTTCTTGCTATGACTTCCAAGAAACAGTTGAAATATCAAGAAATAGTTAAAATACCAAGAAATGGTAAAAATGCCAACAAACATTTACAAATAAAGATTAAACAACAGTGGTTTTCTCATATTAGATTGTTTACAACTCAATTGAACTAGCACTAATCTTCAAAGATTAGTGTTAATCTGTGGAAGTTTAAGAAAACCAGTACACAAAAGTGTTGTCTTGATAAATCAAGTGCAACTTTGGAAAAGATTGAGTGTAGATTATAGCTTCATGTAGAAAACAATGCAAAGTTCTATGTATTTGATGCAAATACAGAGTATGGCCCTGTTGGGAATTGAGCCTAGTCAACTGGTGCGAGCGAGTGTGCGACATACACCACGGGTTCTCCTAACTTGCATATATGGCCTCTTGAGTGGGAAGGTCTCTCACAAGCATTGATTTGTCCCTCTAAAGCATCATCACTTAGCTTTGCAAAAGCTCTCAGCAAGCAATAGTACCAGGCTAGCAATATAGATAGTATCATTAAGTAATATAAGAAGAGCAAGATTGAAATACTAGCAAAAGTCAATGCTCTAAGTCACTATAGAGCAACAACAACCAGCTTGGATACTATGTCTAGATACTATGGAGTCTAGATAAATATATTCTTTTGGTAGTGGCTTTAAAGGACTAAAGCTTGTTCGATTATAGAGACCATGAGTGATACTTCTAAAAGAAATAGATCTGGATTGCTTATAGCAAAACAACACATGCAGAAGTAAAGTAAAAACAAACTAAGGAGCATACCATTTTTGTTTACAACATCCTAAGTTGCAACCCAGCCAAGCAGGTAGTATCATCATCAATGTATCTAGAGAACAAGATAGTTAGTCAAATCTCTCAAGCTAAATGCAGGTCTCTGCCTGTGAGACAGATTCATATAGTAACACCATGGTTGTTTGCCAATGTTGTGGTAGCCTTGGTATAGAGAAACAAGAAATTAGCAGTAAATCTATTTTGAGATCACAAATCAGACTCTTTTTAAGGTTCTATTTCCCAAACATTTAAGGGTCTCTAGAGACCCACAGATGTGGTTGTGGAGTTGCTGAGCATTTTGGGAAAATTTCATAGGCATTAAGGAGTCTCAGAGGGACTAGGAATTGGTTTATGTACGAAAATCTGGCCATCTACTTCCCTAGCTCACCCATTGACACTTGCTTCTTCCTGCACCACACTCTCATTCTCAAAGCTCTGTTCATCTGCTTCTTTAGCTCACCCATTGATACTTGCTCCATGCCACCACACTCTTATTCTCGAAGCTCTCGCACAGCGCTCAACACCATGACACTCCATCTTAGAGGGATCGCTTTCTAAGTGGTGTGCCACTTCATAGCCCTGTTTTAAAGCTCAACATGATTGCAATGATGCCTAAGTTGTGTGTTGCTTCATTGCTTGGTTCTAAAGCTCAGCATACCTACAAACATCTCATCTAGAGCATAGCATAGATCTTCTATAGAGTGTACAAATCTCTAGTGGTGGAGTGCTACGATCAGCTTACGGGTCTCATTCATCTTGCAGGATTTGAAAGCTCAATTCCGACCTTTCGACGACTCTGCTAGCATCTACAATTGTCGCTTCATCGTCTTACAAGGCTTAGCATATTTTTAATTGATTTAAGCACAAGTAGAGCATTAGCACTTTTGGATATGAAAGTTATATCGTTCACAGTGCCAACAAAGCACAACTGCCATGGCTAAGCGCATTGGAAAGATTTATTTATTTAAACAAAAGAGAAAAAGTTTTGCATCATCACCATCACTGAGCTAGGAAGCTCTAGGCTCAGCAAAAGAGTCCTCATCATGGAGCTCAAGAGAGCTCTCATCTCAATTCAATAAGTGGCTACTATCATTGAGTTCACAGCTTTCTAGTTGAGCCACCACTAGTGCGGAAAAGAGAAAGGAAAAGCTTTTGAATGTTTAGGGTTTTGTTATTTTTACACTTTAGGAATCTCTCCCTTTAAATTATCCGCACTGTCTTCTGGGCTCTTCGCACCCTTGGTCTAAACCACATTACTCTCTTGTCCACAACACCTTAGGGGTGTTTTGCATGCAGCTTGCATCATTTGGATTTTTGTTGTGTTTGTACACAACATGAGCACACTTTGGGGTACTTTCTTGTGAGTTTGTACATGTGCCTTGCTTGGGCTTGTTCACATGCTTTTGCACGTTGCATTTGTTTTAGGGGTGGTCACGCGCTCGGTGATTATTGGGCTTGTTTATGCGTTGTGTTTCACAGCCTTCATACATTTGGGATTATTTACATGCATGGTGTTTAAGGAGGGGTGTTCACATGCTGTGAGTGTTCTTGGTGGGGATTCTTTCACATTGTACACACTGATTCGTGTGTTGAGTGTTAGTTGGGCTTGTTCACACATCGTGGGTCACATGTCCTATATGCCTTGTGTTTGGGAGGTGTGTTCACACTTGTTGTGCACTGTGTTTTGGTGGTGCGTATGCTTTTGGTAGTGCTCACACACAGCCATGGGTTGTTACTTTTAATTTTAGTACTATGATGATGTCGATGATCAAATTCTTATCTTGGATCATCATACACACATAAAGGGTTTTGCACATGAGGATATGATGCACGGTTTGGCTCATGCCCACATATCCATTGATATAGTGGATCATGTCAAATGGCATATACTGCACCCAAAATTCTGTAAATGTCCTGGCTCCAAAGAAAATAGGATCATGTCGGCACTCGTAGAAGGAACCAAAAGAACATATGTCAAGGTTGACGTCATGCAAGGGTAAGAGCAAACCAAGGCCATCATCCCATTTAGCATCAATTGAAAAGTCAAAGACATGACCCCCACTGTATCAGGTATAGGGGCATGAGTTGAACAAAAAAGTAAATGTCCCGGGCGCTCCAAAGAAAATAGGATTGTGTCGACACTTATAGGAACCAAAAGAACATGTCTCAAGGTTGGCATCAGATGAGGGTAAGAGGAAACCAATGCCGTCATCCTATGTAGCATCGCTCGAAAAGCAAAGATATGATCCACTGCATCAATAGGCATATGGGCATGAACCGAACCATGCGTCAATAGGTGTATAGACATATATTGCATCCAAAAGTAAATGTCTTGATTACTGCACCCAAAATTTTGTAAATGTCCTGGCTCCAAAGAAAATAGGATCATGTCGACACCCGCAGAAGGAACCAAAAGAACATATGTCAAGGTTGGCGTCATGCAAGGGTAAGAGCAAACCAAGGCCATCATCCCATTTAGCATCATTTGAAAAGTCAAAGACATGACCCCCACTGCATCAGGTATAGGGGCATGAGTTGAACAAAAAAGTAAATGTCCCGGGCACTCCAAAGAAAATAGGATTGTGTCGACACCCATAGGAACCAAAAGAACATGTCTCAAGGTTGGCATCATACGAGGGTAAGAGGAAACCAATGCCGTCATCCTATGTAGCATCGCTCAAAAAGTCAAAGATATGATCCACTGCATCAATAGGCGTATGGGCATGAGCCGAACCATGCGTCAATAGGTATATAGACATATATTGCATCCAAAAGTAAATGTCTTGATTCTAAAGAAAATACAATCGTGTTGACACCCATAGAAAACAAAAGTGAGGTATTTTTGGTGGTCATTTCACTTTGGACAAGGAGCTTGGATACTTCCTTCTCAAGCCAGAGGGTCACACATTTGTTCCATGGTTGGATGGTCCACACTTGGGCTATCTATTTGATCCAAGTGGATATATAGCAAGCTACATCATCGACATGGGTATCTTTCCATTTGATCCGGGTGGATTGGCCAAGCACATCACCAATATTGGCTCTCTACATTTTCCATTCTATCCAGGCAATTCGAGAGCCATTGATTTGGAGTCTACATGGTTTGGATTTACATTTCATGTATGTAGGAGGGGATGGTTTTTGTAATGGAGCAACTACTTTTATATTAGGCTTAGGACCATGTTCATGGACTCAAGTATATAAGGGGGCCATGGTTGTCATTTGTGCCCTGACCGTTTATGATCTTTGGACATTATCTCTCCTTGACATTTTGTTTGTTCTTGGAGCCTTGGTTTATGGAAGTCTTTTTGCATCCTCTTAGTGAGAGGTTAACTCACTTAGGCATCATGGTTCTTTGTATGAGATTCTCTCTTTAATATCCTAAATAATAACCCATATCTCAGCTTTATGATCATTCCATTCTAGTCTTCCTTTTGTGAAGAAGAGTAATAATACAGTTACAAAATATAATTTTTTGTGCAGTAGTCTCAAGTACAGAAACAAAGATTTTAGTGTAGAGCTGCAGAACATTGAAGATTCAATTCAAGATCAATGTAGAATTGAAGATTCAAGTTTAGAGAGCAAGATTCATGCAAAGATTCACAGTTGTGGATGAGTGATACTTATCAAAATCCTACACCTTCTTTGCATCCCTTCGCTATTTGTTATAGTTCTTGCTACGACTTCCAAGAAACAGTTGAAATATCAAGAAATAGTTAAAATACCAAGAAATGGTAAAAATGCCAACAAACGTTTGCAAATAAAGATTAAACAATAGTGGTTTTCTCATATTAGGTTGTTTACAACTTAATTGGACTAGCACTAATCCTCAAAGATTAGTGTTAATCTGTGGAAGTTTAAGAAAACCAGTTCACAAAAGTGTTGTCTTGATAAATCAAGTGCAACTCTGGAAAAGATTGAGTGTAGATCGTAGCTTCATGTAGAAAACAATGCAAAGTTCTATCGATTTGATGCAAATACAGAGTATGGCCCTGTCGAGAATTGAGCCTAGTCAAAACTGGTGCAAGCGAGTGTGCCATATACACCAAGGGTTCTCCTAACCTGCATATATGGCCTCTTGAGTGGGAAGGTCTCTCACAAGCATTGATTTGTCCCTCTAAAGCATCATCACTTAGCTTCGCAAAAGCTCTCAGCAAAAGTAACGGTACCAGGCTAGCAATATAGATAGTATCATTAAGTAATATAAGAAGAGCAAGATTGAAATACTAGCAGTAGTCAATGTTCTAAGTCACTATAGAGCAACAACAACCAACTTGGATACTATGTCTAGATACTATGGAGTCTAGATAAATATATTCTTCTGGTAGTGGCTTTAAAGGACTAAAGCTTGCTCGATTATAGAGA
Organism: Cibotium barometz; assembly: GCF_041138505.1. Taxonomy (NCBI): domain Eukaryota; kingdom Viridiplantae; phylum Streptophyta; class Polypodiopsida; order Cyatheales; family Cibotiaceae; genus Cibotium; species Cibotium barometz. The sequence goes on along the minus strand of NC_141072.1, from coordinate 12,440,002 downwards.
CCATGAGTGATACTTCTAAAAGAAATAGATCTGGATTGCTTATAGCAAAACAACACATGTAGAAGTAAAGTAAAAACGAACTAAGGAGCATACCATTTTTGTTTACAACATCCTAAGTTGCAACCCAGCCAAGCAGGTAGTATCATCATCAATGTATCTAGAGAACAAGGTAGTTAGTCAAATCTCTCAAGCTAAATGCAGGTCTCTGCCTGTGACAGATTTAGATAGTAACCCCATGGTTGTTTGCCAATGTTGTGGTAGCCTAGGTATAGAGAAACAAGAAATAAGTAGTAAATCTATTTTGAGATCACAAATCAGACTCTTTTTAAGGTTCTATTTCCCAAACATTTAAGGTTCTCTACCCATAGATGTGGCTGTGGAGTTGCTAAGCATTTTGGAAGAATTTCATAGGCATTAAGGAGTCTTAGAGGGGCTAGGAATTGGTTTATATAAGAAGATTTGGCCATCTACTTCCCTAGCTCACCCATTGACACTTGCTTCTTCCACACTCTCATTCTCAAAGCCCTCGTCATCTGCTTCTCTAGCTCACCCATTGATACTTGCTCCGCCACCACGCTCTTATTCTTGAATCTCTCGCACATCGCTCAACACCATGACACTCCATCTCAGAAGGATCGCTTTCTAAGTGGTGTGCCACTTCATAGCCCTATTTCAAAGCTCATGATTGCAACGATGCCTAAGTTGTGCTTCATCGCTTGGTTCTAAAGCTCAGCATACCTACAAACATCTTATCTAGAGCATAGCATAGATCTTCTATAGAGTGTACAAATCTCTAGTAGTGGAGTGCTACGATCAGCTTACGGGTCTCATTCATCTTGGAGGATTTGCAAGCTCAATTCGGACCTTCCGCTGACGACTCTGCTAGCATCTATAATTGTCGCTACATCGTCCTACAAGGCTTAGCATATTTTTAATTGATTTAAGCACAAGTAGAGCATTAGCGCTTTTGGATATGAAAGTTGTATTGTTCACAATGCCAACAAAGCGCAACTGCCATGGCTAAGCGCATTGGAAAGATTTATTTATTAAAAAAAGAGAAAAAGTTTTGCATCATCACCATCACTAAGCTAGGAAGCTCTAGGCTCAGCAAAAGAGTCCTCATCATGGAGCTCAAGAGAGCTCGCATCTCAATTCAATAAGTGGCCGCCATCATCGAGTTCATAGCTTTCTAGTTGAGCCACCACTAGTGCGCAAAAGAGAAAGGAAAAGCTTTTGAATGTTTAGGGTTTTGTTATTTTTACACTTCAAGAATCTCTCCCTTTAAATTATCCGCACTGTCTTCTGGGCTCTTCGCACCTTTGGTCCAAACCACATTACTCTCTTGTCCACAACACCTTAGGGGTGTTTCGCATGCAGCTTGCATCATTTGGATTTTTGTTGTGTTTGTACACAACACGAGCACACTTTGGGGTACTTTCTTGTGAGTTTGTACATGTACATGCCTTGCTTGGGCTTGTTCACATGCTTTTACACGTTGCGTTTGTTTCCGGGGTGATCACGCGCTTGGTGATTATTGGGCTTGTTTATGCGTTGTGTTTCATAGCCTTCATACATTTGGGATCATTTACATGCATGGTGTTTAAGGAGGGGTGTTCACATGCTATGAGTGTTCTTGGTGGGGATTCTTTCACATTGTACACACTGATTTGTGTGTTGAGTGTTAGTTGGGCTTGTTCACACATCGTGGGTCACATGTCCTATATGCCTTGTGTTTGAGAGGTGTGTTCACACTTGTTGTGCACTGTGTTTTGGTGGTGCGTATGCTTTTGGTAGTGCTCACACACAGCCATGGGTTGTTACTTTTAATTTTATCCTTCATTTGATCACCATGGTGGAGAATTCACATTGTCATCGCGACATCATTCTGACAAAATTTTTGATTGTGATCGTAAGGGAGCCGCTCATGTCATCATGGCTCTATGATTGCTCTTATGATTTTCCTTCTGGTATCATGTGCTCCATCCATATCTTTTACAGAGTTCACACATGCCTTTGGCATTTCCAGGCTTAGCCCTCTACGTCCTCGCTCCTCAACTTCTTGCTATCCTGAGGCAGCATATTCATGCCAGTATCAGATATTCGAGCTTCACAGTTTGATGCCTAGGCATTTTCGGCATTTGTTTGATGAGGAACAAATATGTGCCAGATGGTCTAGGTGGTCCACACACAGTGTTTTCATCAGTTCATCGCTTGGCTACATCAGCATGGATGGTTTGGTATATTATTTGCATGAGGATGATTTATTTTTTGACGACTTGATTGAGTATCCCACACTCTGGTCATTCTGATTTGTTCCTAAGACATGATGTATTGTATCATACACTCATACACATTATGACGTATTGGACACACACACACACACACACACACACACACACACACACATGATGACATTGATGTGTATCACACAAAAATGCACATGATCATAGTGATGTACGTGCACATGATGCCACTGACACATGCCCATGACGATGATGTATGTGATAGTGATGTGTGCGATTCATATCATGTGGGCATAATCTCAAGGACAGAGATGGCAACAAGCACAATGAGCATCGACACTTGTATGCCTATCTTCTTTCTTGGACACTTTAGTTGATTGTGGTGACATTTTAGAGGATAGTGTGCATTTGATTAATGATGCATCCATTAGCACACTCGGGATCGGTATACTCATTAACACACTGAGCATGGACAATTCTGTGCCTATCTTCTTTCCTACAAATCACGTGGACACTTTAGTTGATCGTGGTGACCTTTTAGAGGATAGTGTGCATTTGATTAATGATGCATCCATTAGCACACTTGGGATTAGTATACCCATTAGCACACTTGAGGTTAGTGATACTCCGGATACTAGTGACAGAGACATCTATGAGCATAGATCTGAGTTCTTAGCATTAGATGCATTAGGCTATTCTTCTAGGATTTCTATTTGTGGAGATATCGCTGATACGTCCAATACTTCTAGTATTCATTGCGCATTCTTGGCAGTCTTCATGTGGATAGAGTTCATGTGTTTAAGCAATCGAGGATAGTGCATGAAAGTAGTGATGATTTCATCGAGGTGACACATCGTAGTAGGATTATGCATATTGATCATGTCCATAGTAGATCATATGACATATATCTTGAGAGATTTGCATTTGATCTAGACATATCCTTAGATCCTATATTGTTGGAGATAGATTTGTTATCGGATGTAGGTCACATAGGGGAACTATTGATGGAGATAGACCATGTTTACGAGGATGACCTTGCAGACCTTGGGGATGCCATAGATGATGATTTAAGAGACGATAACATTTACCTTTTGTGTGAGGATACCTCTTCATTTTTCAGTGATGTAGTACTATGATGATGTCGATGATTAAATTGTTATCTTGGATCATCATACACACATAAAGGGTTTTGCACATGAGGAGATGATGCACGGTTTGGCTCATGCCCATATATCCATTGATACAGTGGATCATGTATAATGGCATATACTGCACCCAAAATTTTGTAAATGTCCTGGCTCCAAAGAAAATAGGATCATGTCAACACCCACAGAAAGAACCAAAAGAACATATGTCAAGGTTGGCGTCATGCAAGGGTAAGAGCAAACCAAGGCCATCATCCCATTTAGCGTCAATTGAAAAGTCAAAGACGACCCCCATTGCATCAAGTATAGGGGCATGAGTTGAACCGGGGAACTCCAAAGAAAATAGGATTGTGTCGACACCCATAGGAACCAAAAGAACATGTCTCAAGGTTGGCATCATACGAGGGTAAGAAGAAACCAATGCCGTCATCCTATGTAGCATCGCTCGAAAAGTCAAAGATATGATCCACTGCATCAATAGGCGTATGGGCATGAGCCGAGCCATGCGTCAATAGGTATTTAGACATATATTGCATCCAAAAGTAAATGTTCCGATTCTAAAGAAAATAGAATCGTCTTTACACCCATAGAAAACAAAAGTGAGGTATTTTTGGTGGTCATTTCACTTTGGACAAGGAGCTTGGATACTTCCTTCTCAAGCCAGAGGGTCACACATTTGTTCCATGGTTGGATGGTCCACACTTGGGCTATCTATTTGATCCAAGTGGATATATAGCGAGCTACATGATCGACATGGGTAGCTATCCATTTGATCCAGGAGGATTGGCCAAGCACATCACCAACATTGGCTCTCTACATTTTCCATTCTAGCCAGGCAATTCGAGAGCCATTGATTTGGAGTCTACATGGTTTGGATTTACATTTCATGTATGTAGGAGGGGATGGTTTTTGTAATGGAGCAACTAATTTTATATTAGGCTTAGGACCATGTTCATGGACTCAAGCATATAAGGGGGCCACGGTTGTCATTTGTGTCCTTTATGACTTTTATGACCGTTTATGATATTTGGACATTATCTCTCCTAGACATTTTGTTTGTTCTTGGAGCCTTGGTTTATGGAAGTCTTTTTGCATCCTCTTGGTGAGAGGTTAACTCACTTAGGCATCATGGTTCTTTGTATGAGATTATCTCTTTAATATCCTAAATAATAACCCATATCTCAGCTTTCATTCCATTCTAGTCTTCCTTTTGTGAAGAAGAGTATTAATAAAGTTACAAAATATAATTTTTTATGCAATAGTCTCAAGTACATAGATTTTAGTGTAGAGTTGAAGAACATTGAAGATTCAATTCAAGATCAATGTAGAATTGAAGATTCAAGTTTAGAGAGCAAGATTCGTGCAAAGATTCACAGTTGTGGATAGTGATACTTATCAAAATCCTACACATTCTTTGCATCCTTTTGCTATTTGTTATGGTTCTTGCTATGACTTCCAAGAAACAGTTGAAATATCAAGAAATAGTTAAAATACCAAGAAATGGTAAAAATGCCAACAAACGTTTACAAATAAAGATTAAACAACAGTGGTTTTCTCATATTAGATTGTTTACAACTCAATTGAACTAGCACTAATCTTCAAAGATTAGTGTTAATCTGTGGAAGTTTAAGAAAACCAGTACACAAAAGTGTTGTCTTGATAAATCAAGTGCAACTTTGGAAAAGATTGAGTGTAGATTATAGCTTCATGTAGAAAACAATGCAAAGTTCTATGTATTTGATGCAAATACAGAGTATGGCCCTGTTGGGAATTGAGCCTAGTCAACTGGTGCGAGCGAGTGTGCGACATACACCACGGGTTCTCCTAACTTGCATATATGGCCTCTTGAGTGGGAAGGTCTCTCACAAGCATTGATTTGTCCCTCTAAAGCATCATCACTTAGCTTTGCAAAAGCTCTCAGCAAGCAATAGTACCAGGCTAGCAATATAGATAGTATCATTAAGTAATATAAGAAGAGCAAGATTGAAATACTAGCAAAAGTCAATGCTCTAAGTCACTATAGAGCAACAACAACCAGCTTGGATACTATGTCTAGATACTATGGAGTCTAGATAAATATATTCTTTTGGTAGTGGCTTTAAAGGACTAAAGCTTGTTCGATTATAGAGACCATGAGTGATACTTCTAAAAGAAATAGATCTGGATTGCTTATAGCAAAACAACACACGCAGAAGTAAAGTAAAAACAAACTAAGGAGCATACCATTTTTGTTTACAACATCCTAAGTTACAACCCAGCCAAGCAGGTAGTATCATCATCAATGTATCTAGAGAACAAGATAGTTAGTCAAATCTCTCAAGCTAAATGCAGGTCTCTGCCTGTGAGACAGATTCATATAGTAACACCATGGTTGTTTGCCAATGTTGTGGTAGCCTTGGTATAGAGAAACAAGAAATTAGCAGTAAATCTATTTTGAGATCACAAATCAGACTCTTTTTAAGGTTCTATTTCCCAAACATTTAAGGGTCTCTAGAGACCCACAGATGTGGTTGTGGAGTTGCTGAGCATTTTGGGAAAATTTCATAGGCATTAAGGAGTCTCAGAGGGACTAGGAATTGGTTTATGTATGAAAATCTGGCCATCTACTTCCCTAGCTCACCCATTGACACTTGCTTCTTCCTGCACCACACTCTCATTCTCAAAGCTCTGTTCATCTGCTTCTTTAGCTCACCCATTGATACTTGCTCCATGCCACCACGCTCTTATTCTCGAAGCTCTCGCACAGCGCTCAACACCATGACACTCCATCTTAGAGGGATCGCTTTCTAAGTGGTGTGCCACTTCATAGCCCTGTTTTAAAGCTCAACATGATTGCAATGATGCCTAAGTTGTGTGTTGCTTCATTGCTTGGTTCTAAAGCTCAGCATACCTACAAACATCTCATCTAGAGCATAGCATAGATCTTCTATAGAGTGTACAAATCTCTAGTGGTGGAGTGCTACGATCAGCTTACGGGTCTCATTCATCTTGCAGGATTTGAAAGCTCAATTCCGACCTTTCGACGACTCTGCTAGCATCTACAATTGTCGCTTCATCGTCTTACAAGGCTTAGCATATTTTTAATTGATTTAAGCACAAGTAGAGCATTAGCACTTTTGGATATGAAAGTTATATCGTTCACAGTGCCAACAAAGCGCAACTGCCATGGCTAAGCGCATTGGAAAGATTTATTTATTAAAAAAAAAGAGAAAAAGTTTTGCATCATCACCATCACTGAGCTAGGAAGCTCTAGGCTCAGCAAAAGAGTCCTCATCATGGAGCTCAAGAGAGCTCTCATCTCAATTCAATAAGTGGTTACTATCATTGAGTTCACAGCTTTCTAGTTGAGCCACCACTAGTGCGGAAAAGAGAAAGGAAAAGCTTTTGAATGTTTAGGGTTTTGTTATTTTTACACTTTAGGAATCTCTCCCTTTAAATTATCCGCACTGTCTTCTGGGCTCTTCGCACCCTTGGTCTAAACCACATTACTCTCTTGTCCACAACACCTTAGGGGTGTTTTGCATGCAGCTTGCATCATTTGTATTTTTGTTGTGTTTGTACACAACATGAGCACACTTTGGGGTACTTTCTTGTGAGTTTGTACATGTGCCTTGCTTGGGCTTGTTCACATGCTTTTGCACGTTGCATTTGTTTTCGGGGTGATCACACGCTTGGTGATTATTGGGCTTGTTTATGCGTTGTGTTTCACAGAGCCTTCATACATTTTGGGATTATTTACATGCATGGTGTTTAAGGAGGGGTGTTCACATGCTGTGAGCATTCTTGGTGGGGATTCTTTCACATTGTACACACTGATTCGTGTGTTGAGTGTTAGTTGGGCTTGTTCACACATCGTGGGTCATGTCCTATATGCCTTGTGTTTGAGAGGTGTGTTCACACTTGTGGTGCACTGTGTTTTGGTGGTGCGTATGCTTTTGGTAGTGCTCACACACAGCCATGGGTTGTTACTTTTAATTTTAGTACTATGATGATGTCGATGATCAAATTCTTATCTTGGATCATCATACACACATAAAGGGTTTTGCACATGAGGATATGATGCACGGTTTGGCTCATGCCCACATATCCATTGATATAGTGGATCATGTCAAATGGCATATACTGCACCCAAAATTCTGTAAATGTCCTGGCTCCAAAGAAAATAGGATCATGTCGGCACTCGTAGAAGGAACCAAAAGAACATATGTCAAGGTTGACGTCATGCAAGGGTAAGAGCAAACCAAGGCCATCATCCCATTTAGCATCAATTGAAAAGTCAAAGACATGACCCCCACTGTATCAGGTATAGGGGCATGAGTTGAACAAAAAAGTAAATGTCCCGGGCGCTCCAAAGAAAATAGGATTGTGTCGACACTTATAGGAACCAAAAGAACATGTCTCAAGGTTGGCATCAGACGAGGGTAAGAGGAAACCAATGCCGTCATCCTATGTAGCATCGCTCGAAAAGCAAAGATATGATCCACTGCATCAATAGGCGTATGGGCATGAACCGAACCATGCGTCAATAGGTGTATAGACATATATTGCATCCAAAAGTAAATGTCTTGATTACTGCACCCAAAATTTTGTAAATGTCCTGGCTCCAAAGAAAATAGGATCATGTCGACACCCGCAGAAGGAACCAAAAGAACATATGTCAAGGTTGGCGTCATGCAAGGGTAAGAGCAAACCAAGGCCATCATCCCATTTAGCATCATTTGAAAAGTCAAAGACATGACCCCCACTGCATCAGGTATAGGGGCATGAGTTGAACAAAAAAGTAAATATCCCGGGCACTCCAAAGAAAATAGGATTGTGTCGACACCCATAGGAACCAAAAGAACATGTCTCAAGGTTGGCATCATACGAGGGTAAGAGGAAACCAATGCCGTTATCCTATGTAGCATCGCTTAAAAAGTCAAAGATATGATCACTGCATCAATAGGCGTATGGGCATGAGCCGAACCATGCGTCAATAGGTATATAGACATATATTGCATCCAAAAGTAAATGTCTTGATTCTAAAGAAAATACAATCGTGTTGACACCCATAGAAAACAAAAGTGAGGTATTTTTGGTGGTCATTTCACTTTGGACAAGGAGCTTGGATACTTCCTTCTCAAGCCAGAGGGTCACACATTTGTTCCATGGTTGGATGGTCCACACTTGGGCTATCTATTTGATCCAAGTGGAGCTACATCATCGACATGGGTATCTATCCATTTGATCCGAGTGGATTGGCCAAGCACATCACCAATATTGGCTCTCTACATTTTCCATTCTATCCAGGCAATTCGAGAGCCATTGATTTGGAGTCTACATGGTTTGGATTTACATTTCATGTATGTAGGAGGGGATGGTTTTTGTAATGGAGCAACTACTTTTATATTAGGCTTAGGACCATGTTCATGGACTCAAGTATATAAGGGGGCCATGGTTGTCATTTGTGCCCTTTATGACTTTTATGACCGTTTATGATCTTTGGACATTATCTCTCCTTGACATTTTGTTTGTTCTTGGAGCCTTGGTTTATGGAAGTCTTTTTGCATCCTCTTAGTGAGAGGTTAACTCACTTAGGCATGATGGTTCTTTGTATGAGATTCTCTCTTTAATATCCTAAATAATAACCCATATCTCAGCTTTATGATCATTCCATTCTAGTCTTCCTTTTGTGAAGAAGAGTAATAATACAGTTACAAAATATAATTTTTTGTGCAGTAGTCTCAAGTACAGAAACAAAGATTTTAGTGTAGAGCTGCAGAACATTGAAGATTCAATTCAAGATCAATGTAGAATTGAAGATTCAAGTTTAGAGAGCAAGATTCATGCAAAGATTCACAGTTGTGGATGAGTGATACTTATCAAAATCCTACACCTTCTTTGCATCCCTTCGCTATTTGTTATAGTTCTTGCTATGACTTCCAAGAAACAGTTGAAATATCAAGAAATAGTTAAAATACCAAGAAATGGTAAAAATGCCAACAAACGTTTGCAAATAAAGATTAAACAATAGTGGTTTTCTCATATTAGGTTGTTTACAACTTAATTGGACTAGCACTAATCCTCAAAGATTAGTGTTAATCTGTGGAAGTTTAAGAAAACCAGTTCACAAAAGTGTTGTCTTGATAAATCAAGTGCAACTTTGGAAAAGATTGAGTGTAGATCGTAGCTTCATGTAGAAAACAATGCAAAGTTCTATCGATTTGATGCAAATACAGAGTATGGCCCTGTCGAGAATTGAGCCTAGTCAACTGGTGCAAGCGAGTGTGCCATATACACCAAGGGTTCTCCTAACCTGCATATATGGCCTCTTGAGTGGGAAGGTCTCTCACAAGCATTGATTTGTCCCTCTAAAGCATCATCACTTAGCTTCGCAAAAGCTCTCAGCAAAAGTAACGGTACCAGGCTAGCAATATAGATAGTATCATTAAGTAATATAAGAAGAGCAAGATTGAAATACTAGCAGTAGTCAATGTTCTAAGTCACTATAGAGCAACAACAACCAGCTTGGATACTATGTCTAGATACTATGGAGTCTAGATAAATATATTCTTCTGGTAGTGGCTTTAAAGGACTAAAGCTTGCTCGATTATAGAGACCATGAGTGATACTTCTAAAAGAAATAGATCTGGATTGCTTATAGCAAAACAACACATGTAGAAGTAAAGTAAAAACGAACTAAGGAGCATACCAATTTTGTTTACAACATCCTAAGTTGCAACCCAGCCAAGAAGGTAGTATCATCATCAATGTATCTAGAGAACAAGGTAGTTAGTCAAATCTCTCAAGCTAAATGCAGGTCTCTGCCTGTGAGACAGATTTAGATAGTAACCCCATGGTTGTTTGCCAATGTTGTGGTAGCCTAGGTATAGAGAAACAAGAAATAAGTAGTAAATCTATTTTGAGACCACAAATCAGACTCTTTTTAAGGTTCTATTTCCCAAACATTTAAGGTTCTCTACCCATAGATGTGGCTGTGGAGTTGCTAAGCATTTTGGAAGAATTTCATAGGCATTAAGGAGTCTTAGAGGGGCTAGGAATTGGTTTATATAAGAAGATTTGGCCATCTACTTCCCTAGCTCACCCATTGACACTTGCTTCTTCCACACTCTCATTCTCAAAGCCCTCGTCATCTGCTTCTCTAGCTCACCCATTGATACTTGCTCCGCCACCACGCTCTTATTCTTGAATCTCTCGCACATCGCTCAACACCATGACACTCCATCTCAGAAGGATCGCTTTCTAAGTGGTGTGCCACTTCATAGCCCTGTTTCAAAGCTCATGATTGCAACGATGCCTAAGTTGTGCTTCATCGCTTGGTTCTAAAGCTCAGCATACCTACAAACATCTTATCTAGAGCATAGCATAGATCTTCTATAGAGTGTACAAATCTCTAGTAGTGGAGTGCTACGATCAGCTTACGGGTCTCATTCATCTTGGAGGATTTGCAAGCTCAATTCGGACCTTCCGCTGACGACTCTGCTAGCATCTATAATTGTCGCTTCATCGTCTTACAAGGCTTAGCATATTTTTAATTGATTTAAGCACAAGTAGAGCATTAGCGCTTTTGGATATGAAAGTTGTATTGTTCACAATGCCAACAAAGCGCAACTGCCATGGCTAAGCGCATTGGAAAGATTTATTTATTAAAAAAAAGAGAAAAAGTTTTGCATCATCACCATCACTAAGCTAGGAAGCTCTAGGCTCAGCAAAAGAGTCCTCATCATGGAGCTCAAGAGAGCTCGCATCTCAATTCAATAAGTGGCCGCCATCATCGAGTTCATAGCTTTCTAGTTGAGCCACCACTAGTGCGCAAAAGAGAAAGGAGAAGCTTTTGAATGTTTAGGGTTTTGTTATTTTTACACTTCAGGAATCTCTCCCTTTAAATTATCCGCACTGTCTTCTGGGCTCTTCGCACCTTTGGTCCAAACCACATTACTCTCTTGTCCACAACACCTTAGGGGTGTTTCGCATGCAGCTTGCATCATTTGGATTTTTGTTGTGTTTGTACACAACACGAGTACACTTTGGGGTACTTTCTTGTGAGTTTGTACATGTACATGCCTTGCTTGGGCTTGTTCACATGCTTTTACATGTTGCGTTTGTTTCCGGGGTGATCACGCGCTTGGTGATTATTGGGCTTGTTTATGCGTTGTGTTTCACAGCCTTCATACATTTGGGATTATTTACATGCATGGTGTTTAAGGAGGGGTGTTCACATGCTATGAGTGTTCTTGGTGGGGATTCTTTCACATTGTACACACTGATTTGTGTGTTGAGTGTTAGTTGGGCTTGTTCACACATCGTGGGTCACATGTCCTATATGCCTTGTGTTTGAGAGGTGTGTTCACACTTGTTGTGCACTGTGTTTTGGTGGTGCGTATGCTTTTGGTAGTGCTCACACACAGCCATGGGTTGTTACTTTTAATTTTATCCTTCATTTGATCACCATGGTGGAGAATTCACATTGTCATCGCGACATCATTCTGACAAAATTTTTGATTGTGATCGTAAGGGAGCCGCTCATGTCATCATGGCTCTATGATTGCTCTTATGATTTTCCTTCTGGTATCATGTGCTCCATCCATATCTTTTACAGAGTTCACACATGCCTTTGGCATTTCCAGGCTTATCCCTCTACGTCCTCGCTCCTCAACTTCTTGCTATCCTGAGGCAGCATATTCATGCCAGTATCAGATATTCGAGCTTCACAGTTTGATGCCTAGGCATTTTCGGCATTTGTTTGATGAGGAACAAATATGTGCCAGATGGTCTAGGTGGTCCACACACAGTGTTTTCATCAGTTCATCGCTTGGCTACATCAGCATGGATGGTTTGGTATATTATTTGCATGAGGATGATTTATTTTTTGACGACTTGATTGAGTATCCCACACTCTGGTCATTCTGATTTGTTCCTAAGACATGATGTATTGTATCATACACTCATACACATTATGACGTATTGGACACACACACACACACACACACACACACATGATGACATTGATGTGTATCACACAAAAATGCACATGATCATAGTGATGTACGTGCACATGATGCCACTGACACATGCCCATGACGATGATGTATGTGATAGTGATGTGTGCGATTCATATCATGTGGGCATAATCTCGAGGACAGAGATGGCAACAAGCACAATGAGCATCGACACTTGTATGCCTATCTTCTTTCTTGGACACTTTAGTTGATTGTGGTGACATTTTAGAGGATAGTGTGCATTTGATTAATGATGCATCCATTAGCACACTCGGGATCGGTATACTCATTAACACACTGAGCATCGACACTTCTGTGCCTATCTTCTTTCCTACAAATCACGTGGACACTTTAGTTGATCGTGGCGACCTTTTAGAGGATAGTGTGCATTTGATTAATGATGCATCCATTAGCACACTTGGGATTAGTATACCCATTAGCACACTTGAGGTTAGTGATACTCCGGATACTAGTGACAGAGACATCTATGAGCATAGATCTGAGTTCTTAGCATTAGATGCATTAGGCTATCCTTCTAGGATTTCTATTTGTGGAGATATCGCTGATACGTCCAATACTTCTAGTATTCATTGCGCATTCTTGGCAGTCTTCATGTGGATAGAGTTCATGTGTTTAAGCAATCGAGGATAGTGCATGAAAGTAGTGATGATTTCATCGAGGTGACACATCGTAGTAGGATTATGCGTATTGATCATGTCCATAGTAGATCATATGACATATATCTTGAGAGATTTGCATTTGATCTAGACATATCCTTAGATCCTATATTGTTGGAGATAGATTTGTTATCGGATGTAGGTCACATAGGGGAACTATTGATGGAGATAGACCATGTTTACGAGGATGACCTTGCAGACCTTGGGGATGCCATAGATGATGATTTAAGAGACGATAACATTTACCTTTTGTGTGAGGATACCTCTTCATTTTTCAGTGATGTAGTATTATGATGATGTCGATAATTAAACTGTTATCTTGGATCATCATACACACATAAAGGGTTTTGCACATGAGGAGATGATGCACGGTTTGGCTCATGCCCATATATCCATTGATACAGTGGATCATGTATAATGGCATATACTGCACCCAAAATTTTGTAAATGTCCTGGCTTCAAAGAAAATAGGATCATGTCGGCACCTGCACCAGAAGGAACCAAAAGAACATATGTCAAGGTTGGCGTCATGCAAGGGTAAGAGCAAACCAAGGCCATCATCCCATTTAGCATCAATTCAAAAGTCAAAGACATGACCCCCACTGCATCAAGTATAGGGGCATGAGTTGAACAAAAAAGTAAATGTCCCGGGCGCTCCAAAGAAAATAGGATTGTGTCGACACCCATAGGAACAAAAAGAACATGTCTCAAGGTTGGCATCATACGAGGGTAAGAGGAAACCAATGCCGTCATCCTATGTAGCATCGCTCGAAAAGTCAAAGATATGATCCACTGCATCAATAGGCATATGGGCATGAGCCGAACCATGCGTCAATAGGTATATAGACATATATTGCATCCAAAAGTAAATGTCCTGATTCTAAAGAAAATAGAATCATCTTGACACCCATAGAAAACAAAAGTGAGGTATTTTTGGTGGTCATTTCAATTTGGACAAGGAGCTTGGATACTTCCTTCTCAAGCCAGAGGGTCACACATTTGTTCCATGGATGGATGGTCCACACTTGGGCTCTCTATTTGATCCAAGTGGATATATAGCTACATCATCGACATGGGTAGCTATCCATTTGATCCGGGTGGATTGGCCAAGCACATCACCAACATTGGCTCTCTACATTTTCCATTCTATCCAGGCAATTCGAGAGCCATTGATTTGGAGTCTACATGGTTTGGATTTACATTTCATGTATGTAGGAGAGGATGGTTTTTGTGTAATGGAGCAACTACTTTTATACTAGGCTTAGGACCATGTTCACGGACTCAAGTATATAAGGGGGCCATGGTTATCATTTGTGCCCTTTATGACTTTTATGACCGTTTATGATCTTTGGACATTATCTCTCCTAGACAATTTGTTTGTTCTTGGAGCCTTGGTTTATGGAAGTCCTTTTTCTCATCCTCTTGGTGATGAGAGGTTAACTCACTTAGGCATCATGGTTCTTTGTATGAGATTATCTCTTTAATATCCTAAATAATAACCCATATCTCAGCTTTCATTCCATTCTAGTCTTCCTTTTGTGAAGAAGAGTATTAATAAAGTTACAAAATATAATTTTTTATGTAATAGTCTCAAGTACATAGATTTTAGTGTAGAGTTGAAGAACATTGAAGATTCAATTCAAGATCAATGTAGAATTGAAGATTCAAGTTTAGAGAGCAAGATTCGTGCAAAGATTCACAGTTGTGGATAGTGATACTTATCAAAATCCTACACATTCTTTGCATCCCTTTGCTATTTGTTATGGTTCTTGCTATGACTTCCAAGAAACAGTTGAAATATCAAGAAATAGTTAAAATACCAAGAAATGGTAAAAATGCCAACAAACGTTTACAAATAAAGATTAAACAACAGTGGTTTTCTCATATTAGATTGTTTACAACTCAATTGAACTAGCACTAATCTTCAAAGATTAGTGTTAATCTGTGGAAGTTTAAGAAAACCAGTACACAAAAGTGTTGTCTTGATAAATCAAGTGCAACTTTGGAAAAGATTGAGTGTAGATTATAGCTTCATGTAGAAAACAATGCAAAGTTCTATGTATTTGATGCAAATACAGAGTATGGCCCTGTTGGGAATTGAGCCTAGTCAACTGGTGCGAGCGAGTGTGCGACATACACCACGGGTTCTCCTAACTTGCATATATGGCCTCTTGAGTGGGAAGGTCTCTCACAAGCATTGATTTGTCCCTCTAAAGCATCATCACTTAGCTTTGCAAAAGCTCTCAGCAAGCAATAGTACCAGGCTAGCAATATAGATAGTATCATTAAGTAATATAAGAAGAGCAAGATTGAAATACTAGCAAAAGTCAATGCTCTAAGTCACTATAGAGCAACAACAACCAGCTTGGATACTATGTCTAGATACTATGGAGTCTAGATAAATATATTCTTTTGGTAGTGGCTTTAAAGGACTAAAGCTTGTTCGATTATAGAGACCATGAGTGATACTTCTAAAAGAAATAGATCTGGATTGCTTATAGCAAAACAACACATGCAGAAGTAAAGTAAAAACAAACTAAGGAGCATACCATTTTTGTTTACAACATCCTAAGTTGCAACCCAGCCAAGCAGGTAGTATCATCATCAATGTATCTAGAGAACAAGATAGTTAGTCAAATCTCTCAAGCTAAATGCAGGTCTCTGCCTGTGAGACAGATTCATATAGTAACACCATGGTTGTTTGCCAATGTTGTGGTAGCCTTGGTATAGAGAAACAAGAAATTAGCAGTAAATCTATTTTGAGATCACAAATCAGACTCTTTTTAAGGTTCTATTTCCCAAACATTTAAGGGTCTCTAGAGACCCACAGATGTGGTTGTGGAGTTGCTGAGCATTTTGGGAAAATTTCATAGGCATTAAGGAGTCTCAGAGGGACTAGGAATTGGTTTATGTACGAAAATCTGGCCATCTACTTCCCTAGCTCACCCATTGACACTTGCTTCTTCCTGCACCACACTCTCATTCTCAAAGCTCTGTTCATCTGCTTCTTTAGCTCACCCATTGATACTTGCTCCATGCCACCACGCTCTTATTCTCGAAGCTCTCGCACAGCGCTCAACACCATGACACTCCATCTTAGAGGGATCGCTTTCTAAGTGGTGTGCCACTTCATAGCCCTGTTTTAAAGCTCAACATGATTGCAATGATGCCTAAGTTGTGTGTTGCTTCATTGCTTGGTTCTAAAGCTCAGCATACCTACAAACATCTCATCTAGAGCATAGCATAGATCTTCTATAGAGTGTACAAATCTCTAGTGGTGGAGTGCTACGATCAGCTTACGGGTCTCATTCATCTTGCAGGATTTGAAAGCTCAATTCCGACCTTTCGACGACTCTGCTAGCATCTACAATTGTCGCTTCATCGTCTTACAAGGCTTAGCATATTTTTAATTGATTTAAGCACAAGTAGAGCATTAGCACTTTTGGATATGAAAGTTATATCGTTCACAGTGCCAACAAAGCACAACTGCCATGGCTAAGCGCATTGGAAAGATTTATTTATTTAAACAAAAGAGAAAAAGTTTTGCATCATCACCATCACTGAGCTAGGAAGCTCTAGGCTCAGCAAAAGAGTCCTCATCATGGAGCTCAAGAGAGCTCTCATCTCAATTCAATAAGTGGCTACTATCATTGAGTTCACAGCTTTCTAGTTGAGCCACCACTAGTGCGGAAAAGAGAAAGGAAAAGCTTTTGAATGTTTAGGGTTTTGTTATTTTTACACTTTAGGAATCTCTCCCTTTAAATTATCCGCACTGTCTTCTGGGCTCTTCGCACCCTTGGTCTAAACCACATTACTCTCTTGTCCACAACACCTTAGGGGTGTTTTGCATGCAGCTTGCATCATTTGGATTTTTGTTGTGTTTGTACACAACATGAGCACACTTTGGGGTACTTTCTTGTGAGTTTGTACATGTGCCTTGCTTGGGCTTGTTCACATGCTTTTGCACGTTGCATTTGTTTTCGGGGTGATCACACGCTTGGTGATTATTGGGCTTGTTTATGCGTTGTGTTTCACAGAGCCTTCATACATTTTGGGATTATTTACATGCATGGTGTTTAAGGAGGGGTGTTCACATGCTGTGAGCATTCTTGGTGGGGATTCTTTCACATTGTACACATTGATTCGTGTGTTGAGTGTTAGTTGGGCTTGTTCACACATCGTGGGTCATGTCCTATATGCCTTGTGTTTGAGAGGTGTGTTCACACTTGTTGTGCACTGTGTTTTGGTGGTGCGTATGCTTTTGGTAGTGCTCACACACAGCCATGGGTTGTTACTTTTAATTTTAGTACTATGATGATGTCGATGATCAAATTCTTATCTTGGATCATCATACACACATAAAGGGTTTTGCACATGAGGATATGATGCACGGTTTGGCTCATGCCCACATATCCATTGATATAGTGGATCATGTCAAATGGCATATACTGCACCCAAAATTCTGTAAATGTCCTGGCTCCAAAGAAAATAGGATCATGTCGGCACTCGTAGAAGGAACCAAAAGAACATATGTCAAGGTTGACGTCATGCAAGGGTAAGAGCAAACCAAGGCCATCATCCCATTTAGCATCAATTGAAAAGTCAAAGACATGACCCCCACTGTATCAGGTATAGGGGCATGAGTTGAACAAAAAAGTAAATGTCCCGGGCGCTCCAAAGAAAATAGGATTGTGTCGACACTTATAGGAACCAAAAGAACATGTCTCAAGGTTGGCATCAGACGAGGGTAAGAGGAAACCAATGCCGTCATCCTATGTAGCATCGCTCGAAAAGCAAAGATATGATCCACTGCATCAATAGGCGTATGGGCATGAACCGAACCATGCGTCAATAGGTGTATAGACATATATTGCATCCAAAAGTAAATGTCTTGATTACTGCACCCAAAATTTTGTAAATGTCCTGGCTCCAAAGAAAATAGGATCATGTCGACACCCGCAGAAGGAACCAAAAGAACATATGTCAAGGTTGGCGTCATGCAAGGGTAAGAGCAAACCAAGGCCATCATCCCATTTAGCATCATTTGAAAAGTCAAAGACATGACCCCCACTGCATCAGGTATAGGGGCATGAGTTGAACAAAAAAGTAAATGTCCCGGGCACTCCAAAGAAAATAGGGTTGTGTCGACACCCATAGGAACCAAAAGAACATGTCTCAAGGTTGGCATCATACGAGCGTAAGAGGAAACCAATGCCGTTATCCTATGTAGCATCGCTCAAAAAGTCAAAGATATGATCACTGCATCAATAGGCGTATGGGCATGAGCCGAACCATGCGTCAATAGGTATATAGACATATATTGCATCCAAAAGTAAATGTCTTGATTCTAAAGAAAATACAATCGTGTTGACACCCATAGAAAACAAAAGTGAGGTATTTTTGGTGGTCATTTCACTTTGGACAAGGAGCTTGGATACTTCCTTCTCAAGCCAGAGGGTCACACATTTGTTCCATGGTTGGATGGTCCACACTTGGGCTATCTATTTGATCCAAGTGGATATATAGCAAGCTACATCATCGACATGGGTATCTATCCATTTGATCCGGGTGGATTGGCCAAGCACATCACCAATATTGGCTCTCTACATTTTCCATTCTATCCAGGCAATTCGAGAGCCATTGATTTGGAGTCTACATGGTTTGGATTTACATTTCATGTATGTAGGAGGGGATGGTTTTTGTAATGGAGCAACTACTTTTATATTAGGCTTAGGACCATGTTCATGGACTCAAGTATATAAGGGGGCCATGGTTGTCATTTGTGCCCTTTATGACTTTTATGACCGTTTATGATCTTTGGACATTATCTCTCCTTGACATTTTGTTTGTTCTTGGAGCCTTGGTTTATGGAAGTCTTTTTGCATCCTCTTAGTGAGAGGTTAACTCACTTAGGCATCATGGTTCTTTGTATGAGATTCTCTCTTTAATATCCTAAATAATAACCCATATCTCAGCTTTATGATCATTCCATTCTAGTCTTCCTTTTGTGAAGAAGAGTAATAATACAGTTACAAAATATAATTTTTTGTGCAGTAGTCTCAAGTACAGAAACAAAGATTTTAGTGTAGAGCTGCAGAACATTGAAGATTCAATTCAAGATCAATGTAGAATTGAAGATTCAAGTTTAGAGAGCAAGATTCATGCAAAGATTCACAGTTGTGGATGAGTGATACTTATCAAAATCCTACACCTTCTTTGCATCCCTTCGCTATTTGTTATAGTTCTTGCTACGACTTCCAAGAAACAGTTGAAATATCAAGAAATAGTTAAAATACCAAGAAATGGTAAAAATGCCAACAAACGTTTGCAAATAAAGATTAAACAATAGTGGTTTTCTCATATTAGGTTGTTTACAACTTAATTGGACTAGCACTAATCCTCAAAGATTAGTGTTAATCTGTGGAAGTTTAAGAAAACCAGTTCACAAAAGTGTTGTCTTGATAAATCAAGTGCAACTCTGGAAAAGATTGAGTGTAGATCGTAGCTTCATGTAGAAAACAATGCAAAGTTCTATCGATTTGATGCAAATACAGAGTATGGCCCTGTCGAGAATTGAGCCTAGTCAAAACTGGTGCAAGCGAGTGTGCCATATACACCAAGGGTTCTCCTAACCTGCATATATGGCCTCTTGAGTGGGAAGGTCTCTCACAAGCATTGATTTGTCCCTCTAAAGCATCATCACTTAGCTTCGCAAAAGCTCTCAGCAAAAGTAACGGTACCAGGCTAGCAATATAGATAGTATCATTAAGTAATATAAGAAGAGCAAGATTGAAATACTAGCAGTAGTCAATGTTCTAAGTCACTATAGAGCAACAACAACCAACTTGGATACTATGTCTAGATACTATGGAGTCTAGATAAATATATTCTTCTGGTAGTGGCTTTAAAGGACTAAAGCTTGCTCGATTATAGAGACCATGAGTGATACTTCTAAAAGAAATAGATCTGGATTGCTTATAGCAAAACAACACATGTAGAAGTAAAGTAAAAACGAACTAAGGAGCATACCATTTTTGTTTACAACATCCTAAGTTGCAACCCAGCCAAGCAGGTAGTATCATCATCAATGTATCTAGAGAACAAGGTAGTTAGTCAAATCTCTCAAGCTAAATGCAGGTCTCTGCCTGTGACAGATTTAGATAGTAACCCCATGGTTGTTTGCCAATGTTGTGGTAGCCTAGGTATAGAGAAACAAGAAATAAGTAGTAAATCTATTTTGAGATCACAAATCAGACTCTTTTTAAGGTTCTATTTCCCAAACATTTAAGGTTCTCTACCCATAGATGTGGCTGTGGAGTTGCTAAGCATTTTGGAAGAATTTCATAGGCATTAAGGAGTCTTAGAGGGGCTAGGAATTGGTTTATATAAGAAGATTTGGCCATCTACTTCCCTAGCTCACCCATTGACACTTGCTTCTTCCACACTCTCATTCTCAAAGCCCTCGTCATCTGCTTCTCTAGCTCACCCATTGATACTTGCTCCGCCACCACGCTCTTATTCTTGAATCTCTCGCACATCGCTCAACACCATGACACTCCATCTCAGAAGGATCGCTTTCTAAGTGGTGTGCCACTTCATAGCCCTATTTCAAAGCTCATGATTGCAACGATGCCTAAGTTGTGCTTCATCGCTTGGTTCTAAAGCTCAGCATACCTACAAACATCTTATCTAGAGCATAGCATAGATCTTCTATAGAGTGTACAAATCTCTAGTAGTGGAGTGCTACGATCAGCTTACGGGTCTCATTCATCTTGGAGGATTTGCAAGCTCAATTCGGACCTTCCGCTGACGACTCTGCTAGCATCTATAATTGTCGCTTCATCGTCCTACAAGGCTTAGCATATTTTTAATTGATTTAAGCACAAGTAGAGCATTAGCGCTTTTGGATATGAAAGTTGTATTGTTCACAATGCCAACAAAGCGCAACTGCCATGGCTAAGCGCATTGGAAAGATTTATTTATTAAAAAAAGAGAAAAAGTTTTGCATCATCACCATCACTAAGCTAGGAAGCTCTAGGCTCAGCAAAAGAGTCCTCATCATGGAGCTCAAGAGAGCTCGCATCTCAATTCAATAAGTGGCCGCCATCATCGAGTTCATAGCTTTCTAGTTGAGCCACCACTAGTGCGCAAAAGAGAAAGGAAAAGCTTTTGAATGTTTAGGGTTTTGTTATTTTTACACTTCAAGAATCTCTCCCTTTAAATTATCCGCACTGTCTTCTGGGCTCTTCGCACCTTTGGTCCAAACCACATTACTCTCTTGTCCACAACACCTTAGGGGTGTTTCGCATGCAGCTTGCATCATTTGGATTTTTGTTGTGTTTGTACACAACACGAGCACACTTTGGGGTACTTTCTTGTGAGTTTGTACATGTACATGCCTTGCTTGGGCTTGTTCACATGCTTTTACACGTTGCGTTTGTTTCCGGGGTGATCACGCGCTTGGTGATTATTGGGCTTGTTTATGCGTTGTGTTTCACAGCCTTCATACATTTGGGATTATTTACATGCATGGTGTTTAAGGAGGGGTGTTCACATGCTATGAGTGTTCTTGGTGGGGATTCTTTCACATTGTACACACTGATTTGTGTGTTGAGTGTTAGTTGGGCTTGTTCACACATCGTGGGTCACATGTCCTATATGCCTTGTGTTTGAGAGGTGTGTTCACACTTGTTGTGCACTGTGTTTTGGTGGTGCGTATGCTTTTGGTAGTGCTCACACACAGCCATGGGTTGTTACTTTTAATTTTATCCTTCATTTGATCACCATGGTGGAGAATTCACATTGTCATCGCGACATCATTCTGACAAAATTTTTGATTGTGATCGTAAGGGAGCCGCTCATGTCATCATGGCTCTATGATTGCTCTTATGATTTTCCTTCTGGTATCATGTGCTCCATCCATATCTTTTACAGAGTTCACACATGCCTTTGGCATTTCCAGGCTTAGCCCTCTACGTCCTCGCTCCTCAACTTCTTGCTATCCTGAGGCAGCATATTCATGCCAGTATCAGATATTCGAGCTTCACAGTTTGATGCCTAGGCATTTTCGGCATTTGTTTGATGAGGAACAAATATGTGCCAGATGGTCTAGGTGGTCCACACACAGTGTTTTCATCAGTTCATCGCTTGGCTACATCAGCATGGATGGTTTGGTATATTATTTGCATGAGGATGATTTATTTTTTGACGACTTGATTGAGTATCCCACACTCTGGTCATTCTGATTTGTTCCTAAGACATGATGTATTGTATCATACACTCATACACATTATGACGTATTGGACACACACACACACACACACACATGATGACATTGATGTGTATCACACAAAAATGCACATGATCATAGTGATGTACGTGCACATGATGCCACTGACACATGCCCATGACGATGATGTATGTGATAGTGATGTGTGCGATTCATATCATGTGGGCATAATCTCGAGGACAGAGATGGCAACAAGCACAATGAGCATCGACACTTGTATGCCTATCTTCTTTCTTGGACACTTTAGTTGATTGTGGTGACATTTTAGAGGATAGTGTGCATTTGATTAATGATGCATCCATTAGCACACTCGGGATCGGTATACTCATTAACACACTGAGCATTGACAATTCTGTGCCTATCTTCTTTCCTACAAATCACGTGGACACTTTAGTTGATCGTGGTGACCTTTTAGAGGATAGTGTGCATTTGATTAATGATGCATCCATTAGCACACTTGGGATTAGTATACCCATTAGCACACTTGAGGTTAGTGATACTCCGGATACTAGTGACAGAGACATCTATGAGCATAGATCTGAGTCCTTAGCATTAGATGCATTAGGCTATTCTTCTAGGATTTCTATTTGTGGAGATATCGCTGATACGTCCAATACTTCTAGTATTCATTGCGCATTCTTGGCAGTCTTCATGTGGATAGAGTTCATGTGTTTAAGCAATCGAGGATAGTGCATGAAAGTAGTGATGATTTCATCGAGGTGACACATCGTAGTAGGATTATGCATATTGATCATGTCCATAGTAGATCATATGACATATATCTTGAGAGATTTGCATTTGATCTAGACATATCCTTAGATCCTATATTGTTGGAGATAGATTTGTTATCGGATGTAGGTCACATAGGGGAACTATTGATGGAGATAGACCATGTTTACGAGGATGACCTTGCAGACCTTGGGGATGCCATAGATGATGATTTAAGAGACGATAACATTTACCTTTTGTGTGAGGATACCTCTTCATTTTTCAGTGATGTAGTACTATGATGATGTCGATGATTAAATTGTTATCTTGGATCATCATACACACATAAAGGGTTTTGCACATGAGGAGATGATGCACGGTTTGGCTCATGCCCATATATCCATTGATACAGTGGATCATGTATAATGGCATATACTGCACCCAAAATTTTGTAAATGTCCTGGCTCCAAAGAAAATAGGATCATGTCAACACCCACAGAAAGAACCAAAAGAACATATGTCAAGGTTGGCGTCATGCAAGGGTAAGAGCAAACCAAGGCCATCATCCCATTTAGCGTCAATTGAAAAGTCAAAGACGACCCCCATTGCATCAAGTATAGGGGCATGAGTTGAACAAAAACGTAAATGTTCGGGGAACTCCAAAGAAAATAGGATTGTGTCGACACCCATAGGAACCAAAAGAACATGTCTCAAGGTTGGCATCATACGAGGGTAAGAAGAAACCAATGCCGTCATCCTATGTAGCATCGCTCGAAAAGTCAAAGATATGATCCACAGCATCAATAGGCGTATGGGCATGAGCCGAACCATGCGTCAATAGGTATTTAGACATATATTGCATCCAAAAGTAAATGTTCCGATTCTAAAGAAAATAGAATCGTCTTTACACCCATAGAAAACAAAAGTGAGGTATTTTTGGTGGTCATTTCACTTTGGACAAGGAGCTTGGATACTTCCTTCTCAAGCCAGAGGGTCACACATTTGTTCCATGGTTGGATGGTCCACACTTGGGCTATCTATTTGATCCAAGTGCATATATAGCGAGCTACATGATCGACATGGGTAGCTATCCATTTGATCCAGGAGGATTGGCCAAGCACATCACCAACATTGGCTCTCTACATTTTCCATTCTAGCCAGGCAATTCGAGAGCCATTGA
The DNA here is from genome assembly GCF_041138505.1 of Cibotium barometz. NCBI lineage: Eukaryota > Viridiplantae > Streptophyta > Polypodiopsida > Cyatheales > Cibotiaceae > Cibotium > Cibotium barometz. The sequence goes on along the minus strand of NC_141072.1, from coordinate 12,415,761 downwards.
TTTGGAGTCTACATGGTTTGGATTTACATTTCATGTATGTAGGAGGGGATGGTTTTTGTAATGGAGCAACTAATTTTATATTAGGCTTAGGACCATGTTCATGGACTCAAGCATATAAGGGGGCCACGGTTGTCATTTGTGTCCTTTATGACTTTTATGACCGTTTATGATATTTGGACATTATCTCTCCTAGACATTTTGTTTGTTCTTGGAGCCTTGGTTTATGGAAGTCTTTTTGCATCCTCTTGGTGAGAGGTTAACTCACTTAGGCATCATGGTTCTTTGTATGAGATTATCTCTTTAATATCCTAAATAATAACCCATATCTCAGCTTTCATTCCATTCTAGTCTTCCTTTTGTGAAGAAGAGTATTAATAAAGTTACAAAATATAATTTTTTATGCAATAGTCTCAAGTACATAGATTTTAGTGTAGAGTTGAAGAACATTGAAGATTCAATTCAAGATCAATGTAGAATTGAAGATTCAAGTTTAGAGAGCAAGATTCGTGCAAAGATTCACAGTTGTGGATAGTGATACTTATCAAAATCCTACACATTCTTTGCATCCCTTTGCTATTTGTTATGGTTCTTGCTATGACTTCCAAGAAACAGTTGAAATATCAAGAAATAGTTAAAATACCAAGAAATGGTAAAAATGCCAACAAACATTTACAAATAAAGATTAAACAACAGTGGTTTTCTCATATTAGATTGTTTACAACTCAATTGAACTAGCACTAATCTTCAAAGATTAGTGTTAATCTGTGGAAGTTTAAGAAAACCAGTACACAAAAGTGTTGTCTTGATAAATCAAGTGCAACTTTGGAAAAGATTGAGTGTAGATTATAGCTTCATGTAGAAAACAATGCAAAGTTCTATGTATTTGATGCAAATACAGAGTATGGCCCTGTTGGGAATTGAGCCTAGTCAACTGGTGCGAGCGAGTGTGCGACATACACCACGGGTTCTCCTAACTTGCATATATGGCCTCTTAAGTGGGAAGGTCTCTCACAAGCATTGATTTGTCCCTCTAAAGCATCATCACTTAGCTTTGCAAAAGCTCTCAGCAAGCAATAGTACCAGGCTAGCAATATAGAAAGTATCATTAAGTAATATAAGAAGAGCAAGATTGAAATACTAGCAAAAGTCAATGCTCTAAGTCACTATAGAGCAACAACAACCAGCTTGGATACTATGTCTAGATACTATGGAGTCTAGATAAATATATTCTTTTGGTAGTGGCTTTAAAGGACTAAAGCTTGTTCGATTATAGAGACCATGAGTGATACTTCTAAAAGAAATAGATCTGGATTGCTTATAGCAAAACAACACATGCAGAAGTAAAGTAAAAACAAACTAAGGAGCATACCATTTTTGTTTACAACATCCTAAGTTACAACCCAGCCAAGCAGGTAGTATCATCATCAATGTATCTAGAGAACAAGATAGTTAGTCAAATCTCTCAAGCTAAATGCAGGTCTCTGCCTGTGAGACAGATTCATATAGTAACACCATGGTTGTTTGCCAATGTTGTGGTAGCCTTGGTATAGAGAAACAAGAAATTAGCAGTAAATCTATTTTGAGATCACAAATCAGACTCTTTTTAAGGTTCTATTTCCCAAACATTTAAGGGTCTCTAGAGACCCACAGATGTGGTTGTGGAGTTGCTGAGCATTTTGGGAAAATTTCATAGGCATTAAGGAGTCTCAGAGGGACTAGGAATTGGTTTATGTACGAAAATCTGGCCATCTACTTCCCTAGCTCACCCATTGACACTTGCTTCTTCCTGCACCACACTCTCATTCTCAAAGCTCTGTTCATCTGCTTCTTTAGCTCACCCATTGATACTTGCTCCATGCCACCACGCTCTTATTCTCGAAGCTCTCGCACAGCGCTCAACACCATGACACTCCATCTTAGAGGGATCGCTTTCTAAGTGGTGTGCCACTTCATAGCCCTGTTTTAAAGCTCAACATGATTGCAATGATGCCTAAGTTGTGTGTTGCTTCATTGCTTGGTTCTAAAGCTCAGCATACCTACAAACATCTCATCTAGAGCATAGCATAGATCTTCTATAGAGTGTACAAATCTCTAGTGGTGGAGTGCTACGATCAGCTTACGGGTCTCATTCATCTTGCAGGATTTGAAAGCTCAATTCCGACCTTTCGACGACTCTGCTAGCATCTACAATTGTCGCTTCATCGTCTTACAAGGCTTAGCATATTTTTAATTGATTTAAGCACAAGTAGAGCATTAGCACTTTTGGATATGAAAGTTATATCGTTCACAGTGCCAACAAAGCGCAACTGCCATGGCTAAGCGCATTGGAAAGATTTATTTATTTAAAAAAAAGAGAAAAAGTTTTGCATCATCACCATCACTGAGCTAGGAAGCTCTAGGCTCAGCAAAAGAGTCCTCATCATGGAGCTCAAGAGAGCTCTCATCTCAATTCAATAAGTGGCTACTATCATTGAGTTCACAGCTTTCTAGTTGAGCCACCACTAGTGCGGAAAAGAGAAAGGAAAAGCTTTTGAATGTTTAGGGTTTTGTTATTTTTACACTTTAGGAATCTCTCCCTTTAAATTATCCGCACTGTCTTCTGGGCTCTTCGCACCCTTGGTCTAAACCACATTACTCTCTTGTCCACAACACCTTAGGGGTGTTTTGCATGCAGCTTGCATCATTTGTATTTTTGTTGTGTTTGTACACAACATGAGCACACTTTGGGGTACTTTCTTGTGAGTTTATACATGTGCCTTGCTTGGGCTTGTTCACATGCTTTTGCACGTTGCATTTGTTTTCGGGGTGATCACACGCTTGGTGATTATTGGGCTTGTTTATGCGTTGTGTTTCACAGAGCCTTCATACATTTTGGGATTATTTACATGCATGGTGTTTAAGGAGGGGTGTTCACATGCTGTGAGCATTCTTGGTGGGGATTCTTTCACATTGTACACACTGATTCGTGTGTTGAGTGTTAGTTGGGCTTGTTCACACATCGTGGGTCATGTCCTATATGCCTTGTGTTTGAGAGGTGTGTTCACACTTGTTGTGCACTGTGTTTTGGTGGTGCGTATGCTTTTGGTAGTGCTCACACACAGCCATGGGTTGTTACTTTTAATTTTAGTACTATGATGATGTCAATGATCAAATTCTTATCTTGGATCATCATACACACATAAAGGGTTTTGCACATGAGGATATGATGCACGGTTTGGCTCATGCCCACATATCCATTGATATAGTGGATCATGTCAAATGGCATATACTGCACCCAAAATTCTGTAAATGTCCTGGCTCCAAAAAAAATAGGATCATGTCGGCACTCGTAGAAGGAACCAAAAGAACATATGTCAAGGTTGACGTCATGCAAGGGTAAGAGCAAACCAAGGCCATCATCCCATTTAGCATCAATTGAAAAGTCAAAGACATGACCCCCACTGTATCAGGTATAGGGGCATGAGTTGAACAAAAAAGTAAATGTCCCGGGCGCTCCAAAGAAAATAGGATTGTGTCGACACTTATAGGAACCAAAAGAACATGTCTCAAGGTTGGCATCAGACGAGGGTAAGAGGAAACCAATGCCGTCATCCTATGTAGCATCGCTCGAAAAGCAAAGATATGATCCACTGCATCAATAGGCGTATGGGCATGAACCGAACCATGCGTCAATAGGTGTATAGACATATATTGCATCCAAAAGTAAATGTCTTGATTACTGCACCCAAAATTTTGTAAATGTCCTGGCTCCAAAGAAAATAGGATCATGTCGACACCCGCAGAAGGAACCAAAAGAACATATGTCAAGGTTGGCGTCATGCAAGGGTAAGAGCAAACGAAGGCCATCATCCCATTTAGCATCATTTGAAAAGTCAAAGACATGACCCCCACTGCATCAGGTATAGGGGCATGAGTTGAACAAAAAAGTAAATATCCCGGGCACTCCAAAGAAAATAGGATTGTGTCGACACCCATAGGAACCAAAAGAACATGTCTCAAGGTTGGCATCATACGAGGGTAAGAGGAAACCAATGCCGTCATCCTATGTAGCATCGCTCAAAAAGTCAAAGATATGATCCACTGCATCAATAGGCGTATGGGCATGAGCCGAACCATGCGTCAATAGGTATATAGACATATATTGCATCCAAAAGTAAATGTCTTGATTCTAAAGAAAATACAATCGTGTTGACACCCATAGAAAACAAAAGTGAGGTATTTTTGGTGGTCATTTCACTTTGGACAAGGAGCTTGGATACTTCCTTCTCAAGCCAGAGGGTCACACATTTGTTCCATGGTTGGATGGTCCACACTTGGGCTATCTATTTGATCCAAGTGGATATATAGCAAGCTACATCATCGACATGGGTATCTATCCATTTGATCCGGGTGGATTGGCCAAGCACATCACCAATATTGGCTCTCTACATTTTCCATTCTATCCAGGCAATTCGAGAGCCATTGATTTGGAGTCTACATGGTTTGGATTTACATTTCATGTATGTAGGAGGGGATGGTTTTTGTAATGGAGCAACTACTTTTATATTAGGCTTAGGACCATGTTCATGGACTCAAGTATATAAGGGGGCCATGGTTGTCATTTGTGCCCTTTATGACTTTTATGACCGTTTATGATCTTTGGACATTATCTCTCCTTGACATTTTGTTTGTTCTTGGAGCCTTGGTTTATGGAAGTCTTTTTGCATCCTCTTAGTGAGAGGTTAACTCACTTAGGCATCATGGTTCTTTGTATGAGATTCTCTCTTTAATATCCTAAATAATAACCCATATCTCAGCTTTCATTCCATTCTAGTCTTCCTTTTGTGAAGAAGAGTAATAATACAGTTACAAAATATAATTTTTTGTGCAGTAGTCTCAAGTACAGAAACAAAGATTTTAGTGTAGAGCTGCAGAACATTGAAGATTCAATTCAAGATCAATGTAGAATTGAAGATTCAAGTTTAGAGAGCAAGATTCATGCAAAGATTCACAGTTGTGGATGAGTGATACTTATCAAAATCCTACACCTTCTTTGCATCCCTTCGCTATTTGTTATAGTTCTTGCTATGACTTCCAAGAAACAGTTGAAATATCAAGAAATAGTTAAAATACCAAGAAAGGGTAAAAATGCCAACAAACGTTTGCAAATAAAGATTAAACAATAGTGGTTTTCTCATATTAGGTTGTTTACAACTTAATTGGACTAGCACTAATCCTCAAAGATTAGTGTTAATCTGTGGAAGTTTAAGAAAACCAGTTCACAAAAGTGTTGTCTTGATAAATCAAGTGCAACTCTGGAAAAGATTGAGTGTAGATCGTAGCTTCATGTAGAAAACAATGCAAAGTTCTATCGATTTGATGCAAATACAGAGTATGGCCCTGTCGAGAATTGAGCCTAGTCAAAACTGGTGCAAGCGAGTGTGCCATATACACCAAGGGTTCTCCTAACCTGCATATATGGCCTCTTGAGTGGGAAGGTCTCTCACAAGCATTGATTTGTCCCTCTAAAGCATCATCACTTAGCTTCGCAAAAGCTCTCAGCAAAAGTAACGGTACCAGGCTAGCAATATAGATAGTATCATTAAGTAATATAAGAAGAGCAAGATTGAAATACTAGCAGTAGTCAATGTTCTAAGTCACTATAGAGCCACAACAACCAGCTTGGATACTATGTCTAGATACTATGGAGTCTAGATAAATATATTCTTCTGGTAGTGGCTTTAAAGGACTAAAGCTTGCTCGATTATAGAGACCATGAGTGATACTTCTAAAAGAAATAGATCTGGATTGCTTATAGCAAAACAACACATGTAGAAGTAAAGTAAAAACGAACTAAGGAGCATACCATTTTTGTTTACAACATCCTAAGTTGCAACCCAGCCAAGAAGGTAGTATCATCATCAATGTATCTAGAGAACAAGGTAGTTAGTCAAATCTCTCAAGCTAAATGCAGGTCTTTGCCTGTGAGACAGATTTAGATAGTAACCCCATGGTTGTTTGCCAATGTTGTGGTAGCCTAGGTATAGAGAAACAAGAAATAAGTAGTAAATCTATTTTGAGATCACAAATCAGACTCTTTTTAAGGTTCTATTTCCCAAACATTTAAGGTTCTCTACCCATAGATGTGGCTGTGGAGTTGCTAAGCATTTTGGAAGAATTTCATAGGCATTAAGGAGTCTTAGAGGGGCTAGGAATTGGTTTATATAAGAAGATTTGGCCATCTACTTCCCTAGCTCACCCATTGACACTTGCTTCTTCCACACTCTCATTCTCAAAGCCCTCGTCATCTGCTTCTCTAGCTCACCCATTGATACTTGCTCCGCCACCACGCTCTTATTCTTGAATCTCTCGCACATCGCTCAACACCATGACACTCCATCTCGGAAGGATCGCTTTCTAAGTGGTGTGCCACTTCATAGCCCTGTTTCAAAGCTCATGATTGCAACGATGCCTAAGTTGTGCTTCATCGCTTGGTTCTAAAGCTCAGCATACCTACAAACATCTTATCTAGAGCATAGCATAGATCTTCTATAGAGTGTACAAATCTCTAGTAGTGGAGTGCTACGATCAGCTTACGGGTCTCATTCATCTTGGAGGATTTGCAAGCTCAATTCGGACCTTCCGCTGACGACTCTGCTAGCATCTATAATTGTCGCTTCATCGTCTTACAAGGCTTAGCATATTTTTAATTGATTTAAGCACAAGTAGAGCATTAGCGCTTTTGGATATGAAAGTTGTATTGTTCACAATGCCAGCAAAGCCCAACTGCCATGGCTAAGCGCATTGGAAAGATTTATTTATTAAAAAAAAGAGAAAAAGTTTTGCATCATCACCATCACTAAGCTAGGAAGCTCTAGGCTCAGCAAAAGAGTCCTCATCATGGAGCTCAAGAGAGCTCGCATCTCAATTCAATAAGTGGCCGCCATCATTGAGTTCATAGCTTTCTAGTTGAGCCACCACTAGTGCGCAAAAGAGAAAGGAGAAGCTTTTGAATGTTTAGGGTTTTGTTATTTTTACACTTCAGGAATCTCTCCCTTTAAATTATCCGCACTGTCTTCTGGGCTCTTCGCACCTTTGGTCCAAACCACATTACTCTCTTGTCCACAACACCTTAGGGGTGTTTCGCATGCAGCTTGCATCATTTGGATTTTTGTTGTGTTTGTACACAACACGAGCACACTTTGGGGTACTTTCTTGTGAGTTTGTACATGTACATGCCTTGCTTGGGCTTGTTCACATGCTTTTACACGTTGCGTTTGTTTCCGGGGTGATCACGCGCTTGGTGATTATTGGGCTTGTTTATGCGTTGTGTTTCACAGCCTTCATACATTTGGGATTATTTACATGCATGGTGTTTAAGGAGGGGTGTTCACATGCTATGAGTGTTCTTGGTGGGGATTCTTTCACATTGTACACACTGATTTGTGTGTTGAGTGTTAGTTGGGCTTGTTCACACATCGTGGGTCACATGTCCTATATGCCTTGTGTTTGAGAGGTGTGTTCACACTTGTTGTGCACTGTGTTTTGGTGGTGCGTATGCTTTTGGTAGTGCTCACACACAGCCATGGGTTGTTACTTTTAATTTTATCCTTCATTTGATCACCATGGTGGAGAATTCACATTGTCATCGCGACATCATTCTGACAAAATTTTTGATTGTGATCGTAAGGGAGCCGCTCATGTCATCATGGCTCTATGATTGCTCTTATGATTTTCCTTCTGGTATCATGTGCTCCATCCATATCTTTTACAGAGTTCACACATGCCTTTGGCATTTCCAGGCTTATCCCTCTACGTCCTCGCTCCTCAACTTCTTGCTATCCTGAGGCAGCATATTCATGCCAGTATCAGATATTCGAGCTTCACAGTTTGATGCCTAGGCATTTTCGGCATTTGTTTGATGAGGAACAAATATGTGCCAGATGGTCTAGGTGGTCCACACACAGTGTTTTCATCAGTTCATCGCTTGGCTACATCAGCATGGATGGTTTGGTATATTATTTGCATGAGGATGATTTATTTTTTGACGACTTGATTGAGTATCCCACACTCTGGTCATTCTGATTTGTTCCTAAGACATGATGTATTGTATCATACACTCATACACATTATGACGTATTGGACACACACACACACACACACACACATGATGACATTGATGTGTATCACACAAAAATGCACATGATCATAGTGATGTACGTGCACATGATGCCACTGACACATGCCCATGACGATGATGTATGTGATAGTGATGTGTGCGATTCATATCATGTGGGCATAATCTCGAGGACAGAGATGGCAACAAGCACAATGAGCATCGACACTTGTATGCCTATCTTCTTTCTTGGACACTTTAGTTGATTGTGGTGACATTTTAGAGGATAGTGTGCATTTGATTAATGATGCATCCATTAGCACACTCGGGATCGGTATACTCATTAACACACTGAGCATCGACACTTCTGTGCCTATCTTCTTTCCTACAAATCACGTGGACACTTTAGTTGATCGTGGCGACCTTTTAGAGGATAGTGTGCATTTGATTAATGATGCATCCATTAGCACACTTGGGATTAGTATACCCATTAGCACACTTGAGGTTAGTGATACTCCGGATACTAGTGACAGAGACATCTATGAGCATAGATCTGAGTTCTTAGCATTAGATGCATTAGGCTATTCTTCTAGGATTTCTATTTGTGGAGATATCGCTGATACGTCCAATACTTCTAGTATTCATTGCGCATTCTTGGCAGTCTTCATGTGGATAGAGTTCATGTGTTTAAGCAATCGAGGATAGTGCATGAAAGTAGTGATGATTTCATCGAGGTGACACATCGTAGTAGGATTATGCGTATTGATCATGTCCATAGTAGATCATATGACATATATCTTGAGAGATTTGCATTTGATCTAGACATATCCTTAGATCCTATATTGTTGGAGATAGATTTGTTATCGGATGTAGGTCACATAGGGGAACTATTGATGGAGATAGACCATGTTTACGAGGATGACCTTGCAGACCTTGGGGATGCCATAGATGATGATTTAAGAGACGATAACATTTACCTTTTGTGTGAGGATACCTCTTCATTTTTCAGTGATGTAGTATTATGATGATGTCGATAATTAAATTGTTATCTTGGATCATCATACACACATAAAGGGTTTTGCACATGAGGAGATGATGCACGGTTTGGCTCATGCCCATATATCCATTGATACAGTGGATCATGTATAATGGCATATACTGCACCCAAAATTTTGTAAATGTCCTGGCTTCAAAGAAAATAGGATCATGTCGGCACCTGCACCAGAAGGAACCAAAAGAACATATGTCAAGGTTGGCGTCATGCAAGGGTAAGAGCAAACCAAGGCCATCATCCCATTTAGCATCAATTCAAAAGTCAAAGACATGACCCCCACTGCATCAAGTATAGGGGCATGAGTTGAACAAAAAAGTAAATGTCCCGGGCGCTCCAAAGAAAATAGGATTGTGTCGACACCCATAGGAACAAAAAGAACATGTCTCAAGGTTGGCATCATACGAGGGTAAGAGGAAACCAATGCCGTCATCCTATGTAGCATCGCTCGAAAAGTCAAAGATATGATCCACTGCATCAATAGGCATATGGGCATGAGCCGAACCATGCGTCAATAGGTATATAGACATATATTGCATCCAAAAGTAAATGTCCTGATTCTAAAGAAAATAGAATCATCTTGACACCCATAGAAAACAAAAGTGAGGTATTTTTGGTGGTCATTTCAATTTGGACAAGGAGCTTGGATACTTCCTTCTCAAGCCAGAGGGTCACACATTTGTTCCATGGATGGATGGTCCACACTTGGGCTCTCTATTTGATCCAAGTGGATATATAGCTACATCATCGACATGGGTAGCTATCCATTTGATCCGGGTGGATTGGCCAAGCACATCACCAACATTGGCTCTCTACATTTTCCATTCTATCCAGGCAATTCGAGAGCCATTGATTTGGAGTCTACATGGTTTGGATTTACATTTCATGTATGTAGGAGAGGATGGTTTTTGTGTAATGGAGCAACTACTTTTATACTAGGCTTAGGACCATGTTCACGGACTCAAGTATATAAGGGGGCCATGGTTATCATTTGTGCCCTTTATGACTTTTATGACCGTTTATGATCTTTGGACATTATCTCTCCTAGACAATTTGTTTGTTCTTGGAGCCTTGGTTTATGGAAGTCCTTTTTCTCATCCTCTTGGTGATGAGAGGTTAACTCACTTAGGCATCATGGTTCTTTGTATGAGATTATCTCTTTAATATCCTAAATAATAACCCATATCTCAGCTTTCATTCCATTCTAGTCTTCCTTTTGTGAAGAAGAGTATTAATAAAGTTACAAAATATAATTTTTTATGTAATAGTCTCAAGTACATAGATTTTAGTGTAGAGTTGAAGAACATTGAAGATTCAATTCAAGATCAATGTAGAATTGAAGATTCAAGTTTAGAGAGCAAGATTCGTGCAAAGATTCACAGTTGTGGATAGTGATACTTATCAAAATCCTACACATTCTTTGCATCCCTTTGCTATTTGTTATGGTTCTTGCTATGACTTCCAAGAAACAGTTGAAATATCAAGAAATAGTTAAAATACCAAGAAATGGTAAAAATGCCAACAAACGTTTACAAATAAAGATTAAACAACAGTGGTTTTCTCATATTAGATTGTTTACAACTCAATTGAACTAGCACTAATCTTCAAAGATTAGTGTTAATCTGTGGAAGTTTAAGAAAACCAGTACACAAAAGTGTTGTCTTGATAAATCAAGTGCAACTTTGGAAAAGATTGAGTGTAGATTATAGCTTCATGTAGAAAACAATGCAAAGTTCTATGTATTTGATGCAAATACAGAGTATGGCCCTGTTGGGAATTGAGCCTAGTCAACTGGTGCGAGCGAGTGTGCGACATACACCACGGGTTCTCCTAACTTGCATATATGGCCTCTTGAGTGGGAAGGTCTCTCACAAGCATTGATTTGTCCCTCTAAAGCATCATCACTTAGCTTTGCAAAAGCTCTCAGCAAGCAATAGTACCAGGCTAGCAATATAGATAGTATCATTAAGTAATATAAGAAGAGCAAGATTGAAATACTAGCAAAAGTCAATGCTCTAAGTCACTATAGAGCAACAACAACCAGCTTGGATACTATGTCTAGATACTATGGAGTCTAGATAAATATATTCTTTTGGTAGTGGCTTTAAAGGACTAAAGCTTGTTCGATTATAGAGACCATGAGTGATACTTCTAAAAGAAATAGATCTGGATTGCTTATAGCAAAACAACACATGCAGAAGTAAAGTAAAAACAAACTAAGGAGCATACCATTTTTGTTTACAACATCCTAAGTTGCAACCCAGCCAAGCAGGTAGTATCATCATCAATGTATCTAGAGAACAAGATAGTTAGTCAAATCTCTCAAGCTAAATGCAGGTCTCTGCCTGTGAGACAGATTCATATAGTAACACCATGGTTGTTTGCCAATGTTGTGGTAGCCTTGGTATAGAGAAACAAGAAATTAGCAGTAAATCTATTTTGAGATCACAAATCAGACTCTTTTTAAGGTTCTATTTCCCAAACATTTAAGGGTCTCTAGAGACCCACAGATGTGGTTGTGGAGTTGCTGAGCATTTTGGGAAAATTTCATAGGCATTAAGGAGTCTCAGAGGGACTAGGAATTGGTTTATGTACGAAAATCTGGCCATCTACTTCCCTAGCTCACCCATTGACACTTGCTTCTTCCTGCACCACACTCTCATTCTCAAAGCTCTGTTCATCTGCTTCTTTAGCTCACCCATTGATACTTGCTCCATGCCACCACGCTCTTATTCTCGAAGCTCTCGCACAGCGCTCAACACCATGACACTCCATCTTAGAGGGATCGCTTTCTAAGTGGTGTGCCACTTCATAGCCCTGTTTTAAAGCTCAACATGATTGCAATGATGCCTAAGTTGTGTGTTGCTTCATTGCTTGGTTCTAAAGCTCAGCATACCTACAAACATCTCATCTAGAGCATAGCATAGATCTTCTATAGAGTGTACAAATCTCTAGTGGTGGAGTGCTACGATCAGCTTACGGGTCTCATTCATCTTGCAGGATTTGAAAGCTCAATTCCGACCTTTCGACGACTCTGCTAGCATCTACAATTGTCGCTTCATCGTCTTACAAGGCTTAGCATATTTTTAATTGATTTAAGCACAAGTAGAGCATTAGCACTTTTGGATATGAAAGTTATATCGTTCACAGTGCCAACAAAGCACAACTGCCATGGCTAAGCGCATTGGAAAGATTTATTTATTTAAACAAAAGAGAAAAAGTTTTGCATCATCACCATCACTGAGCTAGGAAGCTCTAGGCTCAGCAAAAGAGTCCTCATCATGGAGCTCAAGAGAGCTCTCATCTCAATTCAATAAGTGGCTACTATCATTGAGTTCACAGCTTTCTAGTTGAGCCACCACTAGTGCGGAAAAGAGAAAGGAAAAGCTTTTGAATGTTTAGGGTTTTGTTATTTTTACACTTTAGGAATCTCTCCCTTTAAATTATCCGCACTGTCTTCTGGGCTCTTCGCACCCTTGGTCTAAACCACATTACTCTCTTGTCCACAACACCTTAGGGGTGTTTTGCATGCAGCTTGCATCATTTGGATTTTTGTTGTGTTTGTACACAACATGAGCACACTTTGGGGTACTTTCTTGTGAGTTTGTACATGTGCCTTGCTTGGGCTTGTTCACATGCTTTTGCACGTTGCATTTGTTTTCGGGGTGATCACACGCTTGGTGATTATTGGGCTTGTTTATGCGTTGTGTTTCACAGAGCCTTCATACATTTTGGGATTATTTACATGCATGGTGTTTAAGGAGGGGTGTTCACATGCTGTGAGCATTCTTGGTGGGGATTCTTTCACATTGTACACACTGATTCGTGTGTTGAGTGTTAGTTGGGCTTGTTCACACATCGTGGGTCATGTCCTATATGCCTTGTGTTTGAGAGGTGTGTTCACACTTGTTGTGCACTGTGTTTTGGTGGTGCGTATGCTTTTGGTAGTGCTCACACACAGCCATGGGTTGTTACTTTTAATTTTAGTACTATGATGATGTCGATGATCAAATTCTTATCTTGGATCATCATACACACATAAAGGGTTTTGCACATGAGGATATGATGCACGGTTTGGCTCATGCCCACATATCCATTGATATAGTGGATCATGTCAAATGGCATATACTGCACCCAAAATTCTGTAAATGTCCTGGCTCCAAAGAAAATAGGATCATGTCGGCACTCGTAGAAGGAACCAAAAGAACATATGTCAAGGTTGACGTCATGCAAGGGTAAGAGCAAACCAAGGCCATCATCCCATTTAGCATCAATTGAAAAGTCAAAGACATGACCCCCACTGTATCAGGTATAGGGGCATGAGTTGAACAAAAAAGTAAATGTCCCGGGCGCTCCAAAGAAAATAGGATTGTGTCGACACTTATAGGAACCAAAAGAACATGTCTCAAGGTTGGCATCAGACGAGGGTAAGAGGAAACCAATGCCGTCATCCTATGTAGCATCGCTCGAAAAGCAAAGATACATAATCCACTGCATCAATAGGCGTATGGGCATGAACCGAACCATGCGTCAATAGGTGTATAGACATATATTGCATCCAAAAGTAAATGTCTTGATTACTGCACCCAAAATTTTGTAAATGTCCTGGCTCCAAAGAAAATAGGATCATGTCGACACCCGCAGAAGGAACCAAAAGAACATATGTCAAGGTTGGCGTCATGCAAGGGTAAGAGCAAACCAAGGCCATCATCCCATTTAGCATCATTTGAAAAGTCAAAGACATGACCCCCACTGCATCAGGTATAGGGGCATGAGTTGAACAAAAAAGTAAATGTCCCGGGCACTCCAAAGAAAATAGGGTTGTGTCGACACCCATAGGAACCAAAAGAACATGTCTCAAGGTTGGCATCATACGAGGGTAAGAGGAAACCAATGCCGTTATCCTATGTAGCATCGCTCAAAAAGTCAAAGATATGATCACTGCATCAATAGGCGTATGGGCATGAGCCGAACCATGCGTCGATAGGTATATAGACATATATTGCATCCAAAAGTAAATGTCTTGATTCTAAAGAAAATACAATCGTGTTGACACCCATAGAAAACAAAAGTGAGGTATTTTTGGTGGTCATTTCACTTTGGACAAGGAGCTTGGATACTTCCTTCTCAAGCCAGAGGGTCACACATTTGTTCCATGGTTGGATGGTCCACACTTGGGCTATCTATTTGATCCAAGTGGATATATAGCAAGCTACATCATCGACATGGGTATCTATCCATTTGATCCGGGTGGATTGGCCAAGCACATCACCAATATTGGCTCTCTACATTTTCCATTCTATCCAGGCAATTCGAGAGCCATTGATTTGGAGTCTACATGGTTTGGATTTACATTTCATGTATGTAGGAGGGGATGGTTTTTGTAATGGAGCAACTACTTTTATATTAGGCTTAGGACCATGTTCATGGACTCAAGTATATAAGGGGGCCATGGTTGTCATTTGTGCCCTTTATGACTTTTATGACCGTTTATGATCTTTGGACATTATCTCTCCTTGACATTTTGTTTGTTCTTGGAGCCTTGGTTTATGGAAGTCTTTTTGCATCCTCTTAGTGAGAGGTTAACTCACTTAGGCATCATGGTTCTTTGTATGAGATTCTCTCTTTAATATCCTAAATAATAACCCATATCTCAGCTTTATGATCATTCCATTCTAGTCTTCCTTTTGTGAAGAAGAGTAATAATACAGTTACAAAATATAATTTTTTGTGCAGTAGTCTCAAGTACAGAAACAAAGATTTTAGTGTAGAGCTGCAGAACATTGAAGATTCAATTCAAGATCAATGTAGAATTGAAGATTCAAGTTTAGAGAGCAAGATTCATGCAAAGATTCACAGTTGTGGATGAGTGATACTTATCAAAATCCTACACCTTCTTTGCATCCCTTCGCTATTTGTTATAGTTCTTGCTACGACTTCCAAGAAACAGTTGAAATATCAAGAAATAGTTAAAATACCAAGAAATGGTAAAAATGCCAACAAACGTTTGCAAATAAAGATTAAACAATAGTGGTTTTCTCATATTAGGTTGTTTACAACTTAATTGGACTAGCACTAATCCTCAAAGATTAGTGTTAATCTGTGGAAGTTTAAGAAAACCAGTTCACAAAAGTGTTGTCTTGATAAATCAAGTGCAACTCTGGAAAAGATTGAGTGTAGATCGTAGCTTCATGTAGAAAACAATGCAAAGTTCTATCGATTTGATGCAAATACAGAGTATGGCCCTGTCGAGAATTGAGCCTAGTCAAAACTGGTGCAAGCGAGTGTGCCATATACACCAAGGGTTCTCCTAACCTGCATATATGGCCTCTTGAGTGGGAAGGTCTCTCACAAGCATTGATTTGTCCCTCTAAAGCATCATCACTTAGCTTCGCAAAAGCTCTCAGCAAAAGTAACGGTACCAGGCTAGCAATATAGATAGCATCATTAAGTAATATAAGAAGAGCAAGATTGAAATACTAGCAGTAGTCAATGTTCTAAGTCACTATAGAGCAACAACAACCAACTTGGATACTATGTCTAGATACTATGGAGTCTAGATAAATATATTCTTCTGGTAGTGGCTTTAAAGGACTAAAGCTTGCTCGATTATAGAGACCATGAGTGATACTTCTAAAAGAAATAGATCTGGATTGCTTATAGCAAAACAACACATGTAGAAGTAAAGTAAAAACGAACTAAGGAGCATACCATTTTTGTTTACAACATCCTAAGTTGCAACCCAGCCAAGCAGGTAGTATCATCATCAATGTATCTAGAGAACAAGGTAGTTAGTCAAATCTCTCAAGCTAAATGCAGGTCTCTGCCTGTGACAGATTTAGATAGTAACCCCATGGTTGTTTGCCAATGTTGTGGTAGCCTAGGTATAGAGAAACAAGAAATAAGTAGTAAATCTATTTTGAGATCACAAATCAGACTCTTTTTAAGGTTCTATTTCCCAAACATTTAAGGTTCTCTACCCATAGATGTGGCTGTGGAGTTGCTAAGCATTTTGGAAGAATTTCATAGGCATTAAGGAGTCTTAGAGGGGCTAGGAATTGGTTTATATAAGAAGATTTGGCCATCTACTTCCCTAGCTCACCCATTGACACTTGCTTCTTCCACACTCTCATTCTCAAAGCCCTCGTCATCTGCTTCTCTAGCTCACCCATTGATACTTGCTCCGCCACCACGCTCTTATTCTTGAATCTCTCGCACATCGCTCAACACCATGACACTCCATCTCAGAAGGATCGCTTTCTAAGTGGTGTGCCACTTCATAGCCCTATTTCAAAGCTCATGATTGCAACGATGCCTAAGTTGTGCTTCATCGCTTGGTTCTAAAGCTCAGCATACCTACAAACATCTTATCTAGAGCATAGCATAGATCTTCTATAGAGTGTACAAATCTCTAGTAGTGGAGTGCTACGATCAGCTTACGGGTCTCATTCATCTTGGAGGATTTGCAAGCTCAATTCGGACCTTCCGCTGACGACTCTACTAGCATCTATAATTGTCGCTTCATCGTCCTACAAGGCTTAGCATATTTTTAATTGATTTAAGCACAAGTAGAGCATTAGCGCTTTTGGATATGAAAGTTGTATTGTTCACAATGCCAACAAAGCGCAACTGCCATGGCTAAGCGCATTGGAAAGATTTATTTATTAAAAAAAGAGAAAAAGTTTTGCATCATCACCATCACTAAGCTAGGAAGCTCTAGGCTCAGCAAAAGAGTCCTCATCATGGAGCTCAAGAGAGCTCGCATCTCAATTCAATAAGTGGCCGCCATCATCGAGTTCATAGCTTTCTAGTTGAGCCACCACTAGTGCGCAAAAGAGAAAGGAAAAGCTTTTGAATGTTTAGGGTTTTGTTATTTTTACACTTCAAGAATCTCTCCCTTTAAATTATCCGCACTGTCTTCTGGGCTCTTCGCACCTTTGGTCCAAACCACATTACTCTCTTGTCCACAACACCTTAGGGGTGTTTCGCATGCAGCTTGCATCATTTGGATTTTTGTTGTGTTTGTACACAACACGAGCACACTTTGGGGTACTTTCTTGTGAGTTTGTACATGTACATGCCTTGCTTGGGCTTGTTCACATGCTTTTACACGTTGCGTTTGTTTCCGGGGTGATCACGCGCTTGGTGATTATTGGGCTTGTTTATGCGTTGTGTTTCACAGCCTTCATACATTTGGGATTATTTACATGCATGGTGTTTAAGGAGGGGTGTTCACATGCTATGAGTGTTCTTGGTGGGGATTCTTTCACATTGTACACACTGATTTGTGTGTTGAGTGTTAGTTGGGCTTGTTCACACATCGTGGGTCACATGTCCTATATGCCTTGTGTTTGAGAGGTGTGTTCACACTTGTTGTGCACTGTGTTTTGGTGGTGCGTATGCTTTTGGTAGTGCTCACACACAGCCATGGGTTGTTACTTTTAATTTTATCCTTCATTTGATCACCATGGTGGAGAATTCACATTGTCATCGCGACATCATTCTGACAAAATTTTTGATTGTGATCGTAAGGGAGCCGCTCATGTCATCATGGCTCTATGATTGCTCTTATGATTTTCCTTCTGGTATCATGTGCTGCATCCATATCTTTTACAGAGTTCACACATGCCTTTGGCATTTCCAGGCTTAGCCCTCTACGTCCTCGCTCCTCAACTTCTTGCTATCCTGAGGCAGCATATTCATGCCAGTATCAGATATTCGAGCTTCACAGTTTGATGCCTAGGCATTTTCGGCATTTGTTTGATGAGGAACAAATATGTGCCAGATGGTCTAGGTGGTCCACACACAGTGTTTTCATCAGTTCATCGCTTGGCTACATCAGCATGGATGGTTTGGTATATTATTTGCATGAGGATGATTTATTTTTTGACGACTTGATTGAGTATCCCACACTCTGGTCATTCTGATTTGTTCCTAAGACATGATGTATTGTATCATACACTCATACACATTATGACGTATTGGACACACACACACACACACACACATGATGACATTGATGTGTATCACACAAAAATGCACATGATCATAGTGATGTACGTGCACATGATGCCACTGACACATGCCCATGACGATGATGTATGTGATAGTGATGTGTGCGATTCATATCATGTGGGCATAATCTCGAGGACAGAGATGGCAACAAGCACAATGAGCATCGACACTTGTATGCCTATCTTCTTTCTTGGACACTTTAGTTGATTGTGGTGACATTTTAGAGGATAGTGTGCATTTGATTAATGATGCATCCATTAGCACACTCGGGATCGGTATACTCATTAACACACTGAGCATTGACAATTCTGTGCCTATCTTCTTTCCTACAAATCACGTGGACACTTTAGTTGATCGTGGTGACCTTTTAGAGGATAGTGTGCATTTGATTAATGATGCATCCATTAGCACACTTGGGATTAGTATACCCATTAGCACACTTGAGGTTAGTGATACTCCGGATACTAGTGACAGAGACATCTATGAGCATAGATCTGAGTCCTTAGCATTAGATGCATTAGGCTATTCTTCTAGGATTTCTATTTGTGGAGATATCGCTGATACGTCCAATACTTCTAGTATTCATTGCGCATTCTTGGCAGTCTTCATGTGGATAGAGTTCATGTGTTTAAGCAATCGAGGATAGTGCATGAAAGTAGTGATGATTTCATCGAGGTGACACATCGTAGTAGGATTATGCATATTGATCATGTCCATAGTAGATCATATGACATATATCTTGAGAGATTTGCATTTGATCTAGACATATCCTTAGATCCTATATTGTTGGAGATAGATTTGTTATCGGATGTAGGTCACATAGGGGAACTATTGATGGAGATAGACCATGTTTACGAGGATGACCTTGCAGACCTTGGGGATGCCATAGATGATGATTTAAGAGACGATAACATTTACCTTTTGTGTGAGGATACCTCTTTATTTTTCAGTGATGTAGTACTATGATGATGTCGATGATTAAATTGTTATCTTGGATCATCATACACACATAAAGGGTTTTGCACATGAGGAGATGATGCACGGTTTGGCTCATGCCCATATATCCATTGATACAGTGGATCATGTATAATGGCATATACTGCACCCAAAATTTTGTAAATGTCCTGGCTCCAAAGAAAATAGGATCATGTCAACACCCACAGAAAGAACCAAAAGAACATATGTCAAGGTTGGCGTCATGCAAGGGTAAGAGCAAACCAAGGCCATCATCCCATTTAGCGTCAATTGAAAAGTCAAAGACGACCCCCATTGCATCAAGTATAGGGGCATGAGTTGAACAAAAACGTAAATGTCCGGGGAACTCCAAAGAAAATAGGATTGTGTCGACACCCATAGGAACCAAAAGAACATGTCTCAAGGTTGGCATCATACGAGGGTAAGAAGAAACCAATGCCGTCATCCTATGTAGCATCGCTCGAAAAGTCAAAGATATGATCCACAGCATCAATAGGCGTATGGGCATGAGCCGAACCATGCGTCAATAGGTATTTAGACATATATTGCATCCAAAAGTAAATGTTCCGATTCTAAAGAAAATAGAATCGTCTTTACACCCATAGAAAACAAAAGTGAGGTATTTTTGGTGGTCATTTCACTTTGGACAAGGAGCTTGGATACTTCCTTCTCAAGCCAGAGGGTCACACATTTGTTCCATGGTTGGATGGTCCACACTTGGGCTATCTATTTGATCCAAGTGCATATATAGCGAGCTACATGATCGACATGGGTAGCTATCCATTTGATCCAGGAGGATTGGCCAAGCACATCACCAACATTGGCTCTCTACATTTTCCATTCTAGCCAGGCAATTCGAGAGCCATTGATTTGGAGTCTACATGGTTTGGATTTACATTTCATGTATGTAGGAGGGGATGGTTTTTGTAATGGAGCAACTAATTTTATATTAGGCTTAGGACCATGTTCATGGACTCAAGCATATAAGGGGGCCACGGTTGTCATTTGTGTCCTTTATGACTTTTATGACCGTTTATGATATTTGGACATTATCTCTCCTAGACATTTTGTTTGTTCTTGGAGCCTTGGTTTATGGAAGTCTTTTTGCATCCTCTTGGTGAGAGGTTAACTCACTTAGGCATCATGGTTCTTTGTATGAGATTATCTCTTTAATATCCTAAATAATAACCCATATCTCAGCTTTCATTCCATTCTAGTCTTCCTTTTGTGAAGAAGAGTATTAATAAAGTTACAAAATATAATTTTTTATGCAATAGTCTCAAGTACATAGATTTTAGTGTAGAGTTGAAGAACATTGAAGATTCAATTCAAGATCAATGTAGAATTGAAGATTCAAGTTTAGAGAGCAAGATTCGTGCAAAGATTCACAGTTGTGGATAGTGATACTTATCAAAATCCTACACATTCTTTGCATCCCTTTGCTATTTGTTATGGTTCTTGCTATGACTTCCAAGAAACAGTTGAAATATCAAGAAATAGTTAAAATACCAAGAAATGGTAAAAATGCCAACAAACATTTACAAATAAAGATTAAACAACAGTGGTTTTCTCATATTAGATTGTTTACAACTCAATTGAACTAGCACTAATCTTCAAAGATTAGTGTTAATCTGTGGAAGTTTAAGAAAACCAGTACACAAAAGTGTTGTCTTGATAAATCAAGTGCAACTTTGGAAAAGATTGAGTGTAGATTATAGCTTCATGTAGAAAACAATGCAAAGTTCTATGTATTTGATGCAAATACAGAGTATGGCCCTGTTGGGAATTGAGCCTAGTCAACTGGTGCGAGCGAGTGTGCGACATACACCATGGGTTCTCCTAACTTGCATATATGGCCTCTTGAGTGGGAAGGTCTCTCACAAGCATTGATTTGTCCCTCTAAAGCATCATCACTTAGCTTTGCAAAAGCTCTCAGCAAGCAATAGTACCAGGCTAGCAATATAGAAAGTATCATTAAGTAATATAAGAAGAGCAAGATTGAAATACTAGCAAAAGTCAATGCTCTAAGTCACTATAGAGCAACAACAACCAGCTTGGATACTATGTCTAGATACTATGGAGTCTAGATAAATATATTCTTTTGGTAGTGGCTTTAAAGGACTAAAGCTTGTTCGATTATAGAGACCATGAGTGATACTTCTAAAAGAAATAGATCTGGATTGCTTATAGCAAAACAACACATGCAGAAGTAAAGTAAAAACAAACTAAGGAGCATACCATTTTTGTTTACAACATCCTAAGTTGCAACCCAGCCAAGCAGGTAGTATCATCATCAATGTATCTAGAGAACAAGATAGTTAGTCAAATCTCTCAAGCTAAATGCAGGTCTCTGCCTGTGAGACAGATTCATATAGTAACACCATGGTTGTTTGCCAATGTTGTGGTAGCCTTGGTATAGAGAAACAAGAAATTAGCAGTAAATCTATTTTGAGATCACAAATCAGACTCTTTTTAAGGTTCTATTTCCCAAACATTTAAGGGTCTCTAGAGACCCACAGATGTGGTTGTGGAGTTGCTGAGCATTTTGGGAAAATTTCATAGGCATTAAGGAGTCTCAGAGGGACTAGGAATTGGTTTATGTACGAAAATCTGGCCATCTACTTCCCTAGCTCACCCATTGACACTTGCTTCTTCCTGCACCACACTCTCATTCTCAAAGCTCTGTTCATCTGCTTCTTTAGCTCACCCATTGATACTTGCTCCATGCCACCACGCTCTTATTCTCGAAGCTCTCGCACAGCGCTCAACACCATGACACTCCATCTTAGAGGGATCGCTTTCTAAGTGGTGTGCCACTTCATAGCCCTGTTTTAAAGCTCAACATGATTGCAATGATGCCTAAGTTGTGTGTTGCTTCATTGCTTGGTTCTAAAGCTCAGCATACCTACAAACATCTCATCTAGAGCATAGCATAGATCTTCTATAGAGTGTACAAATCTCTAGTGGTGGAGTGCTACGATCAGCTTACGGGTCTCATTCATCTTGCAGGATTTGAAAGCTCAATTCCGACCTTTCGACGACTCTGCTAGCATCTACAATTGTCGCTTCATCGTCTTACAAGGCTTAGCATATTTTTAATTGATTTAAGCACAAGTAGAGCATTAGCACTTTTGGATATGAAAGTTATATCGTTCACAGTGCCAACAAAGCGCAACTGCCATGGCTAAGCGCATTGGAAAGATTTATTTATTTAAAAAAAAGAGAAAAAGTTTTGCATCATCACCATCACTGAGCTAGGAAGCTCTAGGCTCAGCAAAAGAGTCCTCATCATGGAGCTCAAGAGAGCTCTCATCTCAATTCAATAAGTGGCTACTATCATTGAGTTCACAGCTTTCTAGTTGAGCCACCACTAGTGCGGAAAAGAGAAAGGAAAAGCTTTTGAATGTTTAGGGTTTTGTTATTTTTACACTTTAGGAATCTCTCCCTTTAAATTATCCGCACTGTCTTCTGGGCTCTTCGCACCCTTGGTCTAAACCACATTACTCTCTTGTCCACAACACCTTAGGGGTGTTTTGCATGCAGCTTGCATCATTTGTATTTTTGTTGTGTTTGTACACAACATGAGCACACTTTGGGGTACTTTCTTGTGAGTTTATACATGTGCCTTGCTTGGGCTTGTTCACATGCTTTTGCACGTTGCATTTGTTTTCGGGGTGATCACACGCTTGGTGATTATTGGGCTTGTTTATGCGTTGTGTTTCACAGAGCCTTCATACATTTTGGGATTATTTACATGCATGGTGTTTAAGGAGGGGTGTTCACATGCTGTGAGCATTCTTGGTGGGGATTCTTTCACATTGTACACACTGATTCGTGTGTTGAGTGTTAGTTGGGCTTGTTCACACATCGTGGGTCATGTCCTATATGCCTTGTGTTTGAGAGGTGTGTTCACACTTGTTGTGCACTGTGTTTTGGTGGTGCGTATGCTTTTGGTAGTGCTCACACACAGCCATGGGTTGTTACTTTTAATTTTAGTACTATGATGATGTCAATGATCAAATTCTTATCTTGGATCATCATACACACATAAAGGGTTTTGCACATGAGGATATGATGCACGGTTTGGCTCATGCCCACATATCCATTGATATAGTGGATCATGTCAAATGGCATATACTGCACCCAAAATTCTGTAAATGTCCTGGCTCCAAAAAAAATAGGATCATGTCGGCACTCGTAGAAGGAACCAAAAGAACATATGTCAAGGTTGACGTCATGCAAGGGTAAGAGCAAACCAAGGCCATCATCCCATTTAGCATCAATTGAAAAGTCAAAGACATGACCCCCACTGTATCAGGTATAGGGGCATGAGTTGAACAAAAAAGTAAATGTCCCGGGCGCTCCAAAGAAAATAGGATTGTGTCGACACTTATAGGAACCAAAAGAACATGTCTCAAGGTTGGCATCAGACGAGGGTAAGAGGAAACCAATGCCGTCATCCTATGTAGCATCGCTCGAAAAGCAAAGATATGATCCACTGCATCAATAGGCGTATGGGCATGAACCGAACCATGCGTCAATAGGTGTATAGACATATATTGCATCCAAAAGTAAATGTCTTGATTACTGCACCCAAAATTTTGTAAATGTCCTGGCTCCAAAGAAAATAGGATCATGTCGACACCCGCAGAAGGAACCAAAAGAACATATGTCAAGGTTGGCGTCATGCAAGGGTAAGAGCAAACGAAGGCCATCATCCCATTTAGCATCATTTGAAAAGTCAAAGACATGACCCCCACTGCATCAGGTATAGGGGCATGAGTTGAACAAAAAAGTAAATATCCCGGGCACTCCAAAGAAAATAGGATTGTGTCGACACCCATAGGAACCAAAAGAACATGTCTCAAGGTTGGCATCATACGAGGGTAAGAGGAAACCAATGCCGTCATCCTATGTAGCATCGCTCAAAAAGTCAAAGATATGATCCACTGCATCAATAGGCGTATGGGCATGAGCCGAACCATGCGTCAATAGGTATATAGACATATATTGCATCCAAAAGTAAATGTCTTGATTCTAAAGAAAATACAATCGTGTTGACACCCATAGAAAACAAAAGTGAGGTATTTTTGGTGGTCATTTCACTTTGGACAAGGAGCTTGGATACTTCCTTCTCAAGCCAGAGGGTCACACATTTGTTCCATGGTTGGATGGTCCACACTTGGGCTATCTATTTGATCCAAGTGGATATATAGCAAGCTACATCATCGACATGGGTATCTATCCATTTGATCCGGGTGGATTGGCCAAGCACATCACCAATATTGGCTCTCTACATTTTCCATTCTATCCAGGCAATTCGAGAGCCATTGATTTGGAGTCTACATGGTTTGGATTTACATTTCATGTATGTAGGAGGGGATGGTTTTTGTAATGGAGCAACTACTTTTATATTAGGCTTAGGACCATGTTCATGGACTCAAGTATATAAGGGGGCCATGGTTGTCATTTGTGCCCTTTATGACTTTTATGACCGTTTATGATCTTTGGACATTATCTCTCCTTGACATTTTGTTTGTTCTTGGAGCCTTGGTTTATGGAAGTCTTTTTGCATCCTCTTAGTGAGAGGTTAACTCACTTAGGCATCATGGTTCTTTGTATGAGATTCTCTCTTTAATATCCTAAATAATAACCCATATCTCAGCTTTCATTCCATTCTAGTCTTCCTTTTGTGAAGAAGAGTAATAATACAGTTACAAAATATAATTTTTTGTGCAGTAGTCTCAAGTACAGAAACAAAGATTTTAGTGTAGAGCTGCAGAACATTGAAGATTCAATTCAAGATCAATGTAGAATTGAAGATTCAAGTTTAGAGAGCAAGATTCATGCAAAGATTCACAGTTGTGGATGAGTGATACTTATCAAAATCCTACACCTTCTTTGCATCCCTTCGCTATTTGTTATAGTTCTTGCTATGACTTCCAAGAAACAGTTGAAATATCAAGAAATAGTTAAAATACCAAGAAATGGTAAAAATGCCAACAAACGTTTGCAAATAAAGATTAAACAATAGTGGTTTTCTCATATTAGGTTGTTTACAACTTAATTGGACTAGCACTAATCCTCAAAGATTAGTGTTAATCTGTGGAAGTTTAAGAAAACCAGTTCACAAAAGTGTTGTCTTGATAAATCAAGTGCAACTCTGGAAAAGATTGAGTGTAGATCGTAGCTTCATGTAGAAAACAATGCAAAGTTCTATCGATTTGATGCAAATACAGAGTATGGCCCTGTCGAGAATTGAGCCTAGTCAAAACTGGTGCAAGCGAGTGTGCCATATACACCAAGGGTTCTCCTAACCTGCATATATGGCCTCTTGAGTTGGAAGGTCTCTCACAAGCATTGATTTGTCCCTCTAAAGCATCATCACTTAGCTTCGCAAAAGCTCTCAGCAAAAGTAACGGTACCAGGCTAGCAATATAGATAGTATCATTAAGTAATATAAGAAGAGCAAGATTGAAATACTAGCAGTAGTCAATGTTCTAAGTCACTATAGAGCCACAACAACCAGCTTGGATACTATGTCTAGATACTATGGAGTCTAGATAAATATATTCTTCTGGTAGTGGCTTTAAAGGACTAAAGCTTGCTCGATTATAGAGACCATGAGTGATACTTCTAAAAGAAATAGATCTGGATTGCTTATAGCAAAACAACACATGTAGAAGTAAAGTAAAAACGAACTAAGGAGCATACCATTTTTGTTTACAACATCCTAAGTTGCAACCCAGCCAAGAAGGTAGTATCATCATCAATGTATCTAGAGAACAAGGTAGTTAGTCAAATCTCTCAAGCTAAATGCAGGTCTTTGCCTGTGAGACAGATTTAGATAGTAACCCCATGGTTGTTTGCCAATGTTGTGGTAGCCTAGGTATAGAGAAACAAGAAATAAGTAGTAAATCTATTTTGAGATCACAAATCAGACTCTTTTTAAGGTTCTATTTCCCAAACATTTAAGGTTCTCTACCCATAGATGTGGCTGTGGAGTTGCTAAGCATTTTGGAAGAATTTCATAGGCATTAAGGAGTCTTAGAGGGGCTAGGAATTGGTTTATATAAGAAGATTTGGCCATCTACTTCCCTAGCTCACCCATTGACACTTGCTTCTTCCACACTCTCATTCTCAAAGCCCTCGTCATCTGCTTCTCTAGCTCACCCATTGATACTTGCTCCGCCACCACGCTCTTATTCTTGAATCTCTCGCACATCGCTCAACACCATGACACTCCATCTCGGAAGGATCGCTTTCTAAGTGGTGTGCCACTTCATAGCCCTGTTTCAAAGCTCATGATTGCAACGATGCCTAAGTTGTGCTTCATCGCTTGGTTCTAAAGCTCAGCATACCTACAAACATCTTATCTAGAGCATAGCATAGATCTTCTATAGAGTGTACAAATCTCTAGTAGTGGAGTGCTACGATCAGCTTACGGGTCTCATTCATCTTGGAGGATTTGCAAGCTCAATTCGGACCTTCCGCTGACGACTCTGCTAGCATCTATAATTGTCGCTTCATCGTCTTACAAGGCTTAGCATATTTTTAATTGATTTAAGCACAAGTAGAGCATTAGCGCTTTTGGATATGAAAGTTGTATTGTTCACAATGCCAGCAAAGCCCAACTGCCATGGCTAAGCGCATTGGAAAGATTTATTTATTAAAAAAAAGAGAAAAAGTTTTGCATCATCACCATCACTAAGCTAGGAAGCTCTAGGCTCAGCAAAAGAGTCCTCATCATGGAGCTCAAGAGAGCTCGCATCTCAATTCAATAAGTGGCCGCCATCATTGAGTTCATAGCTTTCTAGTTGAGCCACCACTAGTGCGCAAAAGAGAAAGGAGAAGCTTTTGAATGTTTAGGGTTTTGTTATTTTTACACTTCAGGAATCTCTCCCTTTAAATTATCCGCACTGTCTTCTGGGCTCTTCGCACCTTTGGTCCAAACCACATTACTCTCTTGTCCACAACACCTTAGGGGTGTTTCGCATGCAGCTTGCATCATTTGGATTTTTGTTGTGTTTGTACACAACACGAGCACACTTTGGGGTACTTTCTTGTGAGTTTGTACATGTACATGCCTTGCTTGGGCTTGTTCACATGCTTTTACACGTTGCGTTTGTTTCCGGGGTGATCACGCGCTTGGTGATTATTGGGCTTGTTTATGCGTTGTGTTTCACAGCCTTCATACATTTGGGATTATTTACATGCATGGTGTTTAAGGAGGGGTGTTCACATGCTATGAGTGTTCTTGGTGGGGATTCTTTCACATTGTACACACTGATTTGTGTGTTGAGTGTTAGTTGGGCTTGTTCACACATCGTGGGTCACATGTCCTATATGCCTTGTGTTTGAGAGGTGTGTTCACACTTGTTGTGCACTGTGTTTTGGTGGTGCGTATGCTTTTGGTAGTGCTCACACACAGCCATGGGTTGTTACTTTTAATTTTATCCTTCATTTGATCACCATGGTGGAGAATTCACATTGTCATCGCGACATCATTCTGACAAAATTTTTGATTGTGATCGTAAGGGAGCCGCTCATGTCATCATGGCTCTATGATTGCTCTTATGATTTTCCTTCTGGTATCATGTGCTCCATCCATATCTTTTACAGAGTTCACACATGCCTTTGGCATTTCCAGGCTTATCCCTCTACGTCCTCGCTCCTCAACTTCTTGCTATCCTGAGGCAGCATATTCATGCCAGTATCAGATATTCGAGCTTCACAGTTTGATGCCTAGGCATTTTCGGCATTTGTTTGATGAGGAACAAATATGTGCCAGATGGTCTAGGTGGTCCACACACAGTGTTTTCATCAGTTCATCGCTTGGCTACATCAGCATGGATGGTTTGGTATATTATTTGCATGAGGATGATTTATTTTTTGATGACTTGATTGAGTATCCCACACTCTGGTCATTCTGATTTGTTCCTAAGACATGATGTGTTGTATCATACACTCATACACATTATGACGTATTGGACACACACACACACACACACACACATGATGACATTGATGTGTATCACACAAAAATGCACATGATCATAGTGATGTACGTGCACATGATGCCACTGACACATGCCCATGACGATGATGTATGTGATAGTGATGTGTGCGATTCATATCATGTGGGCATAATCTCGAGGACAGAGATGGCAACAAGCACAATGAGCATCGACACTTGTATGCCTATCTTCTTTCTTGGACACTTTAGTTGATTGTGGTGACATTTTAGAGGATAGTGTGCATTTGATTAATGATGCATCCATTAGCACACTCGGGATCGGTATACTCATTAACACACTGAGCATCGACACTTCTGTGCCTATCTTCTTTCCTACAAATCACGTGGACACTTTAGTTGATCGTGGCGACCTTTTAGAGGATAGTGTGCATTTGATTAATGATGCATCCATTAGCACACTTGGGATTAGTATACCCATTAGCACACTTGAGGTTAGTGATACTCCGGATACTAGTGACAGAGACATCTATGAGCATAGATCTGAGTTCTTAGCATTAGATGCATTAGGCTATTCTTCTAGGATTTCTATTTGTGGAGATATCGCTGATACGTCCAATACTTCTAGTATTCATTGCGCATTCTTGGCAGTCTTCATGTGGATAGAGTTCATGTGTTTAAGCAATCGAGGATAGTGCATGAAAGTAGTGATGATTTCATCGAGGTGACACATCGTAGTAGGATTATGCGTATTGATCATGTCCATAGTAGATCATATGACATATATCTTGAGAGATTTGCATTTGATCTAGACATATCCTTAGATCCTATATTGTTGGAGATAGATTTGTTATCGGATGTAGGTCACATAGGGGAACTATTGATGGAGATAGACCATGTTTACGAGGATGACCTTGCAGACCTTGGGGATGCCATAGATGATGATTTAAGAGACGATAACATTTACCTTTTGTGTGAGGATACCTCTTCATTTTTCAGTGATGTAGTATTATGATGATGTCGATAATTAAATTGTTATCTTGGATCATCATACACACATAAAGGGTTTTGCACATGAGGAGATGATGCACGGTTTGGCTCATGCCCATATATCCATTGATACAGTGGATCATGTATAATGGCATATACTGCACCCAAAATTTTGTAAATGTCCTGGCTTCAAAGAAAATAGGATCATGTCGGCACCTGCACCAGAAGGAACCAAAAGAACATATGTCAAGGTTGGCGTCATGCAAGGGTAAGAGCAAACCAAGGCCATCATCCCATTTAGCATCAATTCAAAAGTCAAAGACATGACCCCCACTGCATCAAGTATAGGGGCATGAGTTGAACAAAAAAGTAAATGTCCCGGGCGCTCCAAAGAAAATAGGATTGTGTCGACACCCATAGGAACAAAAAGAACATGTCTCAAGGTTGGCATCATACGAGGGTAAGAGGAAACCAATGCCGTCATCCTATGTAGCATCGCTCGAAAAGTCAAAGATATGATCCACTGCATCAATAGGCATATGGGCATGAGCCGAACCATGCGTCAATAGGTATATAGACATATATTGCATCCAAAAGTAAATGTCCTGATTCTAAAGAAAATAGAATCATCTTGACACCCATAGAAAACAAAAGTGAGGTATTTTTGGTGGTCATTTCAATTTGGACAAGGAGCTTGGATACTTCCTTCTCAAGCCAGAGGGTCACACATTTGTTCCATGGATGGATGGTCCACACTTGGGCTCTCTATTTGATCCAAGTGGATATATAGCTACATCATCGACATGGGTAGCTATCCATTTGATCCGGGTGGATTGGCCAAGCACATCACCAACATTGGCTCTCTACATTTTCCATTCTATCCAGGCAATTCGAGAGCCATTGATTTGGAGTCTACATGGTTTGGATTTACATTTCATGTATGTAGGAGAGGATGGTTTTTGTGTAATGGAGCAACTACTTTTATACTAGGCTTAGGACCATGTTCACGGACTCAAGTATATAAGGGGGCCATGGTTATCATTTGTGCCCTTTATGACTTTTATGACCGTTTATGATCTTTGGACATTATCTCTCCTAGACAATTTGTTTGTTCTTGGAGCCTTGGTTTATGGAAGTCCTTTTTCTCATCCTCTTGGTGATGAGAGGTTAACTCACTTAGGCATCATGGTTCTTTGTATGAGATTATCTCTTTAATATCCTAAATAATAACCCATATCTCAGCTTTCATTCCATTCTAGTCTTCCTTTTGTGAAGAAGAGTATTAATAAAGTTACAAAATATAATTTTTTATGTAATAGTCTCAAGTACATAGATTTTAGTGTAGAGTTGAAGAACATTGAAGATTCAATTCAAGATCAATGTAGAATTGAAGATTCAAGTTTAGAGAGCAAGATTCGTGCAAAGATTCACAGTTGTGGATAGTGATACTTATCAAAATCCTACACATTCTTTGCATCCCTTTGCTATTTGTTATGGTTCTTGCTATGACTTCCAAGAAACAGTTGAAATATCAAGAAATAGTTAAAATACCAAGAAATGGTAAAAATGCCAACAAACGTTTACAAATAAAGATTAAACAACAGTGGTTTTCTCATATTAGATTGTTTACAACTCAATTGAACTAGCACTAATCTTCAAAGATTAGTGTTAATCTGTGGAAGTTTAAGAAAACCAGTACACAAAAGTGTTGTCTTGATAAATCAAGTGCAACTTTGGAAAAGATTGAGTGTAGATTATAGCTTCATGTAGAAAACAATGCAAAGTTCTATGTATTTGATGCAAATACAGAGTATGGCCCTGTTGGGAATTGAGCCTAGTCAACTGGTGCGAGCGAGTGTGCGACATACACCACGGGTTCTCCTAACTTGCATATATGGCCTCTTGAGTGGGAAGGTCTCTCACAAGCATTGATTTGTCCCTCTAAAGCATCATCACTTAGCTTTGCAAAAGCTCTCAGCAAGCAATAGTACCAGGCTAGCAATATAGATAGTATCATTAAGTAATATAAGAAGAGCAAGATTGAAATACTAGCAAAAGTCAATGCTCTAAGTCACTATAGAGCAACAACAACCAGCTTGGATACTATGTCTAGATACTATGGAGTCTAGATAAATATATTCTTTTGGTAGTGGCTTTAAAGGACTAAAGCTTGTTCGATTATAGAGACCATGAGTGATACTTCTAAAAGAAATAGATCTGGATTGCTTATAGCAAAACAACACATGCAGAAGTAAAGTAAAAACAAACTAAGGAGCATACCATTTTTGTTTACAACATCCTAAGTTGCAACCCAGCCAAGCAGGTAGTATCATCATCAATGTATCTAGAGAACAAGATAGTTAGTCAAATCTCTCAAGCTAAATGCAGGTCTCTGCCTGTGAGACAGATTCATATAGTAACACCATGGTTGTTTGCCAATGTTGTGGTAGCCTTGGTATAGAGAAACAAGAAATTAGCAGTAAATCTATTTTGAGATCACAAATCAGACTCTTTTTAAGGTTCTATTTCCCAAACATTTAAGGGTCTCTAGAGACCCACAGATGTGGTTGTGGAGTTGCTGAGCATTTTGGGAAAATTTCATAGGCATTAAGGAGTCTCAGAGGGACTAGGAATTGGTTTATGTACGAAAATCTGGCCATCTACTTCCCTAGCTCACCCATTGACACTTGCTTCTTCCTGCACCACACTCTCATTCTCAAAGCTCTGTTCATCTGCTTCTTTAGCTCACCCATTGATACTTGCTCCATGCCACCACGCTCTTATTCTCGAAGCTCTCGCACAGCGCTCAACACCATGACACTCCATCTTAGAGGGATCGCTTTCTAAGTGGTGTGCCACTTCATAGCCCTGTTTTAAAGCTCAACATGATTGCAATGATGCCTAAGTTGTGTATTGCTTCATTGCTTGGTTCTAAAGCTCAGCATACCTACAAACATCTCATCTAGAGCATAGCATAGATCTTCTATAGAGTGTACAAATCTCTAGTGGTGGAGTGCTACGATCAGCTTACGGGTCTCATTCATCTTGCAGGATTTGAAAGCTCAATTCCGACCTTTCGACGACTCTGCTAGCATCTACAATTGTCGCTTCATCGTCTTACAAGGCTTAGCATATTTTTAATTGATTTAAGCACAAGTAGAGCATTAGCACTTTTGGATATGAAAGTTATATCGTTCACAGTGCCAACAAAGCACAACTGCCATGGCTAAGCGCATTGGAAAGATTTATTTATTTAAACAAAAGAGAAAAAGTTTTGCATCATCACCATCACTGAGCTAGGAAGCTCTAGGCTCAGCAAAAGAGTCCTCATCATGGAGCTCAAGAGAGCTCTCATCTCAATTCAATAAGTGGCTACTATCATTGAGTTCACAGCTTTCTAGTTGAGCCACCACTAGTGCGGAAAAGAGAAAGGAAAAGCTTTTGAATGTTTAGGGTTTTGTTATTTTTACACTTTAGGAATCTCTCCCTTTAAATTATCCGCACTGTCTTCTGGGCTCTTCGCACCCTTGGTCTAAACCACATTACTCTCTTGTCCACAACACCTTAGGGGTGTTTTGCATGCAGCTTGCATCATTTGGATTTTTGTTGTGTTTGTACACAACATGAGCACACTTTGGGGTACTTTCTTGTGAGTTTGTACATGTGCCTTGCTTGGGCTTGTTCACATGCTTTTGCACGTTGCATTTGTTTTCGGGGTGATCACACGCTTGGTGATTATTGGGCTTGTTTATGCGTTGTGTTTCACAGAGCCTTCATACATTTTGGGATTATTTACATGCATGGTGTTTAAGGAGGGGTGTTCACATGCTGTGAGCATTCTTGGTGGGGATTCTTTCACATTGTACACACTGATTCGTGTGTTGAGTGTTAGTTGGGCTTGTTCACACATCGTGGGTCATGTCCTATATGCCTTGTGTTTGAGAGGTGTGTTCACACTTGTTGTGCACTGTGTTTTGGTGGTGCGTATGCTTTTGGTAGTGCTCACACACAGCCATGGGTTGTTACTTTTAATTTTAGTACTATGATGATGTCGATGATCAAATTCTTATCTTGGATCATCATACACACATAAAGGGTTTTGCACATGAGGATATGATGCACGGTTTGGCTCATGCCCACATATCCATTGATATAGTGGATCATGTCAAATGGCATATACTGCACCCAAAATTCTGTAAATGTCCTGGCTCCAAAGAAAATAGGATCATGTCGGCACTCGTAGAAGGAACCAAAAGAACATATGTCAAGGTTGACGTCATGCAAGGGTAAGAGCAAACCAAGGCCATCATCCCATTTAGCATCAATTGAAAAGTCAAAGACATGACCCCCACTGTATCAGGTATAGGGGCATGAGTTGAACAAAAAAGTAAATGTCCCGGGCGCTCCAAAGAAAATAGGATTGTGTCGACACTTATAGGAACCAAAAGAACATGTCTCAAGGTTGGCATCAGACGAGGGTAAGAGGAAACCAATGCCGTCATCCTATGTAGCATCGCTCGAAAAGCAAAGATACATAATCCACTGCATCAATAGGCGTATGGGCATGAACCGAACCATGCGTCAATAGGTGTATAGACATATATTGCATCCAAAAGTAAATGTCTTGATTACTGCACCCAAAATTTTGTAAATGTCCTGGCTCCAAAGAAAATAGGATCATGTCGACACCCGCAGAAGGAACCAAAAGAACATATGTCAAGGTTGGCGTCATGCAAGGGTAAGAGCAAACCAAGGCCATCATCCCATTTAGCATCATTTGAAAAGTCAAAGACATGACCCCCACTGCATCAGGTATAGGGGCATGAGTTGAACAAAAAAGTAAATGTCCCGGGCACTCCAAAGAAAATAGGGTTGTGTCGACACCCATAGGAACCAAAAGAACATGTCTCAAGGTTGGCATCATACGAGGGTAAGAGGAAACCAATGCCGTTATCCTATGTAGCATCGCTCAAAAAGTCAAAGATATGATCACTGCATCAATAGGCGTATGGGCATGAGCCGAACCATGCGTCGATAGGTATATAGACATATATTGCATCCAAAAGTAAATGTCTTGATTCTAAAGAAAATACAATCGTGTTGACACCCATAGAAAACAAAAGTGAGGTATTTTTGGTGGTCATTTCACTTTGGACAAGGAGCTTGGATACTTCCTTCTCAAGCCAGAGGGTCACACATTTGTTCCATGGTTGGATGGTCCACACTTGGGCTATCTATTTGATCCAAGTGGATATATAGCAAGCTACATCATCGACATGGGTATCTATCCATTTGATCCGGGTGGATTGGCCAAGCACATCACCAATATTGGCTCTCTACATTTTCCATTCTATCCAGGCAATTCGAGAGCCATTGATTTGGAGTCTACATGGTTTGGATTTACATTTCATGTATGTAGGAGGGGATGGTTTTTGTAATGGAGCAACTACTTTTATATTAGGCTTAGGACCATGTTCATGGACTCAAGTATATAAGGGGGCCATGGTTGTCATTTGTGCCCTTTATGACTTTTATGACCGTTTATGATCTTTGGACATTATCTCTCCTTGACATTTTGTTTGTTCTTGGAGCCTTGGTTTATGGAAGTCTTTTTGCATCCTCTTAGTGAGAGGTTAACTCACTTAGGCATCATGGTTCTTTGTATGAGATTCTCTCTTTAATATCCTAAATAATAACCCATATCTCAGCTTTATGATCATTCCATTCTAGTCTTCCTTTTGTGAAGAAGAGTAATAATACAGTTACAAAATATAATTTTTTGTGCAGTAGTCTCAAGTACAGAAACAAAGATTTTAGTGTAGAGCTGCAGAACATTGAAGATTCAATTCAAGATCAATGTAGAATTGAAGATTCAAGTTTAGAGAGCAAGATTCATGCAAAGATTCACAGTTGTGGATGAGTGATACTTATCAAAATCCTACACCTTCTTTGCATCCCTTCGCTATTTGTTATAGTTCTTGCTACGACTTCCAAGAAACAGTTGAAATATCAAGAAATAGTTAAAATACCAAGAAATGGTAAAAATGCCAACAAACGTTTGCAAATAAAGATTAAACAATAGTGGTTTTCTCATATTAGGTTGTTTACAACTTAATTGGACTAGCACTAATCCTCAAAGATTAGTGTTAATCTGTGGAAGTTTAAGAAAACCAGTTCACAAAAGTGTTGTCTTGATAAATCAAGTGCAACTCTGGAAAAGATTGAGTGTAGATCGTAGCTTCATGTAGAAAACAATGCAAAGTTCTATCGATTTGATGCAAATACAGAGTATGGCCCTGTCGAGAATTGAGCCTAGTCAAAACTGGTGCAAGCGAGTGTGCCATATACACCAAGGGTTCTCCTAACCTGCATATATGGCCTCTTGAGTGGGAAGGTCTCTCACAAGCATTGATTTGTCCCTCTAAAGCATCATCACTTAGCTTCGCAAAAGCTCTCAGCAAAAGTAACGGTACCAGGCTAGCAATATAGATAGCATCATTAAGTAATATAAGAAGAGCAAGATTGAAATACTAGCAGTAGTCAATGTTCTAAGTCACTATAGAGCAACAACAACCAACTTGGATACTATGTCTAGATACTATGGAGTCTAGATAAATATATTCTTCTGGTAGTGGCTTTAAAGGACTAAAGCTTGCTCGATTATAGAGACCATGAGTGATACTTCTAAAAGAAATAGATCTGGATTGCTTATAGCAAAACAACACATGTAGAAGTAAAGTAAAAACGAACTAAGGAGCATACCATTTTTGTTTACAACATCCTAAGTTGCAACCCAGCCAAGCAGGTAGTATCATCATCAATGTATCTAGAGAACAAGGTAGTTAGTCAAATCTCTCAAGCTAAATGCAGGTCTCTGCCTGTGACAGATTTAGATAGTAACCCCATGGTTGTTTGCCAATGTTGTGGTAGCCTAGGTATAGAGAAACAAGAAATAAGTAGTAAATCTATTTTGAGATCACAAATCAGACTCTTTTTAAGGTTCTATTTCCCAAACATTTAAGGTTCTCTACCCATAGATGTGGCTGTGGAGTTGCTAAGCATTTTGGAAGAATTTCATAGGCATTAAGGAGTCTTAGAGGGGCTAGGAATTGGTTTATATAAGAAGATTTGGCCATCTACTTCCCTAGCTCACCCATTGACACTTGCTTCTTCCACACTCTCATTCTCAAAGCCCTCGTCATCTGCTTCTCTAGCTCACCCATTGATACTTGCTCCGCCACCACGCTCTTATTCTTGAATCTCTCGCACATCGCTCAACACCATGACACTCCATCTCAGAAGGATCGCTTTCTAAGTGGTGTGCCACTTCATAGCCCTATTTCAAAGCTCATGATTGCAACGATGCCTAAGTTGTGCTTCATCGCTTGGTTCTAAAGCTCAGCATACCTACAAACATCTTATCTAGAGCATAGCATAGATCTTCTATAGAGTGTACAAATCTCTAGTAGTGGAGTGCTACGATCAGCTTACGGGTCTCATTCATCTTGGAGGATTTGCAAGCTCAATTCGGACCTTCCGCTGACGACTCTGCTAGCATCTATAATTGTCGCTTCATCGTCCTACAAGGCTTAGCATATTTTTAATTGATTTAAGCACAAGTAGAGCATTAGCGCTTTTGAATATGAAAGTTGTATTGTTCACAATGCCAACAAAGCGCAACTGCCATGGCTAAGCGCATTGGAAAGATTTATTTATTAAAAAAAGAGAAAAAGTTTTGCATCATCACCATCACTAAGCTAGGAAGCTCTAGGCTCAGCAAAAGAGTCCTCATCATGGAGCTCAAGAGAGCTCGCATCTCAATTCAATAAGTGGCCGCCATCATCGAGTTCATAGCTTTCTAGTTGAGCCACCACTAGTGCGCAAAAGAGAAAGGAAAAGCTTTTGAATGTTTAGGGTTTTGTTATTTTTACACTTCAAGAATCTCTCCCTTTAAATTATCCGCACTGTCTTCTGGGCTCTTCGCACCTTTGGTCCAAACCACATTACTCTCTTGTCCACAACACCTTAGGGGTGTTTCGCATGCAGCTTGCATCATTTGGATTTTTGTTGTGTTTGTACACAACACGAGCACACTTTGGGGTACTTTCTTGTGAGTTTGTACATGTACATGCCTTGCTTGGGCTTGTTCACATGCTTTTACACGTTGCGTTTGTTTCCGGGGTGATCACGCGCTTGGTGATTATTGGGCTTGTTTATGCGTTGTGTTTCACAGCCTTCATACATTTGGGATTATTTACATGCATGGTGTTTAAGGAGGGGTGTTCACATGCTATGAGTGTTCTTGGTGGGGATTCTTTCACATTGTACACACTGATTTGTGTGTTGAGTGTTAGTTGGGCTTGTTCACACATCGT
This sequence comes from Cibotium barometz, assembly GCF_041138505.1. Taxonomy (NCBI): domain Eukaryota; kingdom Viridiplantae; phylum Streptophyta; class Polypodiopsida; order Cyatheales; family Cibotiaceae; genus Cibotium; species Cibotium barometz. The sequence continues at coordinate 12,378,286 of NC_141072.1, read as the reverse complement.
GGGTCACATGTCCTATATGCCTTGTGTTTGAGAGGTGTGTTCACACTTGTTGTGCACTGTGTTTTGGTGGTGCGTATGCTTTTGGTAGTGCTCACACACAGCCATGGGTTGTTACTTTTAATTTTATCCTTCATTTGATCACCATGGTGGAGAATTCACATTGTCATCGCGACATCATTCTGACAAAATTTTTGATTGTGATCGTAAGGGAGCCGCTCATGTCATCATGGCTCTATGATTGCTCTTATGATTTTCCTTCTGGTATCATGTGCTCCATCCATATCTTTTACAGAGTTCACACATGCCTTTGGCATTTCCAGGCTTAGCCCTCTACGTCCTCGCTCCTCAACTTCTTGCTATCCTGAGGCAGCATATTCATGCCAGTATCAGATATTCGAGCTTCACAGTTTGATGCCTAGGCATTTTCGGCATTTGTTTGATGAGGAACAAATATGTGCCAGATGGTCTAGGTGGTCCACACACAGTGTTTTCATCAGTTCATCGCTTGGCTACATCAGCATGGATGGTTTGGTATATTATTTGCATGAGGATGATTTATTTTTTGACGACTTGATTGAGTATCCCACACTCTGGTCATTCTGATTTGTTCCTAAGACATGATGTATTGTATCATACACTCATACACATTATGACGTATTGGACACACACACACACACACACACATGATGACATTGATGTGTATCACACAAAAATGCACATGATCATAGTGATGTACGTGCACATGATGCCACTGACACATGCCCATGACGATGATGTATGTGATAGTGATGTGTGCGATTCATATCATGTGGGCATAATCTCGAGGACAGAGATGGCAACAAGCACAATGAGCATCGACACTTGTATGCCTATCTTCTTTCTTGGACACTTTAGTTGATTGTGGTGACATTTTAGAGGATAGTGTGCATTTGATTAATGATGCATCCATTAGCACACTCGGGATCGGTATACTCATTAACACACTGAGCATTGACAATTCTGTGCCTATCTTCTTTCCTACAAATCACGTGGACACTTTAGTTGATCGTGGTGACCTTTTAGAGGATAGTGTGCATTTGATTAATGATGCATCCATTAGCACACTTGGGATTAGTATACCCATTAGCACACTTGAGGTTAGTGATACTCCGGATGCTAGTGACAGAGACATCTATGAGCATAGATCTGAGTCCTTAGCATTAGATGCATTAGGCTATTCTTCTAGGATTTCTATTTGTGGAGATATCGCTGATACGTCCAATACTTCTAGTATTCATTGCGCATTCTTGGCAGTCTTCATGTGGATAGAGTTCATGTGTTTAAGCAATCGAGGATAGTGCATGAAAGTAGTGATGATTTCATCGAGGTGACACATCGTAGTAGGATTATGCATATTGATCATGTCCATAGTAGATCATATGACATATATCTTGAGAGATTTGCATTTGATCTAGACATATCCTTAGATCCTATATTGTTGGAGATAGATTTGTTATCGGATGTAGGTCACATAGGGGAACTATTGATGGAGATAGACCATGTTTACGAGGATGACCTTGCAGACCTTGGGGATGCCATAGATGATGATTTAAGAGACGATAACATTTACCTTTTGTGTGAGGATACCTCTTTATTTTTCAGTGATGTAGTACTATGATGATGTCGATGATTAAATTGTTATCTTGGATCATCATACACACATAAAGGGTTTTGCACATGAGGAGATGATGCACGGTTTGGCTCATGCCCATATATCCATTGATACAGTGGATCATGTATAATGGCATATACTGCACCCAAAATTTTGTAAATGTCCTGGCTCCAAAGAAAATAGGATCATGTCAACACCCACAGAAAGAACCAAAAGAACATATGTCAAGGTTGGCGTCATGCAAGGGTAAGAGCAAACCAAGGCCATCATCCCATTTAGCGTCAATTGAAAAGTCAAAGACGACCCCCATTGCATCAAGTATAGGGGCATGAGTTGAACAAAAACGTAAATGTCCGGGGAACTCCAAAGAAAATAGGATTGTGTCGACACCCATAGGAACCAAAAGAACATGTCTCAAGGTTGGCATCATACGAGGGTAAGAAGAAACCAATGCCGTCATCCTATGTAGCATCGCTCGAAAAGTCAAAGATATGATCCACAGCATCAATAGGCGTATGGGCATGAGCCGAACCATGCGTCAATAGGTATTTAGACATATATTGCATCCAAAAGTAAATGTTCCGATTCTAAAGAAAATAGAATCGTCTTTACACCCATAGAAAACAAAAGTGAGGTATTTTTGGTGGTCATTTCACTTTGGACAAGGAGCTTGGATACTTCCTTCTCAAGCCAGAGGGTCACACATTTGTTCCATGGTTGGATGGTCCACACTTGGGCTATCTATTTGATCCAAGTGCATATATAGCGAGCTACATGATCGACATGGGTAGCTATCCATTTGATCCAGGAGGATTGGCCAAGCACATCACCAACATTGGCTCTCTACATTTTCCATTCTAGCCAGGCAATTCGAGAGCCATTGATTTGGAGTCTACATGGTTTGGATTTACATTTCATGTATGTAGGAGGGGATGGTTTTTGTAATGGAGCAACTAATTTTATATTAGGCTTAGGACCATGTTCATGGACTCAAGCATATAAGGGGGCCACGGTTGTCATTTGTGTCCTTTATGACTTTTATGACCGTTTATGATATTTGGACATTATCTCTCCTAGACATTTTGTTTGTTCTTGGAGCCTTGGTTTATGGAAGTCTTTTTGCATCCTCTTGGTGAGAGGTTAACTCACTTAGGCATCATGGTTCTTTGTATGAGATTATCTCTTTAATATCCTAAATAATAACCCATATCTCAGCTTTCATTCCATTCTAGTCTTCCTTTTGTGAAGAAGAGTATTAATAAAGTTACAAAATATAATTTTTTATGCAATAGTCTCAAGTACATAGATTTTAGTGTAGAGTTGAAGAACATTGAAGATTCAATTCAAGATCAATGTAGAATTGAAGATTCAAGTTTAGAGAGCAAGATTCGTGCAAAGATTCACAGTTGTGGATAGTGATACTTATCAAAATCCTACACATTCTTTGCATCCCTTTGCTATTTGTTATGGTTCTTGCTATGACTTCCAAGAAACAGTTGAAATATCAAGAAATAGTTAAAATACCAAGAAATGGTAAAAATGCCAACAAACATTTACAAATAAAGATTAAACAACAGTGGTTTTCTCATATTAGATTGTTTACAACTCAATTGAACTAGCACTAATCTTCAAAGATTAGTGTTAATCTGTGGAAGTTTAAGAAAACCAGTACACAAAAGTGTTGTCTTGATAAATCAAGTGCAACTTTGGAAAAGATTGAGTGTAGATTATAGCTTCATGTAGAAAACAATGCAAAGTTCTATGTATTTGATGCAAATACAGAGTATGGCCCTGTTGGGAATTGAGCCTAGTCAACTGGTGCGAGCGAGTGTGCGACATACACCACGGGTTCTCCTAACTTGCATATATGGCCTCTTGAGTGGGAAGGTCTCTCACAAGCATTGATTTGTCCCTCTAAAGCATCATCACTTAGCTTTGCAAAAGCTCTCAGCAAGCAATAGTACCAGGCTAGCAATATAGAAAGTATCATTAAGTAATATAAGAAGAGCAAGATTGAAATACTAGCAAAAGTCAATGCTCTAAGTCACTATAGAGCAACAACAACCAGCTTGGATACTATGTCTAGATACTATGGAGTCTAGATAAATATATTCTTTTGGTAGTGGCTTTAAAGGACTAAAGCTTGTTCGATTATAGAGACCATGAGTGATACTTCTAAAAGAAATAGATCTGGATTGCTTATAGCAAAACAACACATGCAGAAGTAAAGTAAAAACAAACTAAGGAGCATACCATTTTTGTTTACAACATCCTAAGTTGCAACCCAGCCAAGCAGGTAGTATCATCATCAATGTATCTAGAGAACAAGATAGTTAGTCAAATCTCTCAAGCTAAATGCAGGTCTCTGCCTGTGAGACAGATTCATATAGTAACACCATGGTTGTTTGCCAATGTTGTGGTAGCCTTGGTATAGAGAAACAAGAAATTAGCAGTAAATCTATTTTGAGATCACAAATCAGACTCTTTTTAAGGTTCTATTTCCCAAACATTTAAGGGTCTCTAGAGACCCACAGATGTGGTTGTGGAGTTGCTGAGCATTTTGGGAAAATTTCATAGGCATTAAGGAGTCTCAGAGGGACTAGGAATTGGTTTATGTACGAAAATCTGGCCATCTACTTCCCTAGCTCACCCATTGACACTTGCTTCTTCCTGCACCACACTCTCATTCTCAAAGCTCTGTTCATCTGCTTCTTTAGCTCACCCATTGATACTTGCTCCATGCCACCACGCTCTTATTCTCGAAGCTCTCGCACAGCGCTCAACACCATGACACTCCATCTTAGAGGGATCGCTTTCTAAGTGGTGTGCCACTTCATAGCCCTGTTTTAAAGCTCAACATGATTGCAATGATGCCTAAGTTGTGTGTTGCTTCATTGCTTGGTTCTAAAGCTCAGCATACCTACAAACATCTCATCTAGAGCATAGCATAGATCTTCTATAGAGTGTACAAATCTCTAGTGGTGGAGTGCTACGATCAGCTTACGGGTCTCATTCATCTTGCAGGATTTGAAAGCTCAATTCCGACCTTTCGACGACTCTGCTAGCATCTACAATTGTCGCTTCATCGTCTTACAAGGCTTAGCATATTTTTAATTGATTTAAGCACAAGTAGAGCATTAGCACTTTTGGATATGAAAGTTATATCGTTCACAGTGCCAACAAAGCGCAACTGCCATGGCTAAGCGCATTGGAAAGATTTATTTATTTAAAAAAAAGAGAAAAAGTTTTGCATCATCACCATCACTGAGCTAGGAAGCTCTAGGCTCAGCAAAAGAGTCCTCATCATGGAGCTCAAGAGAGCTCTCATCTCAATTCAATAAGTGGCTACTATCATTGAGTTCACAGCTTTCTAGTTGAGCCACCACTAGTGCGGAAAAGAGAAAGGAAAAGCTTTTGAATGTTTAGGGTTTTGTTATTTTTACACTTTAGGAATCTCTCCCTTTAAATTATCCGCACTGTCTTCTGGGCTCTTCGCACCCTTGGTCTAAACCACATTACTCTCTTGTCCACAACACCTTAGGGGTGTTTTGCATGCAGCTTGCATCATTTGTATTTTTGTTGTGTTTGTACACAACATGAGCACACTTTGGGGTACTTTCTTGTGAGTTTATACATGTGCCTTGCTTGGGCTTGTTCACATGCTTTTGCACGTTGCATTTGTTTTCGGGGTGATCACACGCTTGGTGATTATTGGGCTTGTTTATGCGTTGTGTTTCACAGAGCCTTCATACATTTTGGGATTATTTACATGCATGGTGTTTAAGGAGGGGTGTTCACATGCTGTGAGCATTCTTGGTGGGGATTCTTTCACATTGTACACACTGATTCGTGTGTTGAGTGTTAGTTGGGCTTGTTCACACATCGTGGGTCATGTCCTATATGCCTTGTGTTTGAGAGGTGTGTTCACACTTGTTGTGCACTGTGTTTTGGTGGTGCGTATGCTTTTGGTAGTGCTCACACACAGCCATGGGTTGTTACTTTTAATTTTAGTACTATGATGATGTCAATGATCAAATTCTTATCTTGGATCATCATACACACATAAAGGGTTTTGCACATGAGGATATGATGCACGGTTTGGCTCATGCCCACATATCCATTGATATAGTGGATCATGTCAAATGGCATATACTGCACCCAAAATTCTGTAAATGTCCTGGCTCCAAAAAAAATAGGATCATGTCGGCACTCGTAGAAGGAACCAAAAGAACATATGTCAAGGTTGACGTCATGCAAGGGTAAGAGCAAACCAAGGCCATCATCCCATTTAGCATCAATTGAAAAGTCAAAGACATGACCCCCACTGTATCAGGTATAGGGGCATGAGTTGAACAAAAAAGTAAATGTCCCGGGCGCTCCAAAGAAAATAGGATTGTGTCGACACTTATAGGAACCAAAAGAACATGTCTCAAGGTTGGCATCAGACGAGGGTAAGAGGAAACCAATGCCGTCATCCTATGTAGCATCGCTCGAAAAGCAAAGATATGATCCACTGCATCAATAGGCGTATGGGCATGAACCGAACCATGCGTCAATAGGTGTATAGACATATATTGCATCCAAAAGTAAATGTCTTGATTACTGCACCCAAAATTTTGTAAATGTCCTGGCTCCAAAGAAAATAGGATCATGTCGACACCCGCAGAAGGAACCAAAAGAACATATGTCAAGGTTGGCGTCATGCAAGGGTAAGAGCAAACGAAGGCCATCATCCCATTTAGCATCATTTGAAAAGTCAAAGACATGACCCCCACTGCATCAGGTATAGGGGCATGAGTTGAACAAAAAAGTAAATATCCCGGGCACTCCAAAGAAAATAGGATTGTGTCGACACCCATAGGAACCAAAAGAACATGTCTCAAGGTTGGCATCATACGAGGGTAAGAGGAAACCAATGCCGTCATCCTATGTAGCATCGCTCAAAAAGTCAAAGATATGATCCACTGCATCAATAGGCGTATGGGCATGAGCCGAACCATGCGTCAATAGGTATATAGACATATATTGCATCCAAAAGTAAATGTCTTGATTCTAAAGAAAATACAATCGTGTTGACACCCATAGAAAACAAAAGTGAGGTATTTTTGGTGGTCATTTCACTTTGGACAAGGAGCTTGGATACTTCCTTCTCAAGCCAGAGGGTCACACATTTGTTCCATGGTTGGATGGTCCACACTTGGGCTATCTATTTGATCCAAGTGGATATATAGCAAGCTACATCATCGACATGGGTATCTATCCATTTGATCCGGGTGGATTGGCCAAGCACATCACCAATATTGGCTCTCTACATTTTCCATTCTATCCAGGCAATTCGAGAGCCATTGATTTGGAGTCTACATGGTTTGGATTTACATTTCATGTATGTAGGAGGGGATGGTTTTTGTAATGGAGCAACTACTTTTATATTAGGCTTAGGACCATGTTCATGGACTCAAGTATATAAGGGGGCCATGGTTGTCATTTGTGCCCTTTATGACTTTTATGACCGTTTATGATCTTTGGACATTATCTCTCCTTGACATTTTGTTTGTTCTTGGAGCCTTGGTTTATGGAAGTCTTTTTGCATCCTCTTAGTGAGAGGTTAACTCACTTAGGCATCATGGTTCTTTGTATGAGATTCTCTCTTTAATATCCTAAATAATAACCCATATCTCAGCTTTCATTCCATTCTAGTCTTCCTTTTGTGAAGAAGAGTAATAATACAGTTACAAAATATAATTTTTTGTGCAGTAGTCTCAAGTACAGAAACAAAGATTTTAGTGTAGAGCTGCAGAACATTGAAGATTCAATTCAAGATCAATGTAGAATTGAAGATTCAAGTTTAGAGAGCAAGATTCATGCAAAGATTCACAGTTGTGGATGAGTGATACTTATCAAAATCCTACACCTTCTTTGCATCCCTTCGCTATTTGTTATAGTTCTTGCTATGACTTCCAAGAAACAGTTGAAATATCAAGAAATAGTTAAAATACCAAGAAATGGTAAAAATGCCAACAAACGTTTGCAAATAAAGATTAAACAATAGTGGTTTTCTCATATTAGGTTGTTTACAACTTAATTGGACTAGCACTAATCCTCAAAGATTAGTGTTAATCTGTGGAAGTTTAAGAAAACCAGTTCACAAAAGTGTTGTCTTGATAAATCAAGTGCAACTCTGGAAAAGATTGAGTGTAGATCGTAGCTTCATGTAGAAAACAATGCAAAGTTCTATCGATTTGATGCAAATACAGAGTATGGCCCTGTCGAGAATTGAGCCTAGTCAAAACTGGTGCAAGCGAGTGTGCCATATACACCAAGGGTTCTCCTAACCTGCATATATGGCCTCTTGAGTTGGAAGGTCTCTCACAAGCATTGATTTGTCCCTCTAAAGCATCATCACTTAGCTTCGCAAAAGCTCTCAGCAAAAGTAACGGTACCAGGCTAGCAATATAGATAGTATCATTAAGTAATATAAGAAGAGCAAGATTGAAATACTAGCAGTAGTCAATGTTCTAAGTCACTATAGAGCCACAACAACCAGCTTGGATACTATGTCTAGATACTATGGAGTCTAGATAAATATATTCTTCTGGTAGTGGCTTTAAAGGACTAAAGCTTGCTCGATTATAGAGACCATGAGTGATACTTCTAAAAGAAATAGATCTGGATTGCTTATAGCAAAACAACACATGTAGAAGTAAAGTAAAAACGAACTAAGGAGCATACCATTTTTGTTTACAACATCCTAAGTTGCAACCCAGCCAAGAAGGTAGTATCATCATCAATGTATCTAGAGAACAAGGTAGTTAGTCAAATCTCTCAAGCTAAATGCAGGTCTTTGCCTGTGAGACAGATTTAGATAGTAACCCCATGGTTGTTTGCCAATGTTGTGGTAGCCTAGGTATAGAGAAACAAGAAATAAGTAGTAAATCTATTTTGAGATCACAAATCAGACTCTTTTTAAGGTTCTATTTCCCAAACATTTAAGGTTCTCTACCCATAGATGTGGCTGTGGAGTTGCTAAGCATTTTGGAAGAATTTCATAGGCATTAAGGAGTCTTAGAGGGGCTAGGAATTGGTTTATATAAGAAGATTTGGCCATCTACTTCCCTAGCTCACCCATTGACACTTGCTTCTTCCACACTCTCATTCTCAAAGCCCTCGTCATCTGCTTCTCTAGCTCACCCATTGATACTTGCTCCGCCACCACGCTCTTATTCTTGAATCTCTCGCACATCGCTCAACACCATGACACTCCATCTCGGAAGGATCGCTTTCTAAGTGGTGTGCCACTTCATAGCCCTGTTTCAAAGCTCATGATTGCAACGATGCCTAAGTTGTGCTTCATCGCTTGGTTCTAAAGCTCAGCATACCTACAAACATCTTATCTAGAGCATAGCATAGATCTTCTATAGAGTGTACAAATCTCTAGTAGTGGAGTGCTACGATCAGCTTACGGGTCTCATTCATCTTGGAGGATTTGCAAGCTCAATTCGGACCTTCCGCTGACGACTCTGCTAGCATCTATAATTGTCGCTTCATCGTCTTACAAGGCTTAGCATATTTTTAATTGATTTAAGCACAAGTAGAGCATTAGCGCTTTTGGATATGAAAGTTGTATTGTTCACAATGCCAGCAAAGCCCAACTGCCATGGCTAAGCGCATTGGAAAGATTTATTTATTAAAAAAAAGAGAAAAAGTTTTGCATCATCACCATCACTAAGCTAGGAAGCTCTAGGCTCAGCAAAAGAGTCCTCATCATGGAGCTCAAGAGAGCTCGCATCTCAATTCAATAAGTGGCCGCCATCATTGAGTTCATAGCTTTCTAGTTGAGCCACCACTAGTGCGCAAAAGAGAAAGGAGAAGCTTTTGAATGTTTAGGGTTTTGTTATTTTTACACTTCAGGAATCTCTCCCTTTAAATTATCCGCACTGTCTTCTGGGCTCTTCGCACCTTTGGTCCAAACCACATTACTCTCTTGTCCACAACACCTTAGGGGTGTTTCGCATGCAGCTTGCATCATTTGGATTTTTGTTGTGTTTGTACACAACACGAGCACACTTTGGGGTACTTTCTTGTGAGTTTGTACATGTACATGCCTTGCTTGGGCTTGTTCACATGCTTTTACACGTTGCGTTTGTTTCCGGGGTGATCACGCGCTTGGTGATTATTGGGCTTGTTTATGCGTTGTGTTTCACAGCCTTCATACATTTGGGATTATTTACATGCATGGTGTTTAAGGAGGGGTGTTCACATGCTATGAGTGTTCTTGGTGGGGATTCTTTCACATTGTACACACTGATTTGTGTGTTGAGTGTTAGTTGGGCTTGTTCACACATCGTGGGTCACATGTCCTATATGCCTTGTGTTTGAGAGGTGTGTTCACACTTGTTGTGCACTGTGTTTTGGTGGTGCGTATGCTTTTGGTAGTGCTCACACACAGCCATGGGTTGTTACTTTTAATTTTATCCTTCATTTGATCACCATGGTGGAGAATTCACATTGTCATCGCGACATCATTCTGACAAAATTTTTGATTGTGATCGTAAGGGAGCCGCTCATGTCATCATGGCTCTATGATTGCTCTTATGATTTTCCTTCTGGTATCATGTGCTCCATCCATATCTTTTACAGAGTTCACACATGCCTTTGGCATTTCCAGGCTTATCCCTCTACGTCCTCGCTCCTCAACTTCTTGCTATCCTGAGGCAGCATATTCATGCCAGTATCAGATATTCGAGCTTCACAGTTTGATGCCTAGGCATTTTCGGCATTTGTTTGATGAGGAACAAATATGTGCCAGATGGTCTAGGTGGTCCACACACAGTGTTTTCATCAGTTCATCGCTTGGCTACATCAGCATGGATGGTTTGGTATATTATTTGCATGAGGATGATTTATTTTTTGACGACTTGATTGAGTATCCCACACTCTGGTCATTCTGATTTGTTCCTAAGACATGATGTATTGTATCATACACTCATACACATTATGACGTATTGGACACACACACACACACACACACACATGATGACATTGATGTGTATCACACAAAAATGCACATGATCATAGTGATGTACGTGCACATGATGCCACTGACACATGCCCATGACGATGATGTATGTGATAGTGATGTGTGCGATTCATATCATGTGGGCATAATCTCGAGGACAGAGATGGCAACAAGCACAATGAGCATCGACACTTGTATGCCTATCTTCTTTCTTGGACACTTTAGTTGATTGTGGTGACATTTTAGAGGATAGTGTGCATTTGATTAATGATGCATCCATTAGCACACTCGGGATCGGTATACTCATTAACACACTGAGCATCGACACTTCTGTGCCTATCTTCTTTCCTACAAATCACGTGGACACTTTAGTTGATCGTGGCGACCTTTTAGAGGATAGTGTGCATTTGATTAATGATGCATCCATTAGCACACTTGGGATTAGTATACCCATTAGCACACTTGAGGTTAGTGATACTCCGGATACTAGTGACAGAGACATCTATGAGCATAGATCTGAGTTCTTAGCATTAGATGCATTAGGCTATTCTTCTAGGATTTCTATTTGTGGAGATATCGCTGATACGTCCAATACTTCTAGTATTCATTGCGCATTCTTGGCAGTCTTCATGTGGATAGAGTTCATGTGTTTAAGCAATCGAGGATAGTGCATGAAAGTAGTGATGATTTCATCGAGGTGACACATCGTAGTAGGATTATGCGTATTGATCATGTCCATAGTAGATCATATGACATATATCTTGAGAGATTTGCATTTGATCTAGACATATCCTTAGATCCTATATTGTTGGAGATAGATTTGTTATCGGATGTAGGTCACATAGGGGAACTATTGATGGAGATAGACCATGTTTACGAGGATGACCTTGCAGACCTTGGGGATGCCATAGATGATGATTTAAGAGACGATAACATTTACCTTTTGTGTGAGGATACCTCTTCATTTTTCAGTGATGTAGTATTATGATGATGTCGATAATTAAATTGTTATCTTGGATCATCATACACACATAAAGGGTTTTGCACATGAGGAGATGATGCACGGTTTGGCTCATGCCCATATATCCATTGATACAGTGGATCATGTATAATGGCATATACTGCACCCAAAATTTTGTAAATGTCCTGGCTTCAAAGAAAATAGGATCATGTCGGCACCTGCACCAGAAGGAACCAAAAGAACATATGTCAAGGTTGGCGTCATGCAAGGGTAAGAGCAAACCAAGGCCATCATCCCATTTAGCATCAATTCAAAAGTCAAAGACATGACCCCCACTGCATCAAGTATAGGGGCATGAGTTGAACAAAAAAGTAAATGTCCCGGGCGCTCCAAAGAAAATAGGATTGTGTCGACACCCATAGGAACAAAAAGAACATGTCTCAAGGTTGGCATCATACGAGGGTAAGAGGAAACCAATGCCGTCATCCTATGTAGCATCGCTCGAAAAGTCAAAGATATGATCCACTGCATCAATAGGCATATGGGCATGAGCCGAACCATGCGTCAATAGGTATATAGACATATATTGCATCCAAAAGTAAATGTCCTGATTCTAAAGAAAATAGAATCATCTTGACACCCATAGAAAACAAAAGTGAGGTATTTTTGGTGGTCATTTCAATTTGGACAAGGAGCTTGGATACTTCCTTCTCAAGCCAGAGGGTCACACATTTGTTCCATGGATGGATGGTCCACACTTGGGCTCTCTATTTGATCCAAGTGGATATATAGCTACATCATCGACATGGGTAGCTATCCATTTGATCCGGGTGGATTGGCCAAGCACATCACCAACATTGGCTCTCTACATTTTCCATTCTATCCAGGCAATTCGAGAGCCATTGATTTGGAGTCTACATGGTTTGGATTTACATTTCATGTATGTAGGAGAGGATGGTTTTTGTGTAATGGAGCAACTACTTTTATACTAGGCTTAGGACCATGTTCACGGACTCAAGTATATAAGGGGGCCATGGTTATCATTTGTGCCCTTTATGACTTTTATGACCGTTTATGATCTTTGGACATTATCTCTCCTAGACAATTTGTTTGTTCTTGGAGCCTTGGTTTATGGAAGTCCTTTTTCTCATCCTCTTGGTGATGAGAGGTTAACTCACTTAGGCATCATGGTTCTTTGTATGAGATTATCTCTTTAATATCCTAAATAATAACCCATATCTCAGCTTTCATTCCATTCTAGTCTTCCTTTTGTGAAGAAGAGTATTAATAAAGTTACAAAATATAATTTTTTATGTAATAGTCTCAAGTACATAGATTTTAGTGTAGAGTTGAAGAACATTGAAGATTCAATTCAAGATCAATGTAGAATTGAAGATTCAAGTTTAGAGAGCAAGATTCGTGCAAAGATTCACAGTTGTGGATAGTGATACTTATCAAAATCCTACACATTCTTTGCATCCCTTTGCTATTTGTTATGGTTCTTGCTATGACTTCCAAGAAACAGTTGAAATATCAAGAAATAGTTAAAATACCAAGAAATGGTAAAAATGCCAACAAACGTTTACAAATAAAGATTAAACAACAGTGGTTTTCTCATATTAGATTGTTTACAACTCAATTGAACTAGCACTAATCTTCAAAGATTAGTGTTAATCTGTGGAAGTTTAAGAAAACCAGTACACAAAAGTGTTGTCTTGATAAATCAAGTGCAACTTTGGAAAAGATTGAGTGTAGATTATAGCTTCATGTAGAAAACAATGCAAAGTTCTATGTATTTGATGCAAATACAGAGTATGGCCCTGTTGGGAATTGAGCCTAGTCAACTGGTGCGAGCGAGTGTGCGACATACACCACGGGTTCTCCTAACTTGCATATATGGCCTCTTGAGTGGGAAGGTCTCTCACAAGCATTGATTTGTCCCTCTAAAGCATCATCACTTAGCTTTGCAAAAGCTCTCAGCAAGCAATAGTACCAGGCTAGCAATATAGATAGTATCATTAAGTAATATAAGAAGAGCAAGATTGAAATACTAGCAAAAGTCAATGCTCTAAGTCACTATAGAGCAACAACAACCAGCTTGGATACTATGTCTAGATACTATGGAGTCTAGATAAATATATTCTTTTGGTAGTGGCTTTAAAGGACTAAAGCTTGTTCGATTATAGAGACCATGAGTGATACTTCTAAAAGAAATAGATCTGGATTGCTTATAGCAAAACAACACATGCAGAAGTAAAGTAAAAACAAACTAAGGAGCATACCATTTTTGTTTACAACATCCTAAGTTGCAACCCAGCCAAGCAGGTAGTATCATCATCAATGTATCTAGAGAACAAGATAGTTAGTCAAATCTCTCAAGCTAAATGCAGGTCTCTGCCTGTGAGACAGATTCATATAGTAACACCATGGTTGTTTGCCAATGTTGTGGTAGCCTTGGTATAGAGAAACAAGAAATTAGCAGTAAATCTATTTTGAGATCACAAATCAGACTCTTTTTAAGGTTCTATTTCCCAAACATTTAAGGGTCTCTAGAGACCCACAGATGTGGTTGTGGAGTTGCTGAGCATTTTGGGAAAATTTCATAGGCATTAAGGAGTCTCAGAGGGACTAGGAATTGGTTTATGTACGAAAATCTGGCCATCTACTTCCCTAGCTCACCCATTGACACTTGCTTCTTCCTGCACCACACTCTCATTCTCAAAGCTCTGTTCATCTGCTTCTTTAGCTCACCCATTGATACTTGCTCCATGCCACCACGCTCTTATTCTCGAAGCTCTCGCACAGCGCTCAACACCATGACACTCCATCTTAGAGGGATCGCTTTCTAAGTGGTGTGCCACTTCATAGCCCTGTTTTAAAGCTCAACATGATTGCAATGATGCCTAAGTTGTGTGTTGCTTCATTGCTTGGTTCTAAAGCTCAGCATACCTACAAACATCTCATCTAGAGCATAGCATAGATCTTCTATAGAGTGTACAAATCTCTAGTGGTGGAGTGCTACGATCAGCTTACGGGTCTCATTCATCTTGCAGGATTTGAAAGCTCAATTCCGACCTTTCGACGACTCTGCTAGCATCTACAATTGTCGCTTCATCGTCTTACAAGGCTTAGCATATTTTTAATTGATTTAAGCACAAGTAGAGCATTAGCACTTTTGGATATGAAAGTTATATCGTTCACAGTGCCAACAAAGCGCAACTGCCATGGCTAAGCGCATTGGAAAGATTTATTTATTTAAAAAAAAGAGAAAAAGTTTTGCATCATCACCATCACTGAGCTAGGAAGCTCTAGGCTCAGCAAAAGAGTCCTCATCATGGAGCTCAAGAGAGCTCTCATCTCAATTCAATAAGTGGCTACTATCATTGAGTTCACAGCTTTCTAGTTGAGCCACCACTAGTGCGGAAAAGAGAAAGGAAAAGCTTTTGAATGTTTAGGGTTTTGTTATTTTTACACTTTAGGAATCTCTCCCTTTAAATTATCCGCACTGTCTTCTGGGCTCTTCGCACCCTTGGTCTAAACCACATTACTCTCTTGTCCACAACACCTTAGGGGTGTTTTGCATGCAGCTTGCATCATTTGTATTTTTGTTGTGTTTGTACACAACATGAGCACACTTTGGGGTACTTTCTTGTGAGTTTATACATGTGCCTTGCTTGGGCTTGTTCACATGCTTTTGCACGTTGCATTTGTTTTCGGGGTGATCACACGCTTGGTGATTATTGGGCTTGTTTATGCGTTGTGTTTCACAGAGCCTTCATACATTTTGGGATTATTTACATGCATGGTGTTTAAGGAGGGGTGTTCACATGCTGTGAGCATTCTTGGTGGGGATTCTTTCACATTGTACACACTGATTCGTGTGTTGAGTGTTAGTTGGGCTTGTTCACACATCGTGGGTCATGTCCTATATGCCTTGTGTTTGAGAGGTGTGTTCACACTTGTTGTGCACTGTGTTTTGGTGGTGCGTATGCTTTTGGTAGTGCTCACACACAGCCATGGGTTGTTACTTTTAATTTTAGTACTATGATGATGTCAATGATCAAATTCTTATCTTGGATCATCATACACACATAAAGGGTTTTGCACATGAGGATATGATGCACGGTTTGGCTCATGCCCACATATCCATTGATATAGTGGATCATGTCAAATGGCATATACTGCACCCAAAATTCTGTAAATGTCCTGGCTCCAAAAAAAATAGGATCATGTCGGCACTCGTAGAAGGAACCAAAAGAACATATGTCAAGGTTGACGTCATGCAAGGGTAAGAGCAAACCAAGGCCATCATCCCATTTAGCATCAATTGAAAAGTCAAAGACATGACCCCCACTGTATCAGGTATAGGGGCATGAGTTGAACAAAAAAGTAAATGTCCCGGGCGCTCCAAAGAAAATAGGATTGTGTCGACACTTATAGGAACCAAAAGAACATGTCTCAAGGTTGGCATCAGACGAGGGTAAGAGGAAACCAATGCCGTCATCCTATGTAGCATCGCTCGAAAAGCAAAGATATGATCCACTGCATCAATAGGCGTATGGGCATGAACCGAACCATGCGTCAATAGGTGTATAGACATATATTGCATCCAAAAGTAAATGTCTTGATTACTGCACCCAAAATTTTGTAAATGTCCTGGCTCCAAAGAAAATAGGATCATGTCGACACCCGCAGAAGGAACCAAAAGAACATATGTCAAGGTTGGCGTCATGCAAGGGTAAGAGCAAACGAAGGCCATCATCCCATTTAGCATCATTTGAAAAGTCAAAGACATGACCCCCACTGCATCAGGTATAGGGGCATGAGTTGAACAAAAAAGTAAATATCCCGGGCACTCCAAAGAAAATAGGATTGTGTCGACACCCATAGGAACCAAAAGAACATGTCTCAAGGTTGGCATCATACGAGGGTAAGAGGAAACCAATGCCGTCATCCTATGTAGCATCGCTCAAAAAGTCAAAGATATGATCCACTGCATCAATAGGCGTATGGGCATGAGCCGAACCATGCGTCAATAGGTATATAGACATATATTGCATCCAAAAGTAAATGTCTTGATTCTAAAGAAAATACAATCGTGTTGACACCCATAGAAAACAAAAGTGAGGTATTTTTGGTGGTCATTTCACTTTGGACAAGGAGCTTGGATACTTCCTTCTCAAGCCAGAGGGTCACACATTTGTTCCATGGTTGGATGGTCCACACTTGGGCTATCTATTTGATCCAAGTGGATATATAGCAAGCTACATCATCGACATGGGTATCTATCCATTTGATCCGGGTGGATTGGCCAAGCACATCACCAATATTGGCTCTCTACATTTTCCATTCTATCCAGGCAATTCGAGAGCCATTGATTTGGAGTCTACATGGTTTGGATTTACATTTCATGTATGTAGGAGGGGATGGTTTTTGTAATGGAGCAACTACTTTTATATTAGGCTTAGGACCATGTTCATGGACTCAAGTATATAAGGGGGCCATGGTTGTCATTTGTGCCCTTTATGACTTTTATGACCGTTTATGATCTTTGGACATTATCTCTCCTTGACATTTTGTTTGTTCTTGGAGCCTTGGTTTATGGAAGTCTTTTTGCATCCTCTTAGTGAGAGGTTAACTCACTTAGGCATCATGGTTCTTTGTATGAGATTCTCTCTTTAATATCCTAAATAATAACCCATATCTCAGCTTTCATTCCATTCTAGTCTTCCTTTTGTGAAGAAGAGTAATAATACAGTTACAAAATATAATTTTTTGTGCAGTAGTCTCAAGTACAGAAACAAAGATTTTAGTGTAGAGCTGCAGAACATTGAAGATTCAATTCAAGATCAATGTAGAATTGAAGATTCAAGTTTAGAGAGCAAGATTCATGCAAAGATTCACAGTTGTGGATGAGTGATACTTATCAAAATCCTACACCTTCTTTGCATCCCTTCGCTATTTGTTATAGTTCTTGCTATGACTTCCAAGAAACAGTTGAAATATCAAGAAATAGTTAAAATACCAAGAAATGGTAAAAATGCCAACAAACGTTTGCAAATAAAGATTAAACAATAGTGGTTTTCTCATATTAGGTTGTTTACAACTTAATTGGACTAGCACTAATCCTCAAAGATTAGTGTTAATCTGTGGAAGTTTAAGAAAACCAGTTCACAAAAGTGTTGTCTTGATAAATCAAGTGCAACTCTGGAAAAGATTGAGTGTAGATCGTAGCTTCATGTAGAAAACAATGCAAAGTTCTATCGATTTGATGCAAATACAGAGTATGGCCCTGTCGAGAATTGAGCCTAGTCAAAACTGGTGCAAGCGAGTGTGCCATATACACCAAGGGTTCTCCTAACCTGCATATATGGCCTCTTGAGTTGGAAGGTCTCTCACAAGCATTGATTTGTCCCTCTAAAGCATCATCACTTAGCTTCGCAAAAGCTCTCAGCAAAAGTAACGGTACCAGGCTAGCAATATAGATAGTATCATTAAGTAATATAAGAAGAGCAAGATTGAAATACTAGCAGTAGTCAATGTTCTAAGTCACTATAGAGCCACAACAACCAGCTTGGATACTATGTCTAGATACTATGGAGTCTAGATAAATATATTCTTCTGGTAGTGGCTTTAAAGGACTAAAGCTTGCTCGATTATAGAGACCATGAGTGATACTTCTAAAAGAAATAGATCTGGATTGCTTATAGCAAAACAACACATGTAGAAGTAAAGTAAAAACGAACTAAGGAGCATACCATTTTTGTTTACAACATCCTAAGTTGCAACCCAGCCAAGAAGGTAGTATCATCATCAATGTATCTAGAGAACAAGGTAGTTAGTCAAATCTCTCAAGCTAAATGCAGGTCTTTGCCTGTGAGACAGATTTAGATAGTAACCCCATGGTTGTTTGCCAATGTTGTGGTAGCCTAGGTATAGAGAAACAAGAAATAAGTAGTAAATCTATTTTGAGATCACAAATCAGACTCTTTTTAAGGTTCTATTTCCCAAACATTTAAGGTTCTCTACCCATAGATGTGGCTGTGGAGTTGCTAAGCATTTTGGAAGAATTTCATAGGCATTAAGGAGTCTTAGAGGGGCTAGGAATTGGTTTATATAAGAAGATTTGGCCATCTACTTCCCTAGCTCACCCATTGACACTTGCTTCTTCCACACTCTCATTCTCAAAGCCCTCGTCATCTGCTTCTCTAGCTCACCCATTGATACTTGCTCCGCCACCACGCTCTTATTCTTGAATCTCTCGCACATCGCTCAACACCATGACACTCCATCTCGGAAGGATCGCTTTCTAAGTGGTGTGCCACTTCATAGCCCTGTTTCAAAGCTCATGATTGCAACGATGCCTAAGTTGTGCTTCATCGCTTGGTTCTAAAGCTCAGCATACCTACAAACATCTTATCTAGAGCATAGCATAGATCTTCTATAGAGTGTACAAATCTCTAGTAGTGGAGTGCTACGATCAGCTTACGGGTCTCATTCATCTTGGAGGATTTGCAAGCTCAATTCGGACCTTCCGCTGACGACTCTGCTAGCATCTATAATTGTCGCTTCATCGTCTTACAAGGCTTAGCATATTTTTAATTGATTTAAGCACAAGTAGAGCATTAGCGCTTTTGGATATGAAAGTTGTATTGTTCACAATGCCAGCAAAGCCCAACTGCCATGGCTAAGCGCATTGGAAAGATTTATTTATTAAAAAAAAGAGAAAAAGTTTTGCATCATCACCATCACTAAGCTAGGAAGCTCTAGGCTCAGCAAAAGAGTCCTCATCATGGAGCTCAAGAGAGCTCGCATCTCAATTCAATAAGTGGCCGCCATCATTGAGTTCATAGCTTTCTAGTTGAGCCACCACTAGTGCGCAAAAGAGAAAGGAGAAGCTTTTGAATGTTTAGGGTTTTGTTATTTTTACACTTCAGGAATCTCTCCCTTTAAATTATCCGCACTGTCTTCTGGGCTCTTCGCACCTTTGGTCCAAACCACATTACTCTCTTGTCCACAACACCTTAGGGGTGTTTCGCATGCAGCTTGCATCATTTGGATTTTTGTTGTGTTTGTACACAACACGAGCACACTTTGGGGTACTTTCTTGTGAGTTTGTACATGTACATGCCTTGCTTGGGCTTGTTCACATGCTTTTACACGTTGCGTTTGTTTCCGGGGTGATCACGCGCTTGGTGATTATTGGGCTTGTTTATGCGTTGTGTTTCACAGCCTTCATACATTTGGGATTATTTACATGCATGGTGTTTAAGGAGGGGTGTTCACATGCTATGAGTGTTCTTGGTGGGGATTCTTTCACATTGTACACACTGATTTGTGTGTTGAGTGTTAGTTGGGCTTGTTCACACATCGTGGGTCACATGTCCTATATGCCTTGTGTTTGAGAGGTGTGTTCACACTTGTTGTGCACTGTGTTTTGGTGGTGCGTATGCTTTTGGTAGTGCTCACACACAGCCATGGGTTGTTACTTTTAATTTTATCCTTCATTTGATCACCATGGTGGAGAATTCACATTGTCATCGCGACATCATTCTGACAAAATTTTTGATTGTGATCGTAAGGGAGCCGCTCATGTCATCATGGCTCTATGATTGCTCTTATGATTTTCCTTCTGGTATCATGTGCTCCATCCATATCTTTTACAGAGTTCACACATGCCTTTGGCATTTCCAGGCTTATCCCTCTACGTCCTCGCTCCTCAACTTCTTGCTATCCTGAGGCAGCATATTCATGCCAGTATCAGATATTTGAGCTTCACAGTTTGATGCCTAGGCATTTTCGGCATTTGTTTGATGAGGAACAAATATGTGCCAGATGGTCTAGGTGGTCCACACACAGTGTTTTCATCAGTTCATCGCTTGGCTACATCAGCATGGATGGTTTGGTATATTATTTGCATGAGGATGATTTATTTTTTGACGACTTGATTGAGTATCCCACACTCTGGTCATTCTGATTTGTTCCTAAGACATGATGTATTGTATCATACACTCATACACATTATGACGTATTGGACACACACACACACACACACACACATGATGACATTGATGTGTATCACACAAAAATGCACATGATCATAGTGATGTACGTGCACATGATGCCACTGACACATGCCCATGACGATGATGTATGTGATAGTGATGTGTGCGATTCATATCATGTGGGCATAATCTCGAGGACAGAGATGGCAACAAGCACAATGAGCATCGACACTTGTATGCCTATCTTCTTTCTTGGACACTTTAGTTGATTGTGGTGACATTTTAGAGGATAGTGTGCATTTGATTAATGATGCATCCATTAGCACACTCGGGATCGGTATACTCATTAACACACTGAGCATCGACACTTCTGTGCCTATCTTCTTTCCTACAAATCACGTGGACACTTTAGTTGATCGTGGCGACCTTTTAGAGGATAGTGTGCATTTGATTAATGATGCATCCATTAGCACACTTGGGATTAGTATACCCATTAGCACACTTGAGGTTAGTGATACTCCGGATACTAGTGACAGAGACATCTATGAGCATAGATCTGAGTTCTTAGCATTAGATGCATTAGGCTATTCTTCTAGGATTTCTATTTGTGGAGATATCGCTGATACGTCCAATACTTCTAGTATTCATTGCGCATTCTTGGCAGTCTTCATGTGGATAGAGTTCATGTGTTTAAGCAATCGAGGATAGTGCATGAAAGTAGTGATGATTTCATCGAGGTGACACATCGTAGTAGGATTATGCGTATTGATCATGTCCATAGTAGATCATATGACATATATCTTGAGAGATTTGCATTTGATCTAGACATATCCTTAGATCCTATATTGTTGGAGATAGATTTGTTATCGGATGTAGGTCACATACGGGAACTATTGATGGAGATAGACCATGTTTACGAGGATGACCTTGCAGACCTTGGGGATGCCATAGATGATGATTTAAGAGACGATAACATTTACCTTTTGTGTGAGGATACCTCTTCATTTTTCAGTGATGTAGTATTATGATGATGTCGATAATTAAATTGTTATCTTGGATCATCATACACACATAAAGGGTTTTGCACATGAGGAGATGATGCACGGTTTGGCTCATGCCCATATATCCATTGATACAGTGGATCATGTATAATGGCGTATACTGCACCCAAAATTTTGTAAATGTCCTGGCTTCAAAGAAAATAGGATCATGTCGGCACCTGCACCAGAAGGAACCAAAAGAACATATGTCAAGGTTGGCGTCATGCAAGGGTAAGAGCAAACCAAGGCCATCATCCCATTTAGCATCAATTCAAAAGTCAAAGACATGACCCCCACTGCATCAAGTATAGGGGCATGAGTTGAACAAAAAAGTAAATGTCCCGGGCGCTCCAAAGAAAATAGGATTGTGTCGACACCCATAGGAACAAAAAGAACATGTCTCAAGGTTGGCATCATACGAGGGTAAGAGGAAACCAATGCCGTCATCCTATGTAGCATCGCTCGAAAAGTCAAAGATATGATCCACTGCATCAATAGGCATATGGGCATGAGCCGAACCATGCGTCAATAGGTATATAGACATATATTGCATCCAAAAGTAAATGTCCTGATTCTAAAGAAAATAGAATCATCTTGACACCCATAGAAAACAAAAGTGAGGTATTTTTGGTGGTCATTTCTTTGGACAAGGAGCTTGGATACTTCCTTCTCAAGCCAGAGGGTCACACATTTGTTCCATGGATGGATGGTCCACACTTGGGCTCTCTATTTGATCCAAGTGGATATATAGCTACATCATCGACATGGGTAGCTATCCATTTGATCCGGGTGGATTGGCCAAGCACATCACCAACATTGGCTCTCTACATTTTCCATTCTATCCAGGCAATTCGAGAGCCATTGATTTGGAGTCTACATGGTTTGGATTTACATTTCATGTATGTAGGAGAGGATGGTTTTTGTGTAATGGAGCAACTACTTTTATACTAGGCTTAGGACCATGTTCACGGACTCAAGTATATAAGGGGGCCATGGTTATCATTTGTGCCCTTTATGACTTTTATGACCGTTTATGATCTTTGGACATTATCTCTCCTAGACAATTTGTTTGTTCTTGGAGCCTTGGTTTATGGAAGTCCTTTTTCTCATCCTCTTGGTGATGAGAGGTTAACTCACTTAGGCATCATGGTTCTTTGTATGAGATTATCTCTTTAATATCCTAAATAATAACCCATATCTCAGCTTTCATTCCATTCTAGTCTTCCTTTTGTGAAGAAGAGTATTAATAAAGTTACAAAATATAATTTTTTATGTAATAGTCTCAAGTACATAGATTTTAGTGTAGAGTTGAAGAACATTGAAGATTCAATTCAAGATCAATGTAGAATTGAAGATTCAAGTTTAGAGAACAAGATTCGTGCAAAGATTCACAGTTGTGGATAGTGATACTTATCAAAATCCTACACATTCTTTGCATCCCTTTGCTATTTGTTATGGTTCTTGCTATGACTTCCAAGAAACAGTTGAAATATCAAGAAATAGTTAAAATACCAAGAAATGGTAAAAATGCCAACAAACGTTTACAAATAAAGATTAAACAACAGTGGTTTTCTCATATTAGATTGTTTACAACTCAATTGAACTAGCACTAATCTTCAAAGATTAGTGTTAATCTGTGGAAGTTTAAGAAAACCAGTACACAAAAGTGTTGTCTTGATAAATCAAGTGCAACTTTGGAAAAGATTGAGTGTAGATTATAGCTTCATGTAGAAAACAATGCAAAGTTCTATGTATTTGATGCAAATACAGAGTATGGCCCTGTTGGGAATTGAGCCTAGTCAACTGGTGCGAGCGAGTGTGCGACATACACCACGGGTTCTCCTAACTTGCATATATGGCCTCTTGAGTGGGAAGGTCTCTCACAAGCATTGATTTGTCCCTCTAAAGCATCATCACTTAGCTTTGCAAAAGCTCTCAACAAGCAATAGTACCAGGCTAGCAATATAGATAGTATCATTAAGTAATATAAGAAGAGCAAGATTGAAATACTAGCAAAAGTCAATGCTCTAAGTCACTATAGAGCAACAACAACCAGCTTGGATACTATGTCTAGATACTATGGAGTCTAGATAAATATATTCTTTTGGTAGTGGCTTTAAAGGACTAAAGCTTGTTCGATTATAGAGACCATGAGTGATACTTCTAAAAGAAATAGATCTGGATTGCTTATAGCAAAACAACACATGCAGAAGTAAAGTAAAAACAAACTAAGGAGCATACCATTTTTGTTTACAACATCCTAAGTTGCAACCCAGCCAAGCAGGTAGTATCATCATCAATGTATCTAGAGAACAAGATAGTTAGTCAAATCTCTCAAGCTAAATGCAGGTCTCTGCCTGTGAGACAGATTCATATAGTAACACCATGGTTGTTTGCCAATGTTGTGGTAGCCTTGGTATAGAGAAACAAGAAATTAGCAGTAAATCTATTTTGAGATCACAAATCAGACTCTTTTTAAGGTTCTATTTCCCAAACATTTAAGGGTCTCTAGAGACCCACAGATGTGGTTGTGGAGTTGCTGAGCATTTTGGGAAAATTTCATAGGCATTAAGGAGTCTCAGAGGGACTAGGAATTGGTTTATGTACGAAAATCTGGCCATCTACTTCCCTAGCTCACCCATTGACACTTGCTTCTTCCTGCACCACACTCTCATTCTCAAAGCTCTGTTCATCTGCTTCTTTAGCTCACCCATTGATACTTGCTCCATGCCACCACGCTCTTATTCTCGAAGCTCTCGCACAGCGCTCAACACCATGACACTCCATCTTAGAGGGATCGCTTTCTAAGTGGTGTGCCACTTCATAGCCCTGTTTTAAAGCTCAACATGATTGCAATGATGCCTAAGTTGTGTGTTGCTTCATTGCTTGGTTCTAAAGCTCAGCATACCTACAAACATCTCATCTAGAGCATAGCATAGATCTTCTATAGAGTGTACAAATCTCTAGTGGTGGAGTGCTACGATCAGCTTACGGGTCTCATTCATCTTGCAGGATTTGAAAGCTCAATTCCGACCTTTCGACGACTCTGCTAGCATCTACAATTGTCGCTTCATCGTCTTACAAGGCTTAGCATATTTTTAATTGATTTAAGCACAAGTAGAGCATTAGCACTTTTGGATATGAAAGTTATATCGTTCACAGTGCCAACAAAGCACAACTGCCATGGCTAAGCGCATTGGAAAGATTTATTTATTTAAACAAAAGAGAAAAAGTTTTGCATCATCACCATCACTGAGCTAGGAAGCTCTAGGCTCAGCAAAAGAGTCCTCATCATGGAGCTCAAGAGAGCTCTCATCTCAATTCAATAAGTGGCTACTATCATTGAGTTCACAGCTTTCTAGTTGAGCCACCACTAGTGCGGAAAAGAGAAAGGAAAAGCTTTTGAATGTTTAGGGTTTTGTTATTTTTACACTTTAGGAATCTCTCCCTTTAAATTATCCGCACTGTCTTCTGGGCTCTTCGCACCCTTGGTCTAAACCACATTACTCTCTTGTCCACAACACCTTAGGGGTGTTTTGCATGCAGCTTGCATCATTTGGATTTTTGTTGTGTTTGTACACAACATGAGCACACTTTGGGGTACTTTCTTGTGAGTTTGTACATGTGCCTTGCTTGGGCTTGTTCACATGCTTTTGCACGTTGCATTTGTTTTCGGGGTGATCACACGCTTGGTGATTATTGGGCTTGTTTATGCGTTGTGTTTCACAAAGCCTTCATACATTTTGGGATTATTTACATGCATGGTGTTTAAGGAGGGGTGTTCACATGCTGTGAGCATTCTTGGTGGGGATTCTTTCACATTGTACACACTGATTCGTGTGTTGAGTGTTAGTTGGGCTTGTTCACACATCGTGGGTCATGTCCTATATGCCTTGTGTTTGAGAGGTGTGTTCACACTTGTTGTGCACTGTGTTTTGGTGGTGCGTATGCTTTTGGTAGTGCTCACACACAGCCATGGGTTGTTACTTTTAATTTTAGTACTATGATGATGTCGATGATCAAATTCTTATCTTGGATCATCATACACACATAAAGGGTTTTGCACATGAGGATATGATGCACGGTTTGGCTCATGCCCACATATCCATTGATATAGTGGATCATGTCAAATGGCATATACTGCACCCAAAATTCTGTAAATGTCCTGGCTCCAAAGAAAATAGGATCATGTCGGCACTCGTAGAAGGAACCAAAAGAACATATGTCAAGGTTGACGTCATGCAAGGGTAAGAGCAAACCAAGGCCATCATCCCATTTAGCATCAATTGAAAAGTCAAAGACATGACCCCCACTGTATCAGGTATAGGGGCATGAGTTGAACAAAAAAGTAAATGTCCTGGGCGCTCCAAAGAAAATAGGATTGTGTCGACACTTATAGGAACCAAAAGAACATGTCTCAAGGTTGGCATCAGACGAGGGTAAGAGGAAACCAATGCCGTCATCCTATGTAGCATCGCTCGAAAAGCAAAGATACATAATCCACTGCATCAATAGGCGTATGGGCATGAACCGAACCATGCGTCAATAGGTGTATAGACATATATTGCATCCAAAAGTAAATGTCTTGATTACTGCACCCAAAATTTTGTAAATGTCCTGGCTCCAAAGAAAATAGGATCATGTCGACACCCGCAGAAGGAACCAAAAGAACATATGTCAAGGTTGGCGTCATGCAAGGGTAAGAGCAAACCAAGGCCATCATCCCATTTAGCATCATTTGAAAAGTCAAAGACATGACCCCCACTGCATCAGGTATAGGGGCATGAGTTGAACAAAAAAGTAAATGTCCCGGGCACTCCAAAGAAAATAGGGTTGTGTCGACACCCATAGGAACCAAAAGAACATGTCTCAAGGTTGGCATCATACGAGGGTAAGAGGAAACCAATGCCGTTATCCTATGTAGCATCGCTCAAAAAGTCAAAGATATGATCACTGCATCAATAGGCGTATGGGCATGAGCCGAACCATGCGTCGATAGGTATATAGACATATATTGCATCCAAAAGTAAATGTCTTGATTCTAAAGAAAATACAATCGTGTTGACACCCATAGAAAACAAAAGTGAGGTATTTTTGGTGGTCATTTCACTTTGGACAAGGAGCTTGGATACTTCCTTCTCAAGCCAGAGGGTCACACATTTGTTCCATGGTTGGATGGTCCACACTTGGGCTATCTATTTGATCCAAGTGGATATATAGCAAGCTACATCATCGACATGGGTATCTATCCATTTGATCCGGGTGGATTGGCCAAGCACATCACCAATATTGGCTCTCTACATTTTCCATTCTATCCAGGCAATTTGAGAGCCATTGATTTGGAGTCTACATGGTTTGGATTTACATTTCATGTATGTAGGAGGGGATGGTTTTTGTAATGGAGCAACTACTTTTATATTAGGCTTAGGACCATGTTCATGGACTCAAGTATATAAGGGGGCCATGGTTGTCATTTGTGCCCTTTATGACTTTTATGACCGTTTATGATCTTTGGACATTATCTCTCCTTGACATTTTGTTTGTTCTTGGAGCCTTGGTTTATGGAAGTCTTTTTGCATCCTCTTAGTGAGAGGTTAACTCACTTAGGCATCATGGTTCTTTGTATGAGATTCTCTCTTTAATATCCTAAATAATAACCCATATCTCAGCTTTATGATCATTCCATTCTAGTCTTCCTTTTGTGAAGAAGAGTAATAATACAGTTACAAAATATAATTTTTTGTGGAGTAGTCTCAAGTACAGAAACAAAGATTTTAGTGTAGAGCTGCAGAACATTGAAGATTCAATTCAAGATCAATGTAGAATTGAAGATTCAAGTTTAGAGAGCAAGATTCATGCAAAGATTCACAGTTGTGGATGAGTGATACTTATCAAAATCCTACACCTTCTTTGCATCCCTTCGCTATTTGTTATAGTTCTTGCTACGACTTCCAAGAAACAGTTGAAATATCAAGAAATAGTTAAAATACCAAGAAATGGTAAAAATGCCAACAAACGTTTGCAAATAAAGATTAAACAATAGTGGTTTTCTCATATTAGGTTGTTTACAACTTAATTGGACTAGCACTAATCCTCAAAGATTAGTGTTAATCTGTGGAAGTTTAAGAAAACCAGTTCACAAAAGTGTTGTCTTGATAAATCAAGTGCAACTCTGGAAAAGATTGAGTGTAGATCGTAGCTTCATGTAGAAAACAATGCAAAGTTCTATCGATTTGATGCAAATACAGAGTATGGCCCTGTCGAGAATTGAGCCTAATCAAAACTGGTGCAAGCGAGTGTGCCATATACACCAAGGGTTCTCCTAACCTGCATATATGGCCTCTTGAGTGGGAAGGTCTCTCACAAGCATTGATTTGTCCCTCTAAAGCATCATCACTTAGCTTCGCAAAAGCTCTCAGCAAAAGTAACGGTACCAGGCTAGCAATATAGATAGTATCATTAAGTAATATAAGAAGAGCAAGATTGAAATACTAGCAGTAGTCAATGTTCTAAGTCACTATAGAGCAACAACAACCAACTTGGATACTATGTCTAGATACTATGGAGTCTAGATAAATATATTCTTCTGGTAGTGGCTTTAAAGGACTAAAGCTTGCTAGATTATAGAGACCATGAGTGATACTTCTAAAAGAAATAGATCTGGATTGCTTATAGCAAAACAACACATGTAGAAGTAAAGTAAAAACGAACTAAGGAGCATACCATTTTTGTTTACAACATCCTAAGTTGCAACCCAGCCAAGCAGGTAGTATCATCATCAATGTATCTAGAGAACAAGGTAGTTAGTCAAATCTCTCAAGCTAAATGCAGGTCTCTGCCTGTGACAGATTTAGATAGTAACCCCATGGTTGTTTGCCAATGTTGTGGTAGCCTAGGTATAGAGAAACAAGAAATAAGTAGTAAATCTATTTTGAGATCACAAATCAGACTCTTTTTAAGGTTCTATTTCCCAAACATTTAAGGTTCTCTACCCATAGATGTGGCTGTGGAGTTGCTAAGCATTTTGGAAGAATTTCATAGGCATTAAGGAGTCTTAGAGGGGCTAGGAATTGGTTTATATAAGAAGATTTGGCCATCTACTTCCCTAGCTCACCCATTGACACTTGCTTCTTCCACACTCTCATTCTCAAAGCCCTCGTCATCTGCTTCTCTAGCTCACCCATTGATACTTGCTCCGCCACCACGCTCTTATTCTTGAATCTCTCGCACATCGCTCAACACCATGACACTCCATCTCAGAAGGATCGCTTTCTAAGTGGTGTGCCACTTCATAGCCCTATTTCAAAGCTCATGATTGCAACGATGCCTAAGTTGTGCTTCATCGCTTGGTTCTAAAGCTCAGCATACCTACAAACATCTTATCTAGAGCATAGCATAGATCTTCTATAGAGTGTACAAATCTCTAGTAGTGGAGTGCTACGATCAGCTTACGGGTCTCATTCATCTTGGAGGATTTGCAAGCTCAATTCGGACCTTCCGCTGACGACTCTGCTAGCATCTATAATTGTCGCTTCATCGTCCTACAAGGCTTAGCATATTTTTAATTGATTTAAGCACAAGTAGAGCATTAGCGCTTTTGGATATGAAAGTTGTATTGTTCACAATGCCAACAAAGCGCAACTGCCATGGCTAAGCGCATTGGAAAGATTTATTTATTAAAAAAAGAGAAAAAGTTTTGCATCATCACCATCACTAAGCTAGGAAGCTCTAGGCTCAGCAAAAGAGTCCTCATCATGGAGCTCAAGAGAGCTCGCATCTCAATTCAATAAGTGGCCGCCATCATCGAGTTCATAGCTTTCTAGTTGAGCCACCACTAGTGCGCAAAAGAGAAAGGAAAAGCTTTTGAATGTTTAGGGTTTTGTTATTTTTACACTTCAAGAATCTCTCCCTTTAAATTATCCGCACTGTCTTCTGGGCTCTTCGCACCTTTGGTCCAAACCACATTACTCTCTCGTCCACAACACCTTAGGGGTGTTTCGCATGCAGCTTGCATCATTTGGATTTTTGTTGTGTTTGTACACAACACGAGCACACTTTAAGGTACTTTCTTGTGAGTTTGTACATGTACATGCCTTGCTTGGGCTTGTTCACATGCTTTTACACGTTGCGTTTGTTTCCGGGGTGATCACGCGCTTGGTGATTATTGGGCTTGTTTATGCGTTGTGTTTCACAGCCTTCATACATTTGGGATTATTTACATGCATGGTGTTTAAGGAGGGGTGTTCACATGCTATGAGTGTTCTTGGTGGGGATTCTTTCACATTGTACACACTGATTTGTGTGTTGAGTGTTAGTTGGGCTTGTTCACACATCGTGGGTCACATGTCCTATATGCCTTGTGTTTGAGAGGTGTGTTCACACTTGTTGTGCACTGTGTTTTGGTGGTGCGTATGCTTTTGGTAGTGCTCACACACAGCCATGGGTTGTTACTTTTAATTTTATCCTTCATTTGATCACCATGGTGGAGAATTCACATTGTCATCGCGACATCATTCTGACAAAATTTTTGATTGTGATCGTAAGGGAGCCGCTCATGTCATCATGGCTCTATGATTGCTCTTATGATTTTCCTTCTGGTATCATGTGCTCCATCCATATCTTTTACAGAGTTCACACATGCCTTTGGCATTTCCAGGCTTAGCCCTCTACGTCCTCGCTCCTCAACTTCTTGCTATCCTGAGGCAGCATATTCATGCCAGTATCAGATATTCGAGCTTCACAGTTTGATGCCTAGGCATTTTCGGCATTTGTTTGATGAGGAACAAATATGTGCCAGATGGTCTAGGTGGTCCACACACAGTGTTTTCATCAGTTCATCGCTTGGCTACATCAGCATGGATGGTTTGGTATATTATTTGCATGAGGATGATTTATTTTTTGACGACTTGATTGAGTATCCCACACTCTGGTCATTCTGATTTGTTCCTAAGACATGATGTATTGTATCATACACTCATACACATTATGACGTATTGGACACACACACACACACACACACATGATGACATTGATGTGTATCACACAAAAATGCACATGATCATAGTGATGTACGTGCACATGATGCCACTGACACATGCCCATGACGATGATGTATGTGATAGTGATGTGTGCGATTCATATCATGTGGGCATAATCTCGAGGACAGAGATGGCAACAAGCACAATGAGCATCGACACTTGTATGCCTATCTTCTTTCTTGGACACTTTAGTTGATTGTGGTGACATTTTAGAGGATAGTGTGCATTTGATTAATGATGCATCCATTAGCACACTCGGGATCGGTATACTCATTAACACACTGAGCATTGACAATTCTGTGCCTATCTTCTTTCCTACAAATCACGTGGACACTTTAGTTGATCGTGGTGACCTTTTAGAGGATAGTGTGCATTTGATTAATGATGCATCCATTAGCACACTTGGGATTAGTATACCCATTAGCACACTTGAGGTTAGTGATACTCCGGATACTAGTGACAGAGACATCTATGAGCATAGATCTGAGTTCTTAGCATTAGATGCATTAGGCTATTCTTCTAGGATTTCTATTTGTGGAGATATCGCTGATACGTCCAATACTTCTAGTATTCATTGCGCATTCTTGGCAGTCTTCATGTGGATAGAGTTCATGTGTTTAAGCAATCGAGGATAGTGCATGAAAGTAGTGATGATTTCATCGAGGTGACACATCGTAGTAGGATTATGCATATTGATCATGTCCATAGTAGATCATATGACATATATCTTGAGAGATTTGCATTTGATCTAGACATATCCTTAGATCCTATATTGTTGGAGATAGATTTGTTATCGGATGTAGGTCACATAGGGGAACTATTGATGGAGATAGACCATGTTTACGAGGATGACCTTGCAGACCTTGGGGATGCCATAGATGATGATTTAAGAGACGATAACATTTACCTTTTGTGTGAGGATACCTCTTCATTTTTCAGTGATGTAGTACTATGATGATGTCGATGATTAAATTGTTATCTTGGATCATCATACACACATAAAGGGTTTTGCACATGAGGATATGATGCACGGTTTGGCTCATGCCCATATATCCATTGATACAGTGGATCATGTATAATGGCATATACTGCACCCAAAATTTTGTAAATGTCCTGGCTCCAAAGAAAATAGGATCATGTCAACACCCACAGAAAGAACCAAAAGAACATATGTCAAGGTTGGCGTCATGCAAGGGTAAGAGCAAACCAAGGCCATCATCCCATTTAGCATCAATTGAAAAGTCAAAGACGACCCCCATTGCATCAAGTATAGGGGCATGAGTTGAACAAAAACGTAAATGTCCGGGGAACTCCAAAGAAAATAGGATTGTGTCGACACCCATAGGAACCAAAAGAACATGTCTCAAGGTTGGCATCATACGAGGGTAAGAGGAAACCAATGCCGTCATCCTATGTAGCATCGCTCGAAAAGTCAAAGATATGATCCACTGCATCAATAGGCGTATGGGCATGAGCCGAACCATGCGTCAATAGGTATTTAGACATATATTGCATCCAAAAGTAAATGTTCCGATTCTAAAGAAAATAGAATCGTCTTTACACCCATAGAAAACAAAAGTGAGGTATTTTTGGTGGTCATTTCACTTTGGACAAGGAGCTTGGATACTTCCTTCTCAAGCCAGAGGGTCACACATTTGTTCCATGATTGGATGGTCCACACTTGGGCTATCTATTTGATCCAAGTGGATATATAGCGAGCTACATGATCGACATGGGTAGCTATCCATTTGATCCAGGAGGATTGGCCAAGCACATCACCAACATTGGCTCTCTACATTTTCCATTCTAGCCAGGCAATTCGAGAGCCATTGATTTGGAGTCTACATGGTTTGGATTTACATTTCATGTATGTAGGAGGGGATGGTTTTTGTAATGGAGCAACTAATTTTATATTAGGCTTAGGACCATGTTCATGGACTCAGGCATATAAGGGGGCCACGGTTGTCATTTGTGTCCTTTATGACTTTTATGACCGTTTATGATATTTGGACATTATCTCTCCTAGACATTTTGTTTGTTCTTGGAGCCTTGGTTTATGGAGGTCTTTTTGCATCCTCTTGGTGAGAGGTTAACTCACTTAGGCATCATGGTTCTTTGTATGAGATTATCTCTTTAATATCCTAAATAATAACCCATATCTCAGCTTTCATTCCAT
Organism: Cibotium barometz; assembly: GCF_041138505.1. Classification (NCBI taxonomy): domain Eukaryota; kingdom Viridiplantae; phylum Streptophyta; class Polypodiopsida; order Cyatheales; family Cibotiaceae; genus Cibotium; species Cibotium barometz. The sequence goes on along the minus strand of NC_141072.1, from coordinate 12,345,399 downwards.
TCTAGTCTTCCTTTTGTGAAGAAGAGTATTAATAAAGTTACAAAATATAAATTTTTATGTAATAGTCTCAAGTACATAGATTTTAGTGTGGAGTTGAAGAACATTGAAGATTCAATTCAAGATCAATGTAGAATTGAAGATTCAAGTTTAGAGAGCAAGATTCGTGCAAAGATTCACAGTTGTGGATAGTGATACTTATCAAAATCCTACACATTCTTTGCATCCCTTTGCTATTTGTTATGGTTCTTGCTATGACTTCCAAGAAACAGTTGAAATATCAAGAAATAGTTAAAATACCAAGAAATGGTAAAAATGCCAACAAACGTTTACAAATAAAGATTAAACAACAGTGGTTTTCTCATATTAGATTGTTTACAACTCAATTGAACTAGCACTAATCTTCAAAGATTAGTGTTAATCTGTGGAAGTTTAAGAAAACCAGTACACAAAAGTGTTGTCTTGATAAATCAAGTGCAACTTTGGAAAAGATTGAGTGTAGATTATAGCTTCATGTAGAAAACAATGCAAAGTTCTATGTATTTGATGCAAATACAGAGTATGGCCCTGTTGGGAATTGAGCCTAGTCAACTGGTGCGAGCGAGTGTGCGACATACACCACGGGTTCTCCTAACTTGCATATATGGCCTCTTGAGTGGGAAGGTCTCTCACAAGCATTGATTTGTCCCTCTAAAGCATCATCACTTAGCTTTGCAAAAGCTCTCAGCAAGCAATAGTACGAGGCTAGCAATATAGATAGTATCATTAAGTAATATAAGAAGAGCAAGATTGAAATACTAGCAAAAGTCAATGCTCTAAGTCACTATAGAGCAACAACAACCAGCTTGGATACTATGTCTAGATACTATGGAGTCTAGATAAATATATTCTTTTGGTAGTGGCTTTAAAGGACTAAAGCTTGTTCGATTATAGAGACCATGAGTGATACTTCTAAAAGAAATAGATCTGGATTGCTTATAGCAAAACAACACATGCAGAAGTAAAGTAAAAACAAACTAAGGAGCATACCATTTTTGTTTACAACATCCTAAGTTGCAACCCAGCCAAGCAGGTAGTATCATCATCAATGTATCTAGAGAACAAGATAGTTAGTCAAATCTCTCAAGCTAAATGCAGGTCTCTGCCTGTGAGACAGATTCATATAGTAACACCATGGTTGTTTGCCAATGTTGTGGTAGCCTTGGTATAGAGAAACAAGAAATTAGCAGTAAATCTATTTTGAGATCACAAATCAGACTCTTTTTAAGGTTCTATTTCCCAAACATTTAAGGGTCTCTAGAGACCCACAGATGTGGTTGTGGAGTTGCTGAGCATTTTGGGAAAATTTCATAGGCATTAAGGAGTCTCAGAGGGACTAGGAATTGGTTTATGTACGAAAATCTGGCCATCTACTTCCCTAGCTCACCCATTGACACTTGCTTCTTCCTGCACCACACTCTCATTCTCAAAGCTCTGTTCATCTGCTTCTTTAGCTCACCCATTGATACTTGCTCCATGCCACCACGCTCTTATTCTCGAAGCTCTCGCACAGCGCTCAACACCATGACACTCCATCTTAGAGGGATCGCTTTCTAAGTGGTGTGCCACTTCATAGCCCTGTTTTAAAGCTCAACATGATTGCAATGATGCCTAAGTTGTGTGTTGCTTCATTGCTTGGTTCTAAAGCTCAGCATACCTACAAACATCTCATCTAGAGCATAGCATAGATCTTCTATAGAGTGTACAAATCTCTAGTGGTGGAGTGCTACGATCAGCTTACGGGTCTCATTCATCTGGCAGGATTTGAAAGCTCAATTCCGACCTTTCGACGACTCTGCTAGCATCTACAATTGTCGCTTCATCGTCTTACAAGGCTTAGCATATTTTTAATTGATTTAAGCACAAGTAGAGCATTAGCACTTTTGGATATGAAAGTTATATCGTTCACAGTGCCAACAAAGCGCAACTGCCATGGCTAAGCGCATTGGAAAGATTTATTTATTTAAAAAAAAGAGAAAAAGTTTTGCATCATCACCATCACTGAGCTAGGAAGCTCTAGGCTCAGCAAAAGAGTCCTCATCATGGAGCTCAAGAGAGCTCTCATCTCAATTCAATAAGTGGCTACTATCATTGAGTTCACAGCTTTCTAGTTGAGCCACCACTAGTGCGGAAAAGAGAAAGGAAAAGCTTTTGAATGTTTAGGGTTTTGTTATTTTTACACTTTAGGAATCTCTCCCTTTAAATTATCCGCACTGTCTTCTGGGCTCTTCGCACCCTTGGTCTAAACCACATTACTCTCTTGTCCACAACACCTTAGGGGTGTTTTGCATGCAACTTGCATCATTTGGATTTTTGTTGTGTTTGTACACAACATGAGCACACTTTGGGGTACTTTCTTGTGAGTTTGTACATGTGCCTTGCTTGGGCTTGTTCACATGCTTTTGCACGTTGCATTTGTTTTCGGGGTGATCACACGCTTGGTGATTATTGGGCTTGTTTATGCGTTGTGTTTCACAGAGCCTTCATACATTTTGGGATTATTTACATGCATGGTGTTTAAGGAGGGGTGTTCACATGCTGTGAGCATTCTTGGTGGGGATTCTTTCACATTGTACACACTGATTCGTGTGTTGAGTGTTAGTTGGGCTTGTTCACACATCATGGGTCATGTCCTATATGCCTTGTGTTTGAGAGGTGTGTTCACACTTGTTGTGCACTGTGTTTTGGTGGTGCGTATGCTTTTGGTAGTGCTCACACACAGCCATGGGTTGTTACTTTTAATTTTAGTACTATGATGATGTCAATGATCAAATTCTTATCTTGGATCATCATACACACATAAAGGGTTTTGCACATGAGGATATGATGCACGGTTTGGCTCATGCCCACATATCCATTGATATAGTGGATCATGTCAAATGGCATATACTGCACCCAAAATTCTGTAAATGTCCTGGCTCCAAAGAAAATAGGATCATGTCGGCACTCGTAGAAGGAACCAAAAGAACATATGTCAAGGTTGACGTCATGCAAGGGTAAGAGCAAACCAAGGCCATCATCCCATTTAGCATCAATTGAAAAGTCAAAGACATGACCCCCACTGTATCAGGTATAGGGGCATGAGTTGAACAAAAAAGTAAATGTCCCGGGCGCTCCAAAGAAAATAGGATTGTGTCGACACTTATAGGAACCAAAAGAATATGTCTCAAGGTTGGCATCAGACGAGGGTAAGAGGAAACCAATGCCGTCATCCTATGTAGCATCGCTCGAAAAGCAAAGATATGATCCACTGCATCAATAGGCGTATGGGCATGAACCGAACCATGCGTCAATAGGTGTATAGACATATATTGCATCCAAAAGTAAATGTCTTGATTACTGCACCCAAAATTTTGTAAATGTCCTGGCTCCAAAGAAAATAGGATCATGTCGACACCCGCAGAAGGAACCAAAAGAACATATGTCAAGGTTGGCGTCATGCAAGGGTAAGAGCAAACCAAGGCCATCATCCCATTTAGCATCATTTGAAAAGTCAAAGACATAACCCCCACTGCATCAGGTATAGGGGCATGAGTTGAACAAAAAAGTAAATATCCCGGGCACTCCAAAGAAAATAGGATTGTGTCGACACCCATAGGAACCAAAAGAACATGTCTCAAGGTTGGCATCATACGAGGGTAAGAGGAAACCAATGCCGTTATCCTATGTAGCATCGCTTAAAAAGTCAAAGATATGATCACTGCATCAATAGGCGTATGGGCATGAGCCGAACCATGCGTCAATAGGTATATAGACATATATTGCATCCAAAAGTAAATGTCTTGATTCTAAAGAAAATACAATCGTGTTGACACCCATAGAAAACAAAAGTGAGGTATTTTTGGTGGTCATTTCACTTTGGACAAGGAGCTTGGATACTTCCTTCTCAAGCCAGAGGGTCACACATTTGTTCCATGGTTGGATGGTCCACACTTGGGCTATCTATTTGATCCAAGTGGAGCTACATCATCGACATGGGTATCTATCCATTTGATCCGAGTGGATTGGCCAAGCACATCACCAATATTGGCTCTCTACATTTTCCATTCTATCCAGGCAATTCGAGAGCCATTGATTTGGAGTCTACATGGTTTGGATTTACATTTCATGTATGTAGGAGGGGATGGTTTTTGTAATGGAGCAACTACTTTTATATTAGGCTTAGGACCATGTTCATGGACTCAAGTATATAAGGGGGCCATGGTTGTCATTTGTGCCCTTTATGACTTTTATGACCGTTTATGATCTTTGGACATTATCTCTCCTTGACATTTTGTTTGTTCTTGGAGCCTTGGTTTATGGAAGTCTTTTTGCATCCTCTTAGTGAGAGGTTAACTCACTTAGGCATCATGGTTCTTTGTATGAGATTCTCTCTTTAATATCCTAAATAATAACCCATATCTCAGCTTTATGATCATTCCATTCTAGTCTTCCTTTTGTGAAGAAGAGTAATAATACAGTTACAAAATATAATTTTTTGTGCAGTAGTCTCAAGTACAGAAACAAAGATTTTAGTGTAGAGCTGCAGAACATTGAAGATTCAATTCAAGATCAATGTAGAATTGAAGATTCAAGTTTAGAGAGCAAGATTCATGCAAAGATTCACAGTTGTGGATGAGTGATACTTATCAAAATCCTACACCTTCTTTGCATCCCTTCGCTATTTGTTATAGTTCTTGCTATGACTTCCAAGAAACAGTTGAAATATCAAGAAATAGTTAAAATACCAAGAAATGGTAAAAATGCCAACAAACGTTTGCAAATAAAGATTAAACAATAGTGGTTTTCTCATATTAGGTTGTTTACAACTTAATTGGACTAGCACTAATCCTCAAAGATTAGTGTTAATCTGTGGAAGTTTAAGAAAACCAGTTCACAAAAGTGTTGTCTTGATAAATCAAGTGCAACTTTGGAAAAGATTGAGTGTAGATCGTAGCTTCATGTAGAAAACAATGCAAAGTTCTATCGATTTGATGCAAATACAGAGTATGGCCCTGTCGAGAATTGAGCCTAGTCAACTGGTGCAAGCGAGTGTGCCATATACACCAAGGGTTCTCCTAACCTGCATATATGGCCTCTTGAGTGGGAAGGTCTCTCACAAGCATTGATTTGTCCCTCTAAAGCATCATCACTTAGCTTCGCAAAAGCTCTCAGCAAAAGTAACGGTACCAGGCTAGCAATATAGATAGTATCATTAAGTAATATAAGAAGAGCAAGATTGAAATACTAGCAGTAGTCAATGTTCTAAGTCACTATAGAGCAACAACAACCAGCTTGGATACTATGTCTAGATACTATGGAGTCTAGATAAATATATTCTTCTGGTAGTGGCTTTAAAGGACTAAAGCTTGCTCGATTATAGAGACCATGAGTGATACTTCTAAAAGAAATAGATCTGGATTGCTTATAGCAAAACAACACATGTAGAAGTAAAGTAAAAACGAACTAAGGAGCATACCAATTTTGTTTACAACATCCTAAGTTGCAACCCAGCCAAGAAGGTAGTATCATCATCAATGTATCTAGAGAACAAGGTAGTTAGTCAAATCTCTCAAGCTAAATGCAGGTCTCTGCCTGTGAGACAGATTTAGATAGTAACCCCATGGTTGTTTGCCAATGTTGTGGTAGCCTAGGTATAGAGAAACAAGAAATAAGTAGTAAATCTATTTTGAGACCACAAATCAGACTCTTTTTAAGGTTCTATTTCCCAAACATTTAAGGTTCTCTACCCATAGATGTGGCTGTGGAGTTGCTAAGCATTTTGGAAGAATTTCATAGGCATTAAGGAGTCTTAGAGGGGCTAGGAATTGGTTTATATAAGAAGATTTGGCCATCTACATCCCTAGCTCACCCATTGACACTTGCTTCTTCCACACTCTCATTCTCAAAGCCCTCGTCATCTGCTTCTCTAGCTCACCCATTGATACTTGCTCCGCCACCACGCTCTTATTCTTGAATCTCTCGCACATCGCTCAACACCATGACACTCCATCTCAGAAGGATCGCTTTCTAAGTGGTGTGCCACTTCATAGCCCTGTTTCAAAGCTCATGATTGCAACGATGCCTAAGTTGTGCTTCATCGCTTGGTTCTAAAGCTCAGCATACCTACAAACATCTTATCTAGAGCATAGCATAGATCTTCTATAGAGTGTACAAATCTCTAGTAGTGGAGTGCTACGATCAGCTTACGGGTCTCATTCATCTTGGAGGATTTGCAAGCTCAATTCGGACCTTCCGCTGACGACTCTGCTAGCATCTATAATTGTCGCTTCATCGTCTTACAAGGCTTAGCATATTTTTAATTGATTTAAGCACAAGTAGAGCATTAGCGCTTTTGGATATGAAAGTTGTATTGTTCACAATGCCAACAAAGCGCAACTGCCATGGCTAAGCGCATTGGAAAGATTTATTTATTAAAAAAAAGAGAAAAAGTTTTGCATCATCACCATCACTAAGCTAGGAAGCTCTAGGCTCAGCAAAAGAGTCCTCATCATGGAGCTCAAGAGAGCTCGCATCTCAATTCAATAAGTGGCCGCCATCATCGAGTTCATAGCTTTCTAGTTGAGCCACCACTAGTGCGCAAAAGAGAAAGGAGAAGCTTTTGAATGTTTAGGGTTTTGTTATTTTTACACTTCAGGAATCTCTCCCTTTAAATTATCCGCACTGTCTTCTGGGCTCTTCGCACCTTTGGTCCAAACCACATTACTCTCTTGTCCACAACACCTTAGGGGTGTTTCGCATGCAGCTTGCATCATTTGGATTTTTGTTGTGTTTGTACACAACACGAGTACACTTTGGGGTACTTTCTTGTGAGTTTGTACATGTACATGCCTTGCTTGGGCTTGTTCACATGCTTTTACATGTTGCGTTTGTTTCCGGGGTGATCACGCGCTTGGTGATTATTGGGCTTGTTTATGCGTTGTGTTTCACAGCCTTCATACATTTGGGATTATTTACATGCATGGTGTTTAAGGAGGGGTGTTCACATGCTATGAGTGTTCTTGGTGGGGATTCTTTCACATTGTACACACTGATTTGTGTGTTGAGTGTTAGTTGGTCTTGTTCACACATCGTGGGTCACATGTCCTATATGCCTTGTGTTTGAGAGGTGTGTTCACACTTGTTGTGCACTGTGTTTTGGTGGTGCGTATGCTTTTGGTAGTGCTCACACACAGCCATGGGTTGTTACTTTTAATTTTATCCTTCATTTGATCACCATGGTGGAGAATTCACATTGTCATCGCGACATCATTCTGACAAAATTTTTGATTGTGATCGTAAGGGAGCCGCTCATGTCATCATGGCTCTATGATTGCTCTTATGATTTTCCTTCTGGTATCATGTGCTCCATCCATATCTTTTACAGAGTTCACACATGCCTTTGGCATTTCCAGGCTTAGCCCTCTACGTCCTCGCTCCTCAACTTCTTGCTATCCTGAGGCAGCATATTCATGCCAGTATCAGATATTCGAGCTTCACAGTTTGATGCCTAGGCATTTTCGGCATTTGTTTGATGAGGAACAAATATGTGCCAGATGGTCTAGGTGGTCCACACACAGTGTTTTCATCAGTTCATCGCTTGGCTACATCAGCATGGATGGTTTGGTATATTATTTGCATGAGGATGATTTATTTTTTGACGACTTGATTGAGTATCCCACACTCTGGTCATTCTGATTTGTTCCTAAGACATGATGTATTGTATCATACACTCATACACATTATGACGTATTGGACACACACACACACACACACACACATGATGACATTGATGTGTATCACACAAAAATGCACATGATCATAGTGATGTACGTGCACATGATGCCACTGACACATGCCCATGACGATGATGTATGTGATAGTGATGTGTGCGATTCATATCATGTGGGCATAATCTCGAGGACAGAGATGGCAACAAGCACAATGAGCATCGACACTTGTATGCCTATCTTCTTTCTTGGACACTTTAGTTGATTGTGGTGACATTTTAGAGGATAGTGTGCATTTGATTAATGATGCATCCATTAGCACACTCGGGATCGGTATACTCATTAACACACTGAGCATCGACACTTCTGTGCCTATCTTCTTTCCTACAAATCACGTGGACACTTTAGTTGATCGTGGCGACCTTTTAGAGGATAGTGTGCATTTGATTAATGATGCATCCATTAGCACACTTGGGATTAGTATACCCATTAGCACACTTGAGGTTAGTGATACTCCGGATACTAGTGACAGAGACATCTATGAGCATAGATCTGAGTTCTTAGCATTAGATGCATTAGGCTATTCTTCTAGGATTTCTATTTGTGGAGATATCGCTGATACGTCCAATACTTCTAGTATTCATTGCGCATTCTTGGCAGTCTTCATGTGGATAGAGTTCATGTGTTTAAGCAATCGAGGATAGTGCATGAAAGTAGTGATGATTTCATCGAGGTGACACATCGTAGTAGGATTATGCGTATTGATCATGTCCATAGTAGATCATATGACATATATCTTGAGAGATTTGCATTTGATCTAGACATATCCTTAGATCCTATATTGTTGGAGATAGATTTGTTATCGGATGTAGGTCACATAGGGGAACTATTGATGGAGATAGACCATGTTTACGAGGATGACCTTGCAGACCTTGGGGATGCCATAGATGATGATTTAAGAGACGATAACATTTACCTTTTGTGTGAGGATACCTCTTCATTTTTCAGTGATGTAGTATTATGATGATGTCGATAATTAAACTGTTATCTTGGATCATCATACACACATAAAGGGTTTTGCACATGAGGAGATGATGCACGGTTTGGCTCATGCCCATATATCCATTGATACAGTGGATCATGTATAATGGCATATACTGCACCCAAAATTTTGTAAATGTCCTGGCTTCAAAGAAAATAGGATCATGTCGGCACCTGCACCAGAAGGAACCAAAAGAACATATGTCAAGGTTGGCGTCATGCAAGGGTAAGAGCAAACCAAGGCCATCATCCCATTTAGCATCAATTCAAAAGTCAAAGACATGACCCCCACTGCATCAAGTATAGGGGCATGAGTTGAACAAAAAAGTAAATGTCCCGGGCGCTCCAAAGAAAATAGGATTGTGTCGACACCCATAGGAACAAAAAGAACATGTCTCAAGGTTGGCATCATACGAGGGTAAGAGGAAACCAATGCCGTCATCCTATGTAGCATCGCTCGAAAAGTCAAAGATATGATCCACTGCATCAATAGGCATATGGGCATGAGCCGAACCATGCGTCAATAGGTATATAGACATATATTGCATCCAAAAGTAAATGTCCTGATTCTAAAGAAAATAGAATCATCTTGACACCCATAGAAAACAAAAGTGAGGTATTTTTGGTGGTCATTTCAATTTGGACAAGGAGCTTGGATACTTCCTTCTCAAGCCAGAGGGTCACACATTTGTTCCATGGATGGATGGTCCACACTTGGGCTCTCTATTTGATCCAAGTGGATATATAGCTACATCATCGACATGGGTAGCTATCCATTTGATCCGGGTGGATTGGCCAAGCACATCACCAACATTGGCTCTCTACATTTTCCATTCTATCCAGGCAATTCGAGAGCCATTGATTTGGAGTCTACATGGTTTGGATTTACATTTCATGTATGTAGGAGAGGATGGTTTTTGTGTAATGGAGCAACTCCTTTTATACTAGGCTTAGGACCATGTTCACGGACTCAAGTATATAAGGGGGCCATGGTTATCATTTGTGCCCTTTATGACTTTTATGACCGTTTATGATCTTTGGACATTATCTCTCCTAGACAATTTGTTTGTTCTTGGAGCCTTGGTTTATGGAAGTCCTTTTTCTCATCCTCTTGGTGATGAGAGGTTAACTCACTTAGGCATCATGCTTCTTTGTATGAGATTATCTCTTTAATATCGTAAATAAATATCCCATATCTCAGCTTTATGATCATTCCATTCTAGTCTTCCTTTTGTGAAGAAGAGTATTAATACAGTTACAAAATATAATTTTTTGTGCAGTAGTCTCAAGTACAGAGTCAAAGATTTTAGTGTAGAGTTGAAGAACATTGAAGATTCAATTCAAGATCAATGTAGAATTGAAGATTCAATTTTAGAGAGCAAGATTCATGCAAAGATTCACAGTTGTGGATGAGTGATACTTATCAAAGTCCTACACCTTCTTTGCATCCCTTTGCTATTTGTTATAGTTCTTGCTGTGACTTCCAAGAAAGAGTTAAAATATCAAGAAATAGTTAAAATACCAAGAAATGGTAAAAATGCCAGCAAACGTTTGCAAATAAAGATTAAACAACAGTGGTTTTCTCATATTAGGTTGTTTACAACTCAATTGGACTAGCACTAATCTTCAAAGATTAGTGTTAATCTGTGGAAGTTTAAGAAAACCAGTACACAGAAGTGTTGTCTTAATAAATCAAGTGCAACTTTGGAAAAGATTGAGTGTAGATTGTAGCTTCATGTAGAAAACAATGCAAAGTTCTATGTATTTGATGCAAATACAGAGTATGGCCCTGTTGGGAATTGAGCCTAGTCAGCTGGTGCGAGCGAGTGTGCCACATACAAAAAGGGTTCTCCTAACCTGCATATATGGCCTCTTGAGTGTGGGAGGGTCTCTCACAAGCATTGATTTGTCCCTCTAAAGCATCATCACTTAGCTTTGCAAAAGCTCTCAGCAAGCAACAGCACCAGGCTAGCAATATAGATAGTATCATTAAGTAATATAAGAAGAGCAAGATTGAAATACTAGCAGTAGTCAATGTTCTAAGTCACTATAGAGCAACAACAACCAGCTTGGATACTATGTCTAGATACTATGGAGTCTAGATAAATATATTCTTTTGGTAGTGGCTTTAAAGGACTAAAGCTTGTTCGATTATAGAGACCATGAGTGATACTTCTAAAAGAAATAGATCTAGATTGCTTATAGCAAAACAACACATGCAAAAGTAAAGTAAAAACCAACTAAGGAGCATACCATTTTTGTTTACAATATCCTAAGTTGCAACCCAGCCAAGCAAGTAGTATCATCATCAATGTATCTAGAGAACAAGGTAGTTAGTCAAATCTCTCAAGCTAAATGCAGGTCTCTGCCTGTGAGACAGATTCATATAGTAACCCCATGGTTGTTTGCTAATGTTGTGGTAGCCTTGGTATAGAGAAACAAGAAATTAGCAGTAAATCTATTTTGAGATCACAAATCAGACTCTTTTTAAGATTCTATTTCCCAAACATTGTCTCTACCCACAGATGTGGCTGTGGAGTTGCTGAGCATTTTGGGAAAATTTCATAGGCATTAAGGAGTCTCAGAGGGACTAGGAATTGGTTTATGTAAGAAGATCTGGCCATCTACTTCCCTAGCTCACCCATGAACACTTGCACCACCACACTTGCTTCTTCCACCACCACACTCTCATTCTCAAAGCTCTGGTCATCTGGTTCCCTAGCTTACCCATTGATACTTGCTCCGTCACCACGCTCTTATTCTCGAAGCTCTCGCATAGCGCTCAACACCATGACACTCCATCTCAGAAGGATCGCTTTCTAAGTGGTGTGCCACTTCATAGCCCTGTTTTAAAGCTCAACATGATTGCAATGATACCTAAGTTGTGTGTTGCTTCATCGCTTGGTTCTAAAGCTCAGTATACCTACAAACATCTTATCTAGAGCATAGCATAGATCTTCTATAGAGTGTACAAATCTCTAGTGGTGGAGTGCTACGATCAGCTTACGGGTCTCATCTTGGAGGATTTGCAAGCTCAATTCGGACCTTCCGACGACTCTGCTAGCATCCACAATTGTCGCTTCATCCTCTTACAAGACTTAGCATATTTTTAATTGATTTCAGCACAAGTAGAGCATTAGCGCTTTTGGATATGAAAGTTGTATCGTTCACAGTGCCAACAAAGCGCAACTGCCATGGGTAAGCGCATTGGAAAGATTTATTTATTAAAAAAAAGAGAAAAAGTTTTGCATCATCACCATCACTGAGCTAGGAAGCTCTAGGCTCAGCAAAAGAGTCCTCATCATGGAGCTCAAGGGAGCTCTCATCTCAGTTCAATAAGTGGCCGCTATCATCGAGTTCAGAGCTTTCTAGTTGCCACCACTAGTGTGGAAAAGAGAAAGGAAAAGCTTTTGAATGTTTAGGGTTTTGTTATTTTTACACTTTAGGAATCTCTCCCTTTAAATTATCCGCATTGTCTTTTGGGCTCTTCGCACCTTTGGTCCAAACCACATTACTCACTTGTCCACAACACCTTAGTAGGGTGTTTCACATGCAGCTTGCATCATTTGGATTTTTGTTGTGTTTGTACACAACATGAGCACACTTTGGGGTACTTTCTTGTGAGTTTGTACATGTGCCTTGCTTGGGCTTGTTCACATGCTTTTGCACGTTGCATTTGTTTTCGGGGTGATCACGCGCTCGGTGATTATTGGGCTTGTTTATGCGTTGTGTTTCACAGCCTTCATACATTTGGGATTATTTACATGCATGGTGTTTAAGGAGGGGTGTTCACATGCTGTGAGTGTTCTTGGTGGGGATTCTTTCACATTGTACACACTGATTCGTGTGTTGAGTGTTAGTTGGGCTTGTTCACACATCGTGGGTCACATGTCCTATATGCCTTGTGTTTGGGAGGTGTGTTCACACTTGTTGTGCACTGTGTTTTGGTGGTGCGTATGCTTTTGGTAGTGCTCACACACAGCCATGGGTTGTTACTTTTAATTTTATCTTTCATTTGATCACCATGGTGGATAATTCACATTGTCATCGACATCATTCTAACAAAATTTTTGATTGTGATCGTAAGGGAGCCGCTCATGTCGTCATGGCTCTATGATTGCTCTTATGATTTTCCTGTCCTCCATCCATATCTTTTACAGAGTTCCCACATGCCTTTGGCATTTTGAGGCTTAGGCCTCTACGTCCTCGCTCCTCAACGTCTTGCTATCCTAAGGCAGCATATTCATGCTAGTATCAGATATTCGAGCTTCACAGTTTGATGCCTAGGCATTTTTGGCATTTGTTTGATGAGGAACAAATATGTGCCAGATGGTCTAGGTGGTCCACACACAGTGTTTTCATCACTTCATCGCTTGGCTACATCAGAATGGATGGTTTGGTATATTATTTGCATGGGGATGATTCATCTTTTGACGACTTGATTGAGTATCCCACACTCTAGTCATTGTGATTTGTTCCTAAGACATGATGTATTGTATATACACTCATACACATGATGACGTATTGGACACACACACACACGCACACATGATGACATTGATGTGTATCCCACAAAAATGCACATGATCATAGTGATGTACGTCAAATGATGCCACTAACACATATGCACATGACGATGATGTATGTGATAGTGATGTGTGCGATTCATATCATGTGGGCATGATCTTGAGGACAGAGATGGCAACAAGCACAATGAGCATCGACACTTGTATGCCTATCTTCTTTCCTGGACACTTTAGTTGATTGTGGTGACATTTTAGAGGATAGTGTGCATTTGATTAATGATGCATCCATTAGCACACTCGGGATCGGTATACTCATTAACACACTGAGCATCGACACTTCTGTGCCTAACTTCTTTCCTACAAATCACGTGGACACTTTAGTTGATCGTGGGTGGCGACCTTTTAGAGGATAGTGTGCATTTGATTAATGATGAATCCATTAGCACACTTCGGATTAGTATACCCATTAGCACACTTGAGGTTAGTGATACTCCGGATACAAGTGAGAGAGACACCTATGAGCATAGATCTGAGTTCTTAGTGTTAGATGCATTAGGCTATTCTTCTAGGATTTCTATTTGTGGAGAGTATTCATTACACATTCTTGGCAGTCTTCATGTGGATAGAGTTCATGTGTTTAAGCAATCGAGGATAGTGCATGAGAGTAGTGACGATTTCATCAAGGTGACATATCGTAGTAGGATTATGCGTATTGATCATGTCCATAGTAGATCATATGACATATATCTTGAGAGATTTGCATTTGATCTAGACATATCCCTAGATCCTATATTGTTGGAGATAGATTTGTTATCGGATGTAGGTCACATAGGAGAACTATTGATGGAGATAGACCATGTTTACGAGGATGACCTTGCAGACCTTGGGGATGCCATTGATGATGATTTAAGAGACAATAACATTTGACTTTCGTGTGAGGATACCTCTTCATTTTTCAGTGATGTAGTACTATGATGATGTCGATGATCAAATTGTTATGTTGGATCATCATACACACAAAGGGTTTTGCACATGAGGAGATGATGCACGGTTTGGCTCATGCCCATATATCCATTGATACAGTGGATCATGTCAAATGGCATATACTGCACCCAAAATTTTGTAAATGTCCTGGCTCCAAAGAAAATAGGATCATGTCGGCACCCACAGAAGGAACCATAAGAACATGTGTCAAGGTTGGCGTCATGCAAGGGTAAGAGCAAACCAAGGCCATCATCCCATTTAGCATCAATTGAAAAGTCAAAGACGACCCCCATTGCATCAAGTATAGGGGCATGAGTTGAACAAAAACGTAAATGTCCGGGGAACTCCAAAGAAAATAGGATTGTGTCGACACCCATAGGAACCAAAAGAACATGTCTCAAGGTTGGCATCATACGAGGGTAAGAAGAAACCAATGCCGTCATCCTATGTAGCATCGCTCAAAAAGTCAAAGATATGATCCACTGCATCAATAGGCGTATGGGCATGAGCCGAACCATGCGTCAATAGGTATTTAGACATATATTGCATCCAAAAGTAAATGTTCCGATTCTAAAGAAAATAGAATCGTCTTTACACCCATAGAAAACAAAAGTGAGGTATTTTTGGTGGTCATTTCACTTTGGACAAGGAGCTTGGATACTTCCTTCTCAAGCCAGAGGGTCACACATTTGTTCCATGGTTGGATGGTCCACACTTGGGCTATCTATTTGATCCAAGTGGATATATAGCGAGCTACATGATCGACATGGGTAGCTATCCATTTGATCCAGGAGGATTGGCCAAGCACATCACCAACATTGGCTCTCTACATTTTCCATTCTATCCAGGCAATTCGAGAGCCATTGATTTGGAGTCTACATGGTTTGGATTTACATTTCATGTATGTAGGAGGGGATGGTTTTTGTAATGGAGCAACTAATTTTATATTAGGCTTAGGACCATGTTCATGGACTCAGGCATATAAGGGGGCCACGGTTGTCATTTGTGTCCTTTATGACTTTTATGATATTTGGACATTATCTCTCCTAGACATTTTGTTTGTTCTTGGAGCCTTGGTTTATGGAGGTCTTTTTGCATCCTCTTGGTGAGAGGTTAACTCAGTTAGGCATCATGGTTCTTTGTATGAGATTATCTCTTTAATATCCTAAATAATAACCCATATCTCAGCTTTCATTCCATTCTAGTCTTCCTTTTGTGAAGAAGAGTATTAATAAAGTTACAAAATATAAATTTTTATGTAATAGTCTCAAGTACATAGATTTTAGTGTAGAGTTGAAGAACATTGAAGATTCAATTCAAGATCAATGTAGAATTGAAGATTCAAGTTTAGAGAGCAAGATTCGTGCAAAGATTCACAGTTGTGGATAGTGATACTTATCAAAATCCTACACATTCTTTGCATCCCTTTGCTATTTGTTATGGTTCTTGCTATGACTTCCAAGAAACAGTTGAAATATCAAGAAATAGGTAAAATACCAAGAAATGGTAAAAATGCCAACAAACGTTTACAAATAAAGATTAAACAACAGTGGTTTTCTCATATTAGATTGTTTACAACTCAATTGAACTAGCACTAATCTTCAAAGATTAGTGTTAATCTGTGGAAGTTTAAGAAAACCAGTACACAAAAGTGTTGTCTTGATAAATCAAGTGCAACTTTGGAAAAGATTGAGTGTAGATTGTAGCTTCATGTAGAAAACAATGCAAAGTTCTATGTATTTGATGCAAATACAGAGTATGGCCCTGTTGGGAATTGAGCCTAGTCAACTGGTGCGAGCGAGTGTGCGACATACACCACGGGTTCTCCTAACTTGCATATATGGCCTCTTGAGTGGGAAGGTCTCTCACAAGCATTGATTCGTCCCTCTAAAGCATCATCACTTAGCTTTGCAAAAGCTCTCAGCAAGCAATAGTACCAGGCTAGCAATATAGATAGTATCATTAAGTAATATAAGAAGAGCAAGATTGAAATACTAGCAAAAGTCAATGCTCTAAGTCACTATAGAGCAACAACAACCAGCTTGGATACTATGTCTAGATACTATGGAGTCTAGATAAATATATTCTTTTGGTAGTGGCTTTAAAGGACTAAAGCTTGTTCGATTATAGAGACCATGAGTGATACTTCTAAAAGAAATAGATCTGGATTGCTTATAGCAAAACAACACATGCAGAAGTAAAGTAAAAACAAACTAAGGAGCATACCATTTTTGTTTACAACATCCTAAGTTGCAACCCAGCCAAGCAGGTAGTATCATCATCAATGTATCTAGAGAACAAGATAGTTAGTCAAATCTCTCAAGCTAAATGCAGGTCTCTGCCTGTGAGACAGATTCATATAGTAACACCATGGTTGTTTGCCAATGTTGTGGTAGCCTTGGTATAGAGAAACAAGAAATTAGCAGTAAATCTATTTTGAGATCACAAATCAGACTCTTTTTAAGGTTCTATTTCCCAAACATTTAAGGGTCTCTAGAGACCCACAGATGTGGTTGTGGAGTTGCTGAGCATTTTGGGAAAATTTCATAGGCATTAAGGAGTCTCAGAGGGACTAGGAATTGGTTTATGTACGAAAATCTGGCCATCTACTTCCCTAGCTCACCCATTGACACTTGCTTCTTCCTGCACCACACTCTCATTCTCAAAGCTCTGTTCATCTGCTTCTTTAGCTCACCCATTGATACTTGCTCCATGCCACCACGCTCTTATTCTCGAAGCTCTCGCACAGCGCTCAACACCATGACACTCCATCTTAGAGGGATCACTTTCTAAGTGGTGTGCCACTTCATAGCCCTGTTTTAAAGCTCAACATGATTGCAATGATGCCTAAGTTGTGTGTTGCTTCATTGCTTGGTTCTAAAGCTCAGCATACCTACAAACATCTCATCTAGAGCATAGCATAGATCTTCTATAGAGTGTACAAATCTCTAGTGGTGGAGTGCTACGATCAGCTTACGGGTCTCATTCATCTTGCAGGATTTGAAAGCTCAATTCCGACCTTTCGACGACTCTGCTAGCATCTACAATTGTCGCTTCATTGTCTTACAAGGCTTAGCATATTTTTAATTGATTTAAGCACAAGTAGAGCATTAGCACTTTTGGATATGAAAGTTATATCGTTCACAGTGCCAACAAAGCGCAACTGCCATGGCTAAGCGCATTGGAAAGATTTATTTATTTAAAAAAAAGAGAAAAATGTTTGCATCATCACCATCACTGAGCTAGGAAGCTCTAGGCTCAGCAAAAGAGTCCTCATCATGGAGCTCAAGAGAGCTCTCATCTCAATTCAATAAGTGGCTACTATCATTGAGTTCACAGCTTTCTAGTTGAGCCACCACTAGTGCGGAAAAGAGAAAGGAAAAGCTTTTGAATGTTTAGGGTTTTGTTATTTTTACACTTTAGGAATCTCTCCCTTTAAATTATCCGCACTGTCTTCTGGGCTCTTCGCACCCTTGGTCTAAACCACATTACTCTCTTGTCCACAACACCTTAGGGGTGTTTTGCATGCAGCTTGCATCATTTGGATTTTTGTTGTGTTTGTACACAACATGAGCACACTTTGGGGTACTTTCTTGTGAGTTTGTACATGTGCCTTGCTTGGGCTTGTTCACATGCTTTTGCACGTTGCATTTGTTTTCGGGGTGATCACATGCTTGGTGATTATTGGGCTTGTTTATGCGTTGTGTTTCACAGAGCCTTCATACATTTTGGGATTATTTACATGCATGGTGTTTAAGGAGGGGTGTTCACATGCTGTGAGCATTCTTGGTGGGGATTCTTTCACATTGTACACACTGATTCGTGTGTTGAGTGTTAGTTGGGCTTGTTCACACATCGTGGGTCATGTCCTATATGCCTTGTGTTTGAGAGGTGTGTTCACACTTGTTGTGCACTGTGTTTTGGTGGTGCGTATGCTTTTGGTAGTGCTCACACACAGCCATGGGTTGTTACTTTTAATTTTAGTACTATGATGATGTCGATGATCAAATTCTTATCTTGGATCATCATACACACATAAAGGGTTTTGCACATGAGGATATGATGCACGGTTTGGCTTATGCCCACATATCCATTGATATAGTGGATCATGTCAAATGGCATATACTGCACCCAAAATTCTGTAAATGTCCTGGCTCCAAAGAAAATAGGATCATGTCGGCACTCGTAGAAGGAACCAAAAGAACATATGTCAAGGTTGACGTCATGCAAGGGTAAGAGCAAACCAAGGCCATCATCCCATTTAGCATCAATTGAAAAGTCAAAGACATGACCCCCACTGTATCAGGTATAGGGGCATGAGTTGAACAAAAAAGTAAATGTCCCGGGCGCTCCAAAGAAAATAGGATTGTGTCGACACTTATAGGAACCAAAAGAACATGTCTCAAGGTTGGCATCATACGAGGGTAAGAGGAAACCAATGCCGTCATCCTATGTAGCATCGCTCGAAAAGCAAAGATATGATCCACTGCATCAATAGGCGTATGGGCATGAACCGAACCATGCGTCAATAGGTGTATAGACATATATTGCATCCAAAAGTAAATGTCTTGATTACTGCACCCAAAATTTTGTAAATGTCCTGGCTCCAAAGAAAATAGGATCATGTCGACACCCGCAGAAGGAACCAAAAGAACATATGTCAAGGTTGGCGTCATGCAAGGGTAAGAGCAAACCAAGGCCATCATCCCATTTAGCATCATTTGAAAAGTCAAAGACATGACCCCCACTGCATCAGGTATAGGGGCATGAGTTGAACAAAAAAGTAAATGTTCCGGGCACTCCAAAGAAAATAGGATTGTGTAGACACCCATAGGAACCAAAAGAACATGTCTCAAGGTTGGCATCATACGAGGGTAAGAGGAAACCAATGCCGTTATCCTATGTAGCATCGCTCAAAAAGTCAAAGATATGATCACTGCATCAATAGGCGTATGGGCATGAGCCGAACCATGCGTCAATAGGTATATAGACATATATTGCATCCAAAAGTAAATGTCCTGATTCTAAAGAAAATAGAATCGTGTTGACACCCATAGAAAACAAAAGTGAGGTATTTTTGGTGGTCATTTCACTTTGGACAAGGAGCTTGGATACTTCCTTCTCAAGCCAGAGGGTCACACATTTGTTCCATGGTTGGATGGTCCACACTTGGGCTATCTATTTGATCCAAGTGGAGCTACATCATCGACATGGGTATCTATCCATTTGATCCGAGTGGATTGGCCAAGCACATCACCAATATTGGCTCTCTACATTTTCCATTCTATCCAGGCAATTCGAGAGCCATTGATTTGGAGTCTACATGGTTTGGATTTACATTTCATGTATGTAGGAGGGGATGGTTTTTGTAATGGAGCAACTACTTTTATATTAGGCTTAGGACCATGTTCATGGACTCAAGTATATAAGGGGGCCATGGTTGTCATTTGTGCCCTTTATGACTTTTATGACCGTTTATGATCTTTGGACATTATCTCTCCTTGACATTTTGTTTATTCTTGGAGCCTTGGTTTATGGAAGTCTTTTTGCATCCTCTTAGTGAGAGGTTAACTCACTTAGGCATCATGGTTCTTTGTATGAGATTCTCTCTTTAATATCCTAAATAATAACCCATATCTCAGCTTTATGATCATTCCATTCTAGTCTTCCTTTTGTGAAGAAGAGTAATAATACAGTTACAAAATATAATTTTTTGTGCAGTAGTCTCAAGTACAGAAACAAAGATTTTAGTGTAGAGCTGCAGAACATTGAAGATTCAATTCAAGATCAATGTAGAATTGAAGATTCAAGTTTAGAGAGCAAGATTCATGCAAAGATTCACAGTTGTGGATGAGTGATACTTATCAAAATCCTACACCTTCTTTGCATCCCTTCGCTATTTGTTATAGTTCTTGCTATGACTTCCAAGAAACAGTTGAAATATCAAGAAATAGTTAAAATACCAAGAAATGGTAAAAATGCCAACAAACGTTTGCAAATAAAGATTAAACAATAGTGGTTTTCTCATATTAGGTTGTTTACAACTTAATTGGACTAGCACTAATCCTCAAAGATTAGTGTTAATCTGTGGAAGTTTAAGAAAACCAGTTCACAAAAGTGTTGTCTTGATAAATCAAGTGCAACTTTGGAAAAGATTGAGTGTAGATCGTAGCTTCATGTAGAAAACAATGCAAAGTTCTATCGATTTGATGCAAATACAGAGTATGGCCATATACACCAAGGGTTCTCCTAACCTGCATATATGGCCTCTTGAGTGGGAAGGTCTCTCACAAGCATTGATTTGTCCCTCTAAAGCATCATTACTTAGCTTCGCAAAAGCTCTCAGCAAAAGTAACGGTACCAGGCTAGCAATATAGATAGTATCATTAAGTAATATAAGAAGAGCAAGATTGAAATACTAGCAGTAGTCAATGTTCTAAGTCACTATAGAGCAACAACAACCAGCTTGGATACTATGTCTAGATACTATGGAGTCTAGATAAATATATTCTTCTGGTAGTGGCTTTAAAGGACTAAAGCTTGCTCGATTATAGAGACCATGAATGATACTTCTAAAAGAAATAGATCTGGATTGCTTATAGCAAAACAACACATGTAGA
The DNA here is from genome assembly GCF_041138505.1 of Cibotium barometz. Classification (NCBI taxonomy): domain Eukaryota; kingdom Viridiplantae; phylum Streptophyta; class Polypodiopsida; order Cyatheales; family Cibotiaceae; genus Cibotium; species Cibotium barometz. The sequence goes on along the minus strand of NC_141072.1, from coordinate 12,324,483 downwards.
AGTAAAGTAAAAATGAACTAAGGAGCATACCATTTTTGTTTACAACATCCTAAGTTGCAACCCAGCCAAGCAGGTAGTATCATCATCAATGTATCTAGAGAACAAGGTAGTTAGTCAAATCTCTCAAGCTAAATGCAGGTCTCTGCCTGTGAGACAGATTTAGATAGTAACCCCATGGTTGTTTGCCAATGTTGTGGTAGCCTAGGTATAGAGAAACAAGAAATAAGTAGTAAATCTATTTTGAGACCACAAATCAGACTCTTTTTAAGGTTCTATTTCCCAAACATTTAAGGTTCTCTACCCATAGATGTGGCTGTGGAGTTGCTAAGCATTTTGGAAGAATTTCATAGGCATTAAGGAGTCTTAGAGGGGCTAGGAATTGGTTTATATAAGAAGATTTGGCCATCTACATCCCTAGCTCACCCATTGACACTTGCTTCTTCCACACTCTCATTCTCAAAGCCCTCGTCATCTGCTTCTCTAGCTCACCCATTGATACTTGCTCCGCCACCACGCTCTTATTCTTGAATCTCTCGCACATCGCTCAACACCATGACACTCCATCTCAGAAGGATCGCTTTCTAAGTGGTGTGCCACTTCATAGCCCTGTTTCAAAGCTCATGATTGCAACGATGCCTAAGTTGTGCTTCATCGCTTGGTTCTAAAGCTCAGCATACCTACAAACATCTTATCTAGAGCATAGCATAGATCTTCTATAGAGTGTACAAATCTCTAGTAGTGGAGTGCTACGATCAGCTTACGGGTCTCATTCATCTTGGAGGATTTGCAAGCTCAATTCGGACCTTCCGCTGACGACTCTGCTAGCATCTATAATTGTCGCTTCATCGTCTTACAAGGCTTAGCATATTTTTAATTGATTTAAGCACAAGTAGAGCATTAGCGCTTTTGGATATGAAAGTTGTATTGTTCACAATGCCAACAAAGCGCAACTGCCATGGCTAAGCGCATTGGAAAGATTTATTTATTAAAAAAAGAGAAAAAGTTTTGCATCATCACCATCACTAAGCTAGGAAGCTCTAGGCTCAGCAAAAGAGTCCTCATCATGGAGCTCAAGAGAGCTCGCATCTCAATTCAATAAGTGGCCGCCATCATCGAGTTCCTAGCTTTCTAGTTGAGCCACCACTAGTGCGCAAAAGAGAAAGGAGAAGCTTTTGAATGTTTAGGGTTTTGTTATTTTTACACTTCAGGAATCTCTCCCTTTAAATTATCCGCACTGTCTTCTGGGCTCTTCGCACCTTTGGTCCAAACCACATTACTCTCTTGTCCACAACACCTTAGGGGTGTTTCGCATGCAGCTTGCATCATTTGGATTTTTGTTGTGTTTGTACACAACATGAGCACACTTTGGGGTACTTTCTTGTGAGTTTGTACATGTACATGCCTTGCTTGGGCTTGTTCACATGCTTTTACACGTTGCGTTTGTTTTCGGGGTGATCACGCGCTTGGTGATTATTGGGCTTGTTTATGCGTTGTGTTTCACAGCCTTCATACATTTGGGATTATTTACATGCATGGTGTTTAAGGAGGGGTGTTCACATGCTATGAGTGTTCTTGGTGGGGATTCTTTCACATTGTACACACTGATTTGTGTGTTGAGTGTTAGTTGGGCTTGTTCACACATCGTGGGTCACATGTCCTATATGCCTTGTGTTTGAGAGGTGTGTTCACACTTGTTGTGCACTGTGTTTTGGTGGTGCGTATGCTTTTGGTAGTGCTCACACACAGCCATGGGTTGTTACTTTTAATTTTATCCTTCATTTGATCACCATGGTGGAGAATTCACATTGTCATCGCGACATCATTCTGACAAAATTTTTGATTGTGATCGTAAGGGAGCCGCTCATGTCATCATGGCTCTATGATTGCTCTTATGATTTTCCTTCTGGTATCATGTGCTCCATCCATATCTTTTACAGAGTTCACACATGCCTTTGGCATTTCCAGGCTTAGCCCTCTACGTCCTCGCTCCTCGACTTCTTGCTATCCTGAGGCAGCATATTCATGCCAGTATCAGATATTCGAGCTTCACAGTTTGATGCCTAGGCATTTTCGACATTTGTTTGATGAGGAACAAATATGTGCTAGATGGTCTAGGTGGTCCACACACAGTGTTTTCATCAGTTCATCGCTTGGCTACATCAGCATGGATGGTTTGGTATATTATTTGCATGAGGATGATTTATTTTTTAACGACTTGATTGAGTATCCCACACTGTGGTCATTCTGCTTTGTTCCTAAGACATGATGTATTGTATCATACACTCATACACATTATGACGTATTGGACACACACACACACACACACACATGATGACATTGATGTGTATCACACAAAAATGCACATGATCATAGTGATGTACGAGCACATGATGCCACTGACACATGCCCATGACGATGATGTATGTGATAGTGATGTGTGCGATTCATATCATGTGGGCATAATCTCGAGGACAGAGATGGCAACAAGCACAATGAGCATCGACACTTGTATGCCTATCTTCTTTCTTGGACACGTTAGTTCATTGTGGTGACATTTTAGAGGATAGTGTGCATTTGATTAATGATGCATCCATTAGCACACTCGGGATCGGTATACTCATTAACACACTGAGCATCGACAATTCTGTGCCTATCTTCTTTCCTACAAATCACGTGGACACTTTAGTTGATCGTGGCGACCTTTTAGAGGATAGTGTGCATTTGATTACTGATGCATCCATTAGCACACTTGGGATTAGTATACCCATTAGCACACTTGAGGTTCGTGATACTCCGGATACTAGTGACAGAGACATCTATGAGCATAGATCTGAGTTCTTAGCATTAGATGCATTAGGCTATTCTTCTAGGATTTCTATTTGTGGAGATATCGCTGATATGTCCAATACTTCTAGTATTCATTGCGCATTCTTGGCAGTCTTCATGTGGATAGAGTTCATGTGTTTAAGCAATCGAGGATAGTGCATGAAAGTAGTGATGATTTCATCGAGGTGACACATCGTAGTAGGATTATGCATATTGATCATGTCCATAGTAGATCATATGACATATATCTTGAGAGATTTGCATTTGATCTAGACATATCCTTAGATCCTATATTGTTGGAGATAGATTTGTTATCGGATGTAGGTCACATACGGGAACTATTGATGGAGATAGACCATGTTTACGAGGATGACCTTGCAGACCTTGGGGATGCCATAGATGATGATTTAAGAGACGATAACATTTACCTTTTGTGTGAGGATACCTCTTCATTTTTCAGTGATGTAGTACTATGATGATGTCGATGATTAAATTGTTATCTTGGATCATCATACACACATAAAGGGTTTTGCACATGAGGAGATGATGCACGGTTTGGCTCATGCCCATATATCCATTGATACAGTGGATCATGTATAATGGCATATACTGCACCCAAAATTTTGTAAATGTCCTGGCTTCAAAGAAAATAGGATCATGTCGGCACCTGCACCAGAAGGAACCAAAAGAACATATGTCAAGGTTGGCGTCATGCAAGGGTAAGAGCAAACCAAGGCCATCATCCCATTTAGCATCAATTCAAAAGTCAAAGACATGACCCCCACTGCATCAAGTATAGGGGCATGAGTTGAACAAAAAAGTAAATGTCCCGGGCGCTCCAAAGAAAATAGGATTGTGTCGACACCCATAGGAACAAAAAGAACATGTCTCAAGGTTGGCATCATACGAGGGTAAGAGGAAACCAATGCCGTCATCCTATGTAGCATCGCTCGAAAAGTCAAAGATATGATCCACTGCATCAATAGGCATATGGGCATGAGCCGAACCATGCGTCAATAGGTATATAGACATATATTGCATCCAAAAGTAAATGTCCTGATTCTAAAGAAAATAGAATCATCTTGACACCCATAGAAAACAAAAGTGAGGTATTTTTGGTGGTCATTTCAATTTGGACAAGGAGCTTGGATACTTCCTTCTCAAGCCAGAGGGTCACACATTTGTTCCATGGATGGATGGTCCACACTTGGGCTCTCTATTTGATCCAAGTGGATATATAGCTACATCATCAACATGGGTAGCTATCCATTTGATCCGGGTGGATTGGCCAAGCACATCACCAACATTGGCTCTCTACATTTTCCATTCTATCCAGGCAATTCGAGAGCCATTGATTTGGAGTCTACATGGTTTGGATTTACATTTCATGTATGTAGGAGAGGATGGTTTTTGTGTAATGGAGCAACTACTTTTATACTAGGCTTAGGACCATGTTCACGGACTCAAGTATATAAGGGGGCCATGGTTGTCATTTGTGCCCTTTATGACTTTTATGACCGTTTATGATCTTTGGACATTATCTCTCCTAGACAATTTGTTTGTTCTTGGAGCCTTGGTTTATGGAAGTCCTTTTTCTCATCCTCTTGGTGATGAGAGGTTAACTCACTTAGGCATCATGCTTCTTTGTATGAGATTATCTCTTTAATATCGTAAATAAATATCCCATATCTCAGCTTTATGATCATTCTATTCTAGTCTTCCTTTTGTGAAGAAGAGTATTAATACAGTTACAAAATATAATTTTTTGTGCAGTAGTCTCAAGTACAGAGTCAAAGATTTTAGTGTAGAGTTGAAGAACATTGAAGATTCAATTCAAGATCAATGTAGAATTGAAGATTCAATTTTAGAGAGCAAGATTCATGCAAAGATTCACAGTTGTGGATGAGTGATACTTATCAAAGTCCTACACCTTCTTTGCATCCCTTTGCTATTTGTTATAGTTCTTGCTGTGACTTCCAAGAAAGAGTTAAAATATCAAGAAATAGTTAAAATACCAAGAAATGGTAAAAATGCCAACAAACATTTGCAAATAAAGATTAAACAACAGTGGTTTTCTCATATTAGGTTGTTTACAACTCAATTGGACTAGCACTAATCTTCAAAGATTAGTGTTAATCTGTGGAAGTTTAAGAAAACCAGTACACAGAAGTGTTGTCTTGATAAATCAAGTGCAACTTTGGAAAAGATTGAGTGTAGATTGTAGCTTCATGTAGAAAACAATGCAAAGTTCTATGTATTTGAGTATGGCCCTGTTGGGAATTGAGCCTAGTCAACTGGTGCGAGCGAGTGTGCCACATACAAAAAGGGTTCTCCTAACCTGCATATATGGCCTCTTGAGTGTGGGAGGGTCTCTCACAAGCATTAATTTGTCCCTCTAAAGCATCATCACTTAGCTTTGCAAAAGCTCTCAGCGAGCAACAGTACCAGCTAGCAATATAGCTAGTATCATTAAGTAATATAAGAAGAGCAAGATTGAAATACTAGCAGTAGTCAATGTTCTAAGTCACTATAGAGCAACAACAACCAGCTTGGATACTATGTCTAGATACTATGGAGTCTAGATAAATATATTCTTTCGGTAGTGGCTTTAAAGGACTAAAGCTTGTTCGATTATAGAGACCATGAGTGATACTTCTAAAAGAAATAGATCTAGATTGCTTATAGAAAAACAACACATGCAAAAGTAAAGTAAAAACCAACTAAGGAGCATACCATTTTTGTTTACAATATCCTAAGTTGCAACCCAGCCAAGCAAGTAGTATCATCATCAATGTATCTAGAGAACAAGGTAGTTAGTCAAATCTCTCAAGCTAAATGCAGGTCTCTGCCTGTGAGACAGATTCATATAGTAACCCCATGGTTGTTTGCTAATGTTGTGGTAGCCTTGGTATAGAGAAACAAGAAATTAGCAGTAAATCTATTTTGAGATCACAAATCAGACTCTTTTTAAGGTTCTATTTCCCAAACATTGTCTCTACCCACAGATGTGGTTGTGGAGTTGCTGAGCATTTTGGGAAAATTTCATAGGCATTAAGGAGTCTCAGAGGGACTAGGAATTGGTTTATGTAAGAAGATCTGGCCATCTACTTCCCTAGCTCACCCATGAACACTTGCACCACCACACTTGCTTCTTCCACCACCACACTCTCATTCTCAAAGCTCTGGTCATCTGGTTCCCTAGCTTACCCATTGATACTTGCTCCATCACCACGCTCTTATTCTCCAAGCTCTCGCATAGCGCTCAACACCATGACACTCCATCTCAGAAGGATCGATTTCTAAGTGGTGTGCCACCTTATAGCCCTGTTTTAAAGCTCAACATGATTGCAATGATACCTAAGTTGTGTGTTGCTTCATCGCTTGGTTCTAAAGCTCAGTATACCTACAAACATCTTATCTAGAGCATAGCATAGATCTTCTATAGAGTGTACAAATCTCTAGTGGTGGAGTGCTACGATCAGCTTACGGGTCTCATCTTGGAGGATTTGCAAGCTCAATTCGGACCTTCCGACGACTCTGCTAGCATCCACAATTGTCGCTTCATCCTCTTACAAGACTTAGCATATTTTTAATTGATTTCAGCACAAGTAGAGCATTAGCGCTTTTGGATATGAAAGTTGTATCGTTCACAGTGCCAACAAAGCGCAACTGCCATGGGTAAGCGCATTGGAAAGATTTATTTATTAAAAAAAAGAGAAAAAGTTTTGCATCATCACCATCACTGAGCTAGGAAGCTCTAGGCTCAGCAAAAGAGTCCTCATCATGGAGCTCAAGGGAGCTCTCATCTCAGTTCAATAAGTGGCCGCTATCATCGAGTTCAGAGCTTTCTAGTTGCCACCACTAGTGCGGAAAAGAGAAAGGAAAAGCTTTTGAATGTTTAGGGTTTTGTTATTTTTACACTTTAGGAATCTCTCCCTTTAAATTATCCGCATTGTCTTTTGGGCTCTTCGCACCTTTGGTCCAAACCACATTACTCACTTGTCCACAACACCTTAGTAGGGTGTTTCACATGCAGCTTGCATCATTTGGATTTTTGTTGTGTTTGTACACAACATGAGCACACTTTGGGGTACTTTCTTGTGAGTTTGTACATGTGCCTTGCTTGGGCTTGTTCACATGCTTTTGCACGTTGCATTTGTTTTCGGGGTGGTCACGCGCTCGGTGATTATTGGGCTTGTTTATGCGTTGTGTTTCACAGCCTTCATACATTTGGGATTATTTACATGCATGGTGTTTAAGGAGGGGTGTTCACATGCTGTGAGTGTTCTTGGTGGGGATTCTTTCACATTGTACACACTGATTCGTGTGTTGAGTGTTAGTTGGGCTTGTTCACACATCGTGGGTCACATGTCCTATATGCCTTGTGTTTGGGAGGTGTGTTCACACTTGTTGTGCACTGTGTTTTGGTGGTGCGTATGCTTTTGGTAGTGCTCACACACAGCCATGGGTTGTTACTTTTAATTTTATCCTTCATTTGATCACCATGGTGGAGAATTCACATTGTCATTGACATCATTCTGACAAAATTTCTGATTGTGATCGTAAGGGAGCCGCTCATGTCGTCATGGCTCTATGATTGCTCTTATGATTTTCCTGTCCTCCATCCATATCTTTTACAGAGTTCCCACATGCCTTTTGCATTTTGAGGCTTAGGCCTCTACGTCCTCGCTCCTCAACTTCTTGCTATCCTAAGGCAGCATATTCATGCTAGTATCAGATATTCCAGCTTCACAGTTTGATGCCTAGGCATTTTTGGCATTTGTTTGATGAGGAACAAATATGTGCCAGATGGTCTAGGTGGTCCACACACAGTGTTTTCATCACTTCATCGCTTGGCTACATCAGCATGGATGGTTTGGTATATTATTTGCATGGGGATGATTCATCTTTTGACGACTTGATTGAGTATCCCACACTCTAGTCATTTTGATTTGTTCCTAAGACATGATGTATTGTATATACACTCATACACATGATGACATATTGGACACACACACACACGCACACATGATGACATTGATGTGTATCACACAAAAATGCACATGATCATAGTGATGTATGTGCAAATGATGCCACTGACACATATGCAAATGACGATGATGTATGTGATAGTGATGTGTGCGATTCATATCATGTGGGCATGATCTTGAGGACAGAGATGGCAACAAGCACAATGAGCATCGACACTTGTATGCCTATCTTCTTTCCTGGACACTTTAGTTGATTGTGGTGACATTTTAGAGGATAGTGTGCATTTGATTAATGATGCGTCCATTAGCACACTCGGGATCGGTATACTCATTAACACACTGAGCATCGACAATTCTGTGCCTATCTTCTTTCCTACAAATCACGTGGACACTTTAGTTGATCGTGGGTGGCGACCTTTTAGAGGATAGTGTGCATTTGATTAATGATGAATCCATTAGCACACTTGGGATTAGTATACCCATTAGCACACTTGAGGTTAGTGATACTCCGGATACAAGTGAGAGAGACACCTATGAGCATAGATCTGAGTTCTTAGTGTTAGATGGATTAGGCTATTCTTCTAGGATTTCTATTTGTGGAGAGTATTCATTACACATTCTTGGCAGTCTTCATGTGGATAGAGTTCATGTGTTTAAGCAATCGAGGATAGTGCATGAGAGTAGTGATGATTTCATCAAGGTGACATATCTAGTAGGATTATGCGTATTGATCATGTCCATAGTAGATCATATGACATATATCTTGAGAGATTTGCATTTGATCTAGACATATCCCTAGATCCTATATTGTTGGAGATAGATTTGTTATCGGATGTAGGTCACATAGGAGAACTATTGATGGAGATAGACCATGTTTACGAGGATGACCTTGCAGACCTTGGGGATGCCATAGATGATGATTTAAGAGACAATAACATTTGACTTTCGTGTGAGGATACCTCTTCATTTTTCAGTGATGTAGTACTATGATGATGTCGATGATCAAATTGTTATCTTGGATCATCATGCACACAAAGGGTTTTGCACATGAGGAGATGATGCACGGTTTGGCTCATGCCCATATATCCATTGATACAGTGGATCATGTCAAATGGCATATACTGCACCCAAAATTTTGTAAATGTCCTGGCTCCAAAGAAAATAGGATCATGTCGGCACCCACAGAAGGAACCATAAGAACATGTGTCAAGGTTGGCGTCATGCAAGGGTAAGAGCAAACCAAGGCCATCATCCCATTTAGCATCAATTGAAAAGTCAAAGACATGACCCCCATTGCATCAAGTATAGGGGCATGAGTTGAACAAAAACGTAAATGTCCGGGGAACTCCAAAGAAAATAGGATTGTGTCGACACCCATAGGAACCAAAAGAACATGTCTCAAGGTTGGCATCATACGAGGGTAAGAAGAAACCAATGCCGTCATCCTATGTAGCATCGCTCGAAAAGTCAAAGATATGATCCACTGCATCAATAGGCGTATGGGCATGAGCCGAACCATGCGTCAATAGGTATTTAGACATATATTGCATCCAAAAGTAAATGTTCCGATTCTAAAGAAAATAGAATCGTCTTTACACCCATAGAAAACAAAAGTGAGGTATTTTTGGTGGTCATTTCACTTTGGACAAGGAGCTTGGATACTTCCTTCTCAAGCTAGAGGGTCACACATTTGTTCCATGGTTGGATGGTCCACACTTGGGCTATCTATTTGATCCAAGTGGATATATAGCGAGCTACATGATCGACATGGGTAGCTATCCATTTGATCCAGGAGGATTGGCCAAGCACATCACCAACATTGGCTCTCTACATTTTCCATTCTATCCAGGCAATTCGAGAGCCATTGATTTGGAGTCTACATGGTTTGGATTTACATTTCATGTATGTAGGAGGGGATGGTTTTTGTAATGGATCAACTAATTTTATATTAGGCTTAGGACCATGTTCATGGACTCAAGCATATAAGGGGGCCACGGTTGTCATTTGTGTCCTTTATGACTTTTATGACCGTTTATGATATTTGGACATTATCTCTCCTAGACATTTTGTTTGTTCTTGGAGCCTTGGTTTATGGAGGTCTTTTTGCATCCTCTTGGTGAGAGGTTAACTCACTTAGGCATCATGGTTCGTTGTATGAGATTATCTCTTTAATATCCTAAATAATAACCCATATCTCAGCTTTCATTCCATTCTAGTCTTCCTTTTGTGAAGAAGAGTATTAATAAAGTTACAAAATATAATTTTTTATGTAATAGTCTCAAGTACATAGATTTTAGTGTAGAGTTGAAGAACATTGAAGATTCAATTCAAGATCAATGTAGAATTGAAGATTCAAGTTTAGAGAGCAAGATTCGTGCAAAGATTCACAGTTGTGGATAGTGATACTTATCAAAATCCTACACATTCTTTGCATCCCTTTGCTATTTGTTATGGTTCTTGCTATGACTTCCAAGAAACAGTTGAAATATCAAGAAATAGTTAAAATACCAAGAAATGGTAAAAATGCCAACAAACGTTTACAAATAAAGATTAAACAACAGTGGTTTTCTCATATTAGATTGTTTACAACTCAATTGAACTAGCACTAATCTTCAAAGATTAGTGTTAATCTATGGAAGTTTAAGAAAACCAGTACACAAAAGTGTTGTCTTGATAAATCAAGTGCAACTTTGGAAAAGATTGAGTGTAGATTATAGCTTCATGTAGAAAACAATGCAAAGTTCTATGTATTTGATGCAAATACAGAGTATGGCCCTGTTGGGAATTGAGCCTAGTCAACTGGTGCGAGCGAGTGTGCGACATACACCACGGGTTCTCCTAACTTGCATATATGGCCTCTTGAGTGGGAAGGTCTCTCACAAGCATTGATTCGTCCCTCTAAAGCATCATCACTTAGCTTTGCAAAAGCTCTCAGCAAGCAATAGTACCAGGCTAGCAATATAGATAGTATCATTAAGTAATATAAGAAGAGCAAGATTGAAATACTAGCAAAAGTCAATGCTCTAAGTCACTATAGAGCAACAACAACCAGCTTGGATACTATGTCTAGATACTATGGAGTCTAGATAAATATATTCTTTTGGTAGTGGCTTTAAAGGACTAAAGCTTGTTCGATTATAGAGACCATGAGTGATACTTCTAAAAGAAATAGATCTTTATTGCTTATAGCAAAACAACACATGCAGAAGTAAAGTAAAAACAAACTAAGGAGCATACCATTTTTGTTTACAACATCCTAAGTTGCAACCCAGCCAAGCAGGTAGTATCATCATCAATGTATCTAGAGAACAAGATAGTTAGTCAAATCTCTCAAGCTAAATGCAGGTCTCTGCCTGTGAGACAGATTCATATAGTAACACCATGGTTGTTTGCCAATGTTGTGGTAGCCTTGGTATAGAGAAACAAGAAATTAGCAGTAAATCTATTTTGAGATCACAAATCAGACTCTTTTTAAGGTTCTATTTCCCAAACATTTAAGGGTCTCTAGAGACCCACAGATGTGGTTGTGGAGTTGCTGAGCATTTTGGGAAAATTTCATAGGCATTAGGCATTAAGGAGTCTCAGAGGGACTAGGAATTGGTTTATGTACGAAAATCTGGCCATCTACTTCCCTAGCTCACCCATTGACACTTGCTTCTTCCTGCACCACACTCTCATTCTCAAAGCTCTGTTCATCTGCTTCTTTAGCTCACCCATTGATACTTGCTCCATGCCACCACGCTCTTATTCTCGAAGCTCTCGCACAGCGCTCAACACCATGACACTCCATCTTAGAGGGATCGCTTTCTAAGTGGTGTGCCACTTCATAGCCCTGTTTTAAAGCTCAACATGATTGCAATGATGCCTAAGTTGTGTGTTGCTTCATTGCTTGGTTCTAAAGCTCAGCATACCTACAAACATCTCATCTAGAGCATAGCATAGATCTTCTATAGAGTGTACAAATCTCTAGTGGTGGAGTGCTACGATCAGCTTACGGGTCTCATTCATCTTGCAAGATTTGAAAGCTCAATTCCGACCTTTCGACGACTCTGCTAGCATCCACAATTGTCGCTTCATCGTCTTACAAGGCTTAGCATATTTTTAATTGATTTAAGCACAAGTAGAGCATTAGCACTTTTGGATATGAAAGTTATATCGTTCACAGTGCCAACAAAGCGCAACTGCCATGGCTAAGCGCATTGGAAAGATTTATTTATTTAAAAAAAAAGAGAAAAAGTTTTGCATCATCACCATCACTGAGCTAGGAAGCTCTAGGCTCAGCAAAAGAGTCCTCATCATGGAGCTCAAGAGAGCTCTCATCTCAATTCAATAAGTGGCTACTATCATTGAGTTCACAGCTTTCTAGTTGAGCCACCACTAGTGCGGAAAAGAGAAAGGAAAAGCTTTTGAATGTTTAGGGTTTTGTTATTTTTACACTTTAGGAATCTCTCCCTTTAAATTATCCGCACTGTCTTCTGGGCTCTTCGCACCCTTGGTCTAAACCACATTACTCTCTTGTCCACAACACCTTAGGGGTGTTTTGCATGCAGCTTGCATCATTTGGATTTTTGTTGTGTTTGTACACAACATGAGCACACTTTGGGGTACTTTCTTGTGAGTTTGTACATGTGCCTTGCTTGGGCTTGTTCACATGCTTTTGCACGTTGCATTTGTTTTCGGGGTGATCACACGCTTGGTGATTATTGGGCTTGTTTATGCGTTGTGTTTCACAGAGCCTTCATACATTTTGGGATTATTTACATGCATGGTGTTTAAGGAGGGGTGTTCACATGCTGTGAGCATTCTTCGTGGGGATTCTTTCACATTGTACACACTGATTCGTGTGTTGAGTGTTAGTTGGGCTTGTTCACACATCGTGGGTCATGTCCTATATGCCTTGTGTTTGAGAGGTGTGTTCACACTTGTTGTGCACTGTGTTTTGGTGGTGCGTATGCTTTTGGTAGTGCTCACACACAGCCATGGGTTGTTACTTTTAATTTTAGTACTATGATGATGTCGATGATCAAATTCTTATCTTGGATCATCATACACACATAAAGGGTTTTGCACATGAGGATATGATGCACGGTTTGGCTCATGCCCACATATCCATTGATATAGTGGATCATGTCAAATGGCATATACTGCACCCAAAATTCTGTAAATGTCCTGGCTCCAAAGAAAATAGGATCATGTCGGCACTCGTAGAAGGAACCAAAAGAAGATATGTCAAGGTTGACGTCATGCAAGGGTAAGAGCAAACCAAGGCCATCATCCCATTTAGCATCAATTGAAAAGTCAAAGACATGACCCCCACTGTATCAGGTATAGGGGCATGAGTTGAACAAAAAAGTAAATGTCCCGGGCGCTCCAAAGAAAATAGGATTGTGTCGACACTTATAGGAACCAAAAGAACATGTCTCAAGGTTGGCATCAGACGAGGGTAAGAGGAAACCAATGCCGTCATCCTATGTAGCATCGCTCGAAAAGCAAAGATATGATCCACTGCATCAATAGGCGTATGGGCATGAACCGAACCATGCGTCAATAGGTGTATAGACATATATTGCATCCAAAAGTAAATGTCTTGATTACTGCACCCAAAATTTTGTAAATGTCCTGGCTCCAAAGAAAATAGGATCATGTCGACACCCGCAGAAGGAACCAAAAGAACATATGTCAAGGTTGGCGTCATGCAAGGGTAAGAGCAAACCAAGGCCATCATCCCATTTAGCATCATTTGAAAAGTCAAAGACATGACCCCCACTGCATCAGGTATAGGGGCATGAGTTGAACAAAAAAGTAAATGTCCCGGGCACTCCAAAGAAAATAGGATTGTGTCGACACCCATAGGAACCAAAAGAACATGTCTCAAGGTTGGCATCATACGAGGGTAAGAGGAAACCAATGCCGTTATCCTATGTAGCATCGCTCAAAAAGTCAAAGATATGATCACTGCATCAATAGGCGTATGGGCATGAGCCGAACCATGCGTCAATAGGTATATAGACATATATTGCATCCAAAAGTAAATGTCTTGATTCTAAAGAAAATAGAATCGTGTTGACACCCATAGAAAACAAAAGTGAGGTATTTTTGGTGGTCATTTCACTTTGGACAAGGAGCTTGGATACTTCCTTCTCAAGCCAGAGGGTCACACATTTGTTCCATGGTTGGATGGTCCACACTTGGGCTATCTATTTGATCCAAGTGGATATATAGCAAGCTACATCATCGACATGGGTATCTATCCATTTGATCCGGGTGGATTGGCCAAGCACATCACCAATATTGGCTCTCTACATTTTCCATTCTATCCAGGCAATTCGAGAGCCATTGATTTGGAGTCTACATGGTTTGGATTTACATTTCATGTATGTAGGAGGGGATGGTTTTTGTAATGGAGCAACTACTTTTATATTAGGCTTAGGACCATGTTCATGGACTCAAGTATATAAGGGGGCCATGGTTGTCATTTGTGCCCTGACCGTTTATGATCTTTGGACATTATCTCTCCTTGACATTTTGTTTATTCTTGGAGCCTTGGTTTATGGAAGTCTTTTTGCATCCTCTTAGTGAGAGGTTAACTCACTTAGGCATCATGGTTCTTTGTATGAGATTCTCTCTTTAATATCCTAAATAATAACCCATATCTCAGCTTTATGATCATTCCATTCTAGTCTTCCTTTTGTGAAGAAGAGTAATAATACAGTTACAAAATATAATTTTTTGTGCAGTAGTCTCAAGTACAGAAACAAAGATTTTAGTGTAGAGCTGCAGAACATTGAAGATTCAATTCAAGATCAATGTAGAATTGAAGATTCAAGTTTAGAGAGCAAGATTCATGCAAAGATTCACAGTTGTGGATGAGTGATACTTATCAAAATCCTACACCTTCTTTGCGTCCCTTCGCTATTTGTTATAGTTCTTGCTATGACTTCCAAGAAACAGTTGAAATATCAAGAAATAGTTAAAATACCAAGAAATGGTAAAAATGCCAACAAACGTTTGCAAATAAAGATTAAACAATAGTGGTTTTCTCATATTAGGTTGTTTACAACTTAATTGGACTAGCACTAATCCTCAAAGATTAGTGTTAATCTGTGGAAGTTTAAGAAAACCAGTTCACAAAAGTGTTGTCTTGATAAATCAAGTGCAACTTTGGAAAAGATTGAGTGTAGATCGTAGCTTCATGTAGAAAACAATGCAAAGTTTTATCGATTTGATGCAAATACAGAGTATGGCCCTGTCGAGAATTGAGCCTAGTCAACTGGTGCAAGCGAGTGTGCCATATACACCAAGGGTTCTCCTAACCTGCATATATGGCCTCTTGAGTGGGAAGGTCTCTCACAAGCATTGATTTGTCCCTCTAAAGCATCATCACTTAGCTTCGCAAAAGCTCTCAGCAAAAGTAACGGTACCAGGCTAGCAATATAGATAGTATCATTAAGTAATATAAGAAGAGCAAGATTGAAATACTAGCAGTAGTCAATGTTCTAAGTCACTATAGAGCAACAACAACCAGCTTGGATACTATGTCTAGATACTATGGAGTCTAGATAAATATATTCTTCTGGTAGTGGCTTTAAAGGACTAAAGCTTGCTCGATTATAGAGACCATGAGTGATACTTTTAAAAGAAATAGATCTGGATTGCTTATAGCAAAACAACACATGTAGAAGTAAAGTAAAAACGAACTAAGGAGCATACCATTTTTGTTTACAACATCCTAAGTTGCAACCCAGCCAAGCAGGTAGTATCATCATCAATGTATCTAGAGAACAAGGTAGTTAGTCAAATCTCTCAAGCTAAATGCAGGTCTCTGCCTGTGAGACAGATTTAGATAGTAACCCCATGGTTGTTTGCCAATGTTGTGGTAGCCTAGGTATAGAGAAACAAGAAATAAGTAGTAAATCTATTTTGAGATCACAAATCAGACTCTTTTTAAGGTTCTATTTCCCAAACATTTAAGGTTCTCTACCCATAGATGTGGCTGTGGAGTTGCTAAGCATTTTGGAAGAATTTCATAGGCATTAAGGAGTCTTAGAGGGGCTAGGAATTGGTTTATATAAGAAGATTTGGCCATCTACATCCCTAGCTCACCCATTGACACTTGCTTCTTCCACACTCTCATTCTCAAAGCCCTCGTCATCTGCTTCTCTAGCTCACCCATTGATACTTGCTCCGCCACCACGCTCTTATTCTTGAATCTCTCGCACATCGCTCAACACCATGACACTCCATCTCAGAAGGATCGCTTTCTAAGTGGTGTGCCACTTCATAGCCCTGTTTCAAAGCTCATGATTGCAACGATGCCTAAGTTGTGCTTCATCGCTTGGTTCTAAAGCTCAGCATACCTACAAACATCTTATCTAGAGCATAGCATAGATCTTCTATAGAGTGTACAAATCTCTAGTAGTGGAGTGCTACGATCAGCTTACGGGTCTCATTCATCTTGGAGGATTTGCAAGCTCAATTCGGACCTTCCGCTGACGACTCTGCTAGCATCTATAATTGTCGCTTCATCGTCTTACAAGGCTTAGCATATTTTTAATTGATTTAAGCACAAGTAGAGCATTAGCGCTTTTGGATATGAAAGTTGTATTGTTCACAATGCCAACAAAGCGCAACTGCCATGGCTAAGCGCATTGGAAAGATTTATTTATTAAAAAAAAGAGAAAAAGTTTTGCATCATCACCATCACTAAGCTAGGAACCTCTAGGCTCAGCAAAAGAGTCCTCATCATGGAGCTCAAGAGAGCCCGCATCTCAATTCAATAAGTGGCCGCCATCATCGAGTTCATAGCTTTCTAGTTGAGCCACCACTAGTGCGCAAAAGAAAAAGGAAAAGCTTTTGAATGTTTAGGGTTTTGTTATTTTTACACTTCAGGAATCTCTCCCTTTAAATTATCCGCACTGTCTTCTGGGCTCTTCGCACCTTTGGTCCAAACCACATTACTCTCTTGTCCACAACACCTTAGGGGTGTTTCGCATGCAGCTTGCATCATTTGGATTTTTGTTGTGTTTGTACACAACACGAGCACACTTTGGGGTACTTTCTTGTGAGTTTGTACATGTACATGCCTTGCTTGGGCTTGTTCACATGCTTTTACACGTTGCGTTTGTTTCCGGGGTGATCACGCACTTGGTGATTATTGGGCTTGTTTATGCGTTGTGTTTCACAGCCTTCATACATTTGGGATTATTTACATGCATGGTGTTTAAGGAGGGGTGTTCACATGCTATGAGTGTTCTTGGTGGGGATTCTTTCACATTGTACACACTGATTTGTGTGTTGAGTGTTAGTTGGGCTTGTTCACACATCGTGGGTCACATGTCCTATATGCCTTGTGTTTGAGAGGTGTGTTCACACTTGTTGTGCACTGTGTTTTGGTGGTGCGTATGCTTTTGGTAGTGCTCACACACAGCCATGGGTTGTTACTTTTAATTTTATCTTTCATTTGATCACCATGGTGGAGAATTCACATTGTCATCGCGACATCATTCTGACAAAATTTTTGATTGTGATCGTAAGGGAGCCGCTCATGTCATCATGGCTCTATGATTGCTCTTATGATTTTCCTTCTGGTATCATGTGCTCCATCCATATCTTTTACAGAGTTCACACATGCCTTTGGCATTTCCAGGCTTAGCCCTCTACGTCCTCGCTCCTCAACTTCTTGCTATCCTGAGGCAGCATATTCATGCCAGTATCAGATATTCGAGCTTCACAGTTTGATGCCTAGGCATTTTCGGCATTTGTTTGATGAGGAACAAATATGTGCCAGATGGTCTAGGTGGTCCACACACAGTGTTTTCATCAGTTCATCGCTTGGCTACATCAGCATGGATGGTTTGGTATATTATTTGCATGAGGATGATTTATTTTTTGACGACTTGATTGAGTATCCTAAGATTTGTTCCTAAGACATGATGTATTGTATCATACACTCATACACATTATGACGTATTGGACACACACACACACACACACACACACACATGATGACATTGATGTGTATCACACAAAAATGCACATGATCATAGTGATGTACGTGCACATGATGCCACTGACACATGCCCATGACGATGATGTATGTGATAGTGATGTGTGCGATTCATATCATGTGGGCATAATCTCGAGGACAGAGATGGCAACAAGCACAATGAGCATCGACACTTGTATGCCTATCTTCTTTCTTGGACACTTTTGTTGATTGTGGTGACATTTTAGAGGATAGTGTGCATTTGATTAAGGATGCATCCATTAGCACACTCGGGATCGGTATACTCATTAACACACTGAGCATTGACAATTCTGTGCCTATCTTCTTTCCTACAAATCACGTGGACACTTTAGTTGATCGTGGCGACCTTTTAGAGGATAGTGTGCATTTGATTAATGATGCATCCATTAGCACACTTGGGATTAGTATACCCATTAGCACACTTGAGGTTAGTGATACTCCGGATACTAGTGACAGAGACATCTATGAGCATAGATCTGAGTTCTTAGCATTAGATGCATTAGGCTATTCTTCTAGGATTTCTATTTGTGGAGATATCGCTGATACGTCCAATACTTCTAGTATTCATTGCGCATTCTTGGCAGTCTTCATGTGGATAGAGTTCATGTGTTTAAGCAATCGAGGATAGTGCATGAAAGTAGTGATGATTTCATCGAGGTGACACATCGTAGTAGGATTATGCGTATTGATCATGTCCATAGTAGATCATATGACATATATCTTGAGAGATTTGCATTTGATCTAGACATATCCTTAGATCCTATATTGTTGGAGATAGATTTGTTATCGGATGTAGGTCACATAGGGGAACTATTGATGGAGATAGACCATGTTTACGATGATGACCTTGCAGACCTTGGGGATGCCATAGATGATGATTTAAGAGACGATAACATTTACCTTTTGTGTGAGGATACCTCTTCATTTTTCAGTGATGTAGTACTATGATGATGTCGATGATTAAATTGTTATCTTGGATCATCATACACACATAAAGGGTTTTGCACATGAGGAGATGATGCACGGTTTGGCTCATGCCCATATATCCATTGATACAGTGGATCATGTATAATGGCATATACTGCACCCAAAATTTTGTAAATGTCCTGGCTCCAAAGAAAATAGGATCATGTCAACACCCACAGAAAGAACCAAAAGAACATATGTCAAGGTTGGCGTCATGCAAGGGTAAGAGCAAACCAAGGCCATCATCCCATTTAGCATCAATTGAAAAGTCAAAGACATGACCCCCACTGCATCAGGTATAGGGGCCTGAGTTGAACAAAAAAGTAAATGTCCCGGGCGCTCCAAAGAAAATAGGATTGTGTCGACACCCATAGGAACCAAAAGAACATGTCTCAAGGTTGGCATCATATGAGGGTAAGAGGAAACCAATGCCGTCATCCTAGCATCGCTCGAAAAGTCAAAGATATGATCCACTGCATCAATAGGCATATGGGCATGAGCCGAACCATGCGTCAGTAGGTATATAGACATATATTGCATCCAAAAGTAAATGTCCCGATTCTAAAGAAAATAGAATCGTCTTGACACCCATAGAAAACAAAAGTGAGGTATTTTTGGTGGTCATTTCACTTTGGACAAGGAGCTTGGATACTTCCTTCTCAAGCCAGAGGGTCACACATTTGTTCCATGGTTGGATGGTCCACACTTGGGCTATCTATTTGATCCAAGTGGATATATAGCGAGCTACATCATCGACATGGGTAGCTATCCATTTGATCCGGGAGGATTGGCCAAGCAAATCACCAACATTGGCTCTCTACATTTTCCAGTCTATCCAGGCAATTCGAGAGCCATTGATTTGGAGTCTACATGGTTTGGATTTACATTTCATGTATGTTTTCATGTATGTAGGAGGGGATGGTTTTTGTAATGGAGCAACTACTTTTATATTAGGCTTACGACCATGTTCATGGACTCAAGTATATAAGGGGGCCACCGTTGTCATTTGTGCCCTTTTATGACTTTTATGACCGTTTATGATATTTGGACATTATCTCTCCTAGACATTTTGTTTGTTCTTGGAGCCTTGGTTTATGGAAGTCTTTTTGCATCCTCTTGGTGAGAGGTTAAATCACTTAGGCATCATGGTTCTTTGTATGAGATTATCTCTTTAATATTGTAAATAATATCCCATATCTCAACTTTATGATCATTCAATTCTAGTCTTCCTTTTGTGAAGAAGAGTATTAATACAGTTATAAAATATAATTTTTTGTGCAATAGTCTCAAGTAAAGAGTCAAAGATTTTAGTGTAGAGTTGAAGAACATTAAAGATTCAATTCAAGATCAATGTAGAATTTAAGATTCAAGTTTAGAGAGCAAGATTCGTGCAAAGATTCACAGTTGTGGATGAGTGATACTTATCAAAATCCTACACCTTCTTTGCATCCCTTTGCTATTTGTTATAGTTCTTGCTGGGACTTCCAAGAAACAGTTGAAATATCAAGAAATAGTTAAAATACCAAGAAATGGTAAAAATGCCAACAAACGTTTGCAAATAAAGATTAAACAACAGTGGTTTTCTCATATTAGGTTGTTTACAACTCAATTGGACTAGCACTAATCTTTAAAGATTAGTGGTAATTTGTGGAAGTTTAAGAAAACCAGTACACAGAAGTGTTGTCTTGATAAATCAAGTGCAACTTTGGAAAAGATTGAGTGTAGATTGTAGCTTCATGTAGAAAACAATGCAAAGTTCTATGTATTTGATGCAAATATAGAGTATGGCCCTGTTGGGAATTGAGCCAAGTCAACTGGTGCGAGCGAGTGTGCCGCATACAACAAGGGTTCTACTAACCTGCATATATGGCCTCTTGAGTGGGAAGGTCTCTCACAAGCATTGATTTGTCCCTCTAAAGCATCATCACTTAGCTTTGCAAGCAAGCAACAGTTCCAGGCTAGCAATATAGATAGTATCATTAAGTAATATAAGAAGAGCAAGATTGAAATACTAGCAGTTGTCAATGTTCTAAGTCACTATAGAGCAACAACAACCAGCTTGGATACTATGTCTAGATACTATGGAGTCTAGATAAATATATTCTTTTGGTAGTGGCTTTAAAGGACTAAAGCTTGTTTGATTATAGAGACCATGAGTGATACTTCTAAAAGAAATAGATTTGGATTGCTTATAGCAAAACAACACATGCAAAAGTAAAGTAAAAACCAACTAAGGAGCATACCATTTTTGTTTACAACATCCTAAGTTGTAACCCAGCCAAGCAGGTAGTATCATCATCAATGTATCTAGAGAACAAGGTAGTTAGTCAAATCTCTCAAGCTAAATGCAGGTCTCAGCCTATGAGACAGATTCATATAGTAAGCCCATGGTTGTTTACCAATGTTGTGGTAGCCTTGGTATAGAGAAACAAGAAATTAGCAGTAAATCTATTTTGAGATCACAAATCAGACTCTTTTTAAGGTTCTATTTCCCAAACATTTAAGGGTCTCTAGAGACCCACAGATGTGGTTGTGGAGTTGCTGAGCATTTTGGGAAAATTTCATAGCCCATAAGGAGACTCAGAGGGACTAGGAATTGGTTTATGTAAGAAGGTCTGGCCATCTACTTCCCTAGCTCACCCATTGACAATTGCTTCTTCCACCACCACACTCTCATTCTCAAAGCTCTGGTCATGTGCTTCTCTAGCTCACCCATTGATACTTGCTCCGCCACCACGCTCTTATTCTCGAAGTTCTCGCATAGCGCTCAACACCATGACACTCCATCTCAGAAGGATCGCTTACTAAGTGATGTGCCACTTCATAGCCCTGTTTTAAAGCTCAACATGATTGCAACGATGCCTAAGTTGTCTGTTGCTTCATCGCTTGGTTCTAAAGCTCAGCATACCTACAAACATCTCATCTAGAGCATAGCATAGATCTTCTATAGAGTGTACAAATCTCTAGTAGTGGAGTGCTACAATCAGCTTACGGGTCTCATTCATCTTGGAGGATTTGCAGGCTCAATTCGGACCTTCCGACGACTTTGCTAGCATCTAAAATTGTCGCTTCATCGTCTTACAAGGCTTAGCATATTTTTAATTGATTTAAGCACAAGTAGAGCATTAGCGCTTTTGGATATAAAAGTTGTATCATTCACAGTGCCAACAAAGCGCAATTGCCATGGCTAAGCGCATTGGAAAGATTTATTTATTAAAAAAAGAGAAAAAGTATTGCATCATCACCGTCAGTGAGCTAGGAAGCTCTAGGCTCAGCAAAAGAGTTCTCATCATGGACCTCAAGAGAGCTCTCACCTCAGTTCAATAAGTGGCCGCTATCATCGAGTTTGCAGCTTTCTAGTTGAGCCACCACTAGTGCGGAAAAGAGAAAGAAAAAGCTTTTGAATGTTTAGGGTTTTGTTATTTTTACACTTTAGGAATCTATCCCTTTAAATTATCTGCACTGTCTTCCGGGCTCTTCACACCTTTGGTCCAAACCACATTACTCTCTTGTCCACAACAACTTGGGGGTGTTTCGCATGCAACTTGCATCATTTGGATTTTTGTTGTGTTTGTACACAACACGAGCACACTTTGGGGTACTTTCTTATGAGTTTGTACATGTGCCTTGCTTGGGCTTGTTCACATGCTTTTGCACGTTGCGTTTGTTTTCGGGGTGATCACATGCTTGGTGATTATTGGGCTTCTTTATGCGTTGCGTTTCACAGAGCCTTCATACATTTTGGGATTATTTACATGCATGGTGTTTAAGGAGGGGTGTTCACATGCTGTGAGCGTTCTTGGTGGGGATTCTTTCACATTGTACACACTGATTCCTGTGTTGAGTGTTAGTTGGGCTTGTTCACACATCGTGGGTCACATGTCCTATATGCCTTGTGTTTGAGAGGTGTGTTCACACTTGTGCACTGTGTTTTAGTGGTGCGTATGCTTTTGGTAATGCTCACACACAGCCATGGGTTGTTACTTTTAATTTTAGTACTATGATGATGTCGATGATCAAATTGTTATCTTGGATCATCATACACACATAAAGGGTTTTGCATATGAGGAGATGATGCACGGTTTGGCTCATGCCCATATATCCATTGATACAGTGGATCATGTCAAATGGCATATACTGCACCCAAAATTTTGTAAATGTCCTGGCTCCAAAGAAAATAGGATCATGTCGGCACCAGCAGAAGGAACCAAAAGAACATATGTCAAGGTTGGCGTCATGCAAGGGTAAGAGCAAACCAAGGCCATCATCCCATTTAGCATCAATTGAAAAGTCAAAGACATGACCCCCACTGCATCAGGTATAGGGGCATGAGTTGAACAAAAAAGTAAATGTCCCGGGCGCTCCAAAGAAAATAGGATTGTGTCGACACCCATAGGAACCAAAAGAACATGTCTCAAGGTTGGCATCATACAAGGGTAAGAGGAAACCAATGCCGTCATCCTAGCATCGCTCAAAAAGTCAAAATCTCAGCTTTATGATCATTCCATTCTAGTCTTCCTTTTGTTAAGAAGAGTATTAATACAGTTACAAAATATAAATTTTTGTGCAATAGTCTCAAGTACATAGTCAAAGATTTTAGTGTAGAGTTGAAGAACACTGAAGATTCAATTCAAGATCAATGTAGAATTGAAGATTCAAGTTTAGAGAGCAGGATTCGTGCAAAGATTCACAGTTGTGGATGAGTGATACTTATCAAAATCCTACACCTTTTTCCATCCCTTTGCTATTTGTTATAGTTCTTGCTGTGACTTCCAAGAAACAGTTGAAATATCAAGAAATAGTTAAAATACCAAGAAATGGTAAAAATGCCAATAAACGTTTGCAAATAAAGATTAAACAATAGTGGTTTTCTCATATTAGGTTGTTTACAAATCAATTGGATTTACATTTCATGTATGTAGGAGGGGATGGTTTTTGTAATGAAGCAACTACTTTTATACTAGGCTTAGGACCATGTTCATGGACTCAAGTATATAAGGGGGCCACGGTTGTCATTTGTGCCTTTTATGACTTTTATGACCGTTTATGATCTTTGGACATTATCTCTCCTAGACATTTTGTTTGTTCTTGGAGCCTTGGTTTATGGAAGTCTTTTTGCATCCTCTTGGTGAGAGGTTAAGTCACTTAGGCATCATGGTTCTTTGTATGAGATTATCTCTTTAATATCGTAAATAATAACCCATATCTCAGCTTTATGATCATTCCATTCTAGTCTTCCTATTGTGAAGAAGAGTATTAATACAGTTACAAAATATAATTTTTTGTGCAGTAGTCTCAAGTACAGAGTCAAAGATTTTAGTATAGAGTTGAAGAACATTGAAGATTCAATTCAAGATCAATGTAGAATTGAAGATTCAAGTTTAGAGAGCAAGATTCGTGCAAAGATTCACAGTTGTGGATGAGTGATACTTATCAAAATCCTACACCTGGTAAAAATGCCAACAAACGTTTGCAAATAAAGATTAAACAACAGTGCTTTTCTCATATTAGGTTGTTTACAACTCAATTGGACTAACTCAATTGGACTAGTACTAATCTTTAAAGATTAGTGTTAATCTATGAAAGTTTAAGAAAACTAGTACACAAAAGTGTTGTGTTGATAAATCAAGTGCAATTTTGGAAAAGATTGAGTGTAGATTATAGCTTCATGTAGAAAACAATACAAATTTCTATGTATTTGATGCAAATACAGAGTATGGCCCTGTTGGGAATTGAGCCTAGTCAACTGGTGGAGCGAGTGTGCCGCATACACCAAGGGTTCTCCTAACCTGCATATATGGCCTCTTGAGTGGAAAGGTCTCTCACAAGCATTGATTTATCCCTCTAAAGCATCATCACTCAGCTTTGCAAAAGCTCTCAGCAAGCAACAGTACCAAGCTAGCAATATAGATAGTATCATTAAGTAATATAAGAAGAGCAAGATTGAAATACTAGCAGTAGTCAATGTTCTAAGTCACTATAGGCAACAACAACCAGCTTGGATACTATGTCTAGATACTATGGATTCTTTTGGTAGTGGCTTTAAAGGACTAAAGCTTGTTCGATTATAGAGACCATGAGTGATACTTCTAAAAGAAATAGATCTGGATTGCTTATAGCAAAACAACACATGCAAAAGTAAAGTAAAAACAAACTAAGGAGCATACCTTTTTTGTTTACAACATCCTAAGTTGCAACCCAGCCAAGCAGGTAGTATCATCATCAATGTATCTAGAGAACAAGGTAGGTAGTCAAATCTCTCAAGCTAAATGCAGGTCTCTTCCTGTGAGACAGATTCATATAGTAACCCCATGGTTTTTTGCCAATGTTGTGGTAGCCTTGGTATAGAGAAACAAGAAATTAGCAGTAAATCTATTTTGAGATCACAAATCAGACTCTTTTTAAGGTTCTATTTCCCAAACATTTAAGGGTCTCTAGAGACCCATAGATGTGGCTGTGGAGTTGATGAGCAATTTGGGAAAATTTCATAGGCATTAAGGAGTCTTAGAGGGACTAGGAATTGGTTTATGTAAGAAGATCTGGCCATCTACTTCCCTAGCTCACCCATTGACACTAGCTTTTCCATCACCACACTCTCATTCTCAAAGCTCTGGTCATCTGCTTCTCTAGCTCACGCATTGATACTTGCTCCGCCACCACGCTCTTATTCTCGAAGCTCTCGTAGAGCGCTCAACACCATGACACTCCATCTCAGAAGGATCGCTTTCTAAGTGGTGTGCCACTTCATAGCCCTGTTTTACAGTTCAACATGATTGCAACGATGCCTAAGTTGTGTGTTGCTTCATCACTTGGTTCTAAAGCTCAGCATACCTACAAACATCTCATCTAGAGCATAGCATAGATCTTCTATAGAGTGTACAAATCTCTAGTAGTAGAGTGCTATGATCAGCTTATGGGTCTCATTCACATCTTGGAGGATTTGCAAGTTCAATTTGGACCTTCCAACGACTCTGCTAGCATCTACAATTGTCTCTTCATCGTCTTACAAGGCTTAGCATATTTTTAATTGATTTAAGCAGAAGTAGAGCATTACCACTTTTGAATATGAAAGTTGTATCGTTTTCACAGTGCCAAAACAAAGCGCAACTACCATGGCTAAGCGCATTGGAAAGATTTATTTATTAAAAAAAAGAGAAACAGTTTTGCATCATCACCATCACTGAGCTAGGAAGCTCTAGGCTCAGCAAAAGAGTCCTCATCATGGAGCTCCAGAGAGCTCTCATCTCAGTTCAATAAGTGGCCACTATCATCGAGTTCACAGCTTTCTAGTTAGTGCAGAAGAGAGAAAGGAAAAGCTTTTGAATGTTTAGGGTTTTGTTATTTTTACCCTTTAGGAATCTCTCCCTTTAAATTATCCGCACTATCTTCTAGGCTCTTCGCACCTTTGGTCCAAACCACATTACTCTCTTGTCCACAACACCTTAGTAGGGGTGTTTCGCATGCAACTTGCATCATTTGGATTTTTGTTGTGTTTGTACACAACACGAGCACACTTTGGGGTACTTTCTTGTGAGTTTGTACATGTGCCTTGCTTGGGCTTGTTCACATGCTTTTGTACGTTGCGTTTGTTTTTGGGGTGATCACGCGCTTGGTGATTATTGGGCTTGTTTATGCATTGTGTTTCACAGCCTTCATACATTTTGGGATTATTTACATGCATGGTGTTTAAGGAGGGGTGTTCACATGCTGTGAGCATTCTTGGTGGGGATTCTTTCACATTGTACACACTGATTCGTGTGTTGAGAGTTAGTATGGCTTGTTCACACATCGTGGGTCACATGTCCTATATGCCTTGTATTTGAGAAGTGTGTTCACACTTGTGCTCTGTGTTTTGGTGGTGCGTATGCTTTTGGTAGTGCTCACACACAGCCATGGGTTGTTACTTTTAATTTTATCCTTCATTTGATCACCATGGTGGAGAATTCACATTGACATCGACATCATTCTGACAAAATTTTTTATTGTGATCGTAAGAGAGCCGCTCATGTCATCATGGCTCTATGATTGCTCATGATTTTCCTTCTCGTGTCATGTGCTCCATCCATATCTTTTACAGAGTTCACACATGCCTTTGGCATTTCCAAGCTTAGGCCTCTACGTCCTTGCTCCTCAACTTCTTGCTATCCTGAGGCAGCATATTCATGCCAGTATCAGATGTTCAAGCTTCACAGTTTGATGCCTAGGCATTTTCGACATTTGTGTGATGAGGAACAAATATGTGCCAGATGGTCTAGGTGGTCCACACACAGTGTTTTCATCACTTCATCGCTTGGCTACATCAACATGGATGGTTTGGTATATTATTTGCATGGGGATGATTCATCTTTTGATGACTTGATTGAGTATCCCACACTCTGGTCATTGTGATTTGTTCTTAAGACATGATGTATTGTATCATACACTCATACACATGATGACGTATTGGACACATGCACACATGATGACATTGATGTGTATCACACAAAAATGCACATGATCATAGTGATGTATGTGCACATGATGCCACTGACACATATGCACATGACTATGATGTATGTGATAGTGATGTGTACGATTCATATCATGTGGGCATGATCTCGAGGACAGAGATGGCAACAAACACAATGAGCATCGACACTTGTATGCCTATCTTCTTTCCTAGACACTTTAGTTGATTGTGGTGACATTTTAGAGGATAGTGTGCATTTGATTAATGATGCATCCATTAGCACACTCAGGATCGGTATACTCATTAACACACTGAGCATCGACACTTCTGTGCCTATCTTCTTTCCTACAAATCACGTGGACACTTTAGTTGATCGTGGCGACCTTTTAGAGGATAGTGTGCATTTGATTAATGATGCATCCATTAGCACACTTGAGGTTAGTGATACTCCGGATACAAGTGACAGAGACACCTATGAGCATAGATCTGAGTTCTTAGTGTTAGATGCATTAGGCTATTCTTCTAGGATTTCTATTTATGGAGATATCGCTGATACATCCAATACTTCTAGTATTCATTGCGCATTCTCTACAGTCTTCATGTGGATAGAGTTCATGTGTTTAAGCAATCGAGGATAGTGCATGAGAGTAGTGATGATTTCATCAAGGTGACACATCGTAGTAGGATTATGCGTATTGATCATGTCCATAGTAGATCATATGACATATATCTTGAGAGATTTGCATTTGATCTAGACATATCCTTAGATCCTATATTATTGGAGATAGATTTGTTATCGGATGTGGGTCACATAGGGGAACTATTGATGGAGATAGACCATGTTTACGAGGATGACCTTGCAGACCTTGGGGATGCCATAGATGATGATTTAAGAGACGATAACATTTACCTTTCATGTGAGGGTACCTCTTCATTTTTCAGTGATGTAGTACTATGAAGATGTCGATGATCAAATTGTTAGATCTGGATTGCTTATAGCAAAACAAAACACATGCAGAAGTAAAGTAAAAACAACCTAAAGAGCATACCTTTTTTGTGTACGACATCCTAAGTTGCAACCCAACCAAGCAGGTAGTATCATTATCAATGTATCTAGAGAACAAGGTAGTTAGTCACATCTCTCAAGCTAAATGCAGGTCTCTGCCTGTGAGACAGATTCAGATAGTAACCCCATGGTTGTTTGCCAATGTTGTGGTAGCCTTGGTATAGAGAAACAAGAAATTAGCAGTAAATCTATTTTGAGATCACAAATCAGACTCTTTTTAAGGTTCTATTTCCCAAACATTTAAGGGTCTCTAGAGACCCACAGATGTGGTTGTGGAGTTGCTGAGCATTTTGGGAAAATTTCATAGGCCATAAGGAGACTCAGAGGGACTAGGAATTGGTTTATGTAAGAAGGTCTGGCCATCTACTTCCCTAGCTCACCCATTGACAATTGCTTCTTCCACCACCACACTCTCATTCTCAAAGCTCTGGTCATCTGCTTCTCTAGCTCACCCATTGATACTTGCTCCGCCACCACGCTCTTATTCTTGAAGCTCTCGCACAGCGCTAAACACCATGACACTCCATCTCAGAAGGATCGCTTTCTAAGTGGTGTGCCACTTCATAGCCCTCTTTTAAAGCTCAACATGATTGCAACGATGCCTAAGTTGTGTGTTGCTTCATCGCTTGGTTCTAAAGCTCAGCATACCTACAAACATCTCATCTAGAGCATAGCATAGATCTTCTATAGAGTGTACAAATCTCTAGTAGTGGAGTGCTACGATCAGCTTACAGGTCTCATTCATCTTGGAGGATTTGCAAGCTCAATTCCGAACTTCCGACAACTCTGCTAGCATCTACAATTGTCGCTTCATCCTCTTACAAGGCTTAGCATATTTTTAATTGATTTAAGCTTAAGTAGAGCATTAGCACTTTTGGATATGAAAGTTGTATCATTCACAGTGCCAACAAAGTGCAACTGCCATGGCTAAGCGCATTAGAAAGATTTATTTATTAACAAAAAGATATTTGCATCATCACCATCACTGAGCTAGGAAGCTCTAGGCTCAGCAAAAGAGTCCTCATCATGGAGCTCAAGAGAGCTCTCATCTCAGTTCAATAAGTGGCCGCTATCATCCAGTTCAAAGGTTTCTAGTTGCCACCCCACTAGTGCGGAAAAAAGAAAGGAAAAGCTTGGTTTTGTTATTTTTACACTTTAGGAATCTCTCCCTTTAAATTATCCGCACTGTCTTCTGGGCTCTTCGCACCTTTGGTCCAAACCACATTACTCTCTTGTCCACAACACCTTAGTAGGGGTGTTTCGCATGCAGCTTGCATCATTTGGATTTTTGTTGTGTTTGTACACACAACACGAGCACACTTTGGGGTGCTTTCTTGCAAGTATGTACATGTGCCTTGCTTGGGCTTGTTCACATGCTTTTGCACGTTGCATTTGTTTCGGGGTGATCACGCGCTTGGTGATTATTGAGCTTGTTTATGCATTGTGTTTAACAGCCTTCATACATTTTGGGATTATTTACATCCATGGTGTTTAAGGAGGGGTGTTCACATGCTGTGAGTGTTCTTGGTGGGGATTCTTTCACATTGTACACATTGAATCGTATGCTGAGTGTTAGTTGGACTTGTTCACACATCGTGGGTCACATGTCCTATATGCCTTGTCTTTGAGAGGTGTGTTCACACTTGTTGTTGTGCACTGTGTTTTGGTGGTGCGTATGCTTTTTTTGGCAGTGCTCACACACAGCCATGGGTTGTTACTTTTAATTTTATCCTTCATTTGATCACCATGGTGGAGAATTCACATTGACATCGACATCATTCTGACAAAATTTCTGACTGTGATCGTAAGGGAGCCGCTCATGTCATCATGGCTCTATGATTGTTCTTATGATTTTCCTTCTCGTGTCATGTGCTCCATCCATATCTTTTACAGAGTTCACACATGCCTTTGGCATTTCCAGGCTTAGGCCTCTACGTCCTCGCTCCTCACCTTCTTGCTATCCTGAGGTAGCATATTCATGCCAGTATCAGATGTTTGAGCTTCATAGTTTGATGCCTAGGCATTTTCGGCATTTGTGTGATGAGGAACAAATATGTGCCAGATGGTCTAGGTGGTCCACACACAGTGTTTTCATCACTTCATCGCTTGGCTACATCAGCATGGATGGTTTGGTATATTATTTGCATGGGGATGATTCATCTTTTGATGACTTGATTGAGTATCCCACACTCTGGTCATTGTGATTTCTTCCTAAGACATGATGTATTGTATCATATACTCATACACATGATGACGTATTGGACACACACGCACACATGATGACATTGATGTGTATCACACAAAAATGCACATGATCATAGTGATGTACGTGCACATGATGCCACTGACACATGCACATGACGATGATGTATGTGATAAAGATGTGTGCGATTCATATCATGTGGGCATGATCTCGAGGACAGAGATGGCAACAAGCACAATGAGCATCGCCACTTGTATGCCTATCTTCTTTCCTGGACACTTTAGTTGATTGTGGTGACATTTTAGAGGATAGTGTGCATTTGATTAATGATGCATCCATTAGCACACTCGAGATCGGTATACTCATTAACACACTGAGCATCGAAACTTTCGTGTC
The DNA here is from genome assembly GCF_041138505.1 of Cibotium barometz. Classification (NCBI taxonomy): domain Eukaryota; kingdom Viridiplantae; phylum Streptophyta; class Polypodiopsida; order Cyatheales; family Cibotiaceae; genus Cibotium; species Cibotium barometz. Next base: position 12,293,559 of record NC_141072.1, on the reverse strand, counting down.
TATCTTCTTTCCTACAAATCACGTGGACACTTTAGTTGATCGTGGTGACCTTTTAGAGGATAGTGTGCATTTGATTAATGATGCATCCATTAGCACACTTGGGATTAGTATACCCATTAGCACACTTGAGGTTAGTGATACTCCGGCTACAAGTGACAGAGACACCTATGAGCATAGATCTGAGTTCTTAGTGTTAGATGCATTAGGCTATTCTTCTAGGATTTCTATTTGTAGAGATATCACTGATACGTCCAATACTTCTAGTATTCATTGCGCATTCTTGGCAGTCTTCATGTGGATAGAGTTCATGTGTTTAAGCAATCGAGGATAGTGCATGAAAGTAGTGATGATTTCATCGAGGTGACACATTGAGTAGGATTATGCGTATTGATCATGTCCATAGTAGATGATATGACATATATCTTGAGAGATTTGCATTTGATCTAGACATATCCTTAGATCCTATATTGTTGGAGATAGATTTGTTATCGGATGTAGGTCACATACGGGAACTATTGATGGAGATAGACCATGTTTACGAGGATGACCTTGCAGACCTTGGGGACGCCATAGATGATGATTTAAGAGACGATAACATTTACCTTTTGTGTGAGGATACCTCTTCATTTTTCAGTGATGTAGTACTATGATGATGTCGATGATCAAATTGTTATCTTGGATCATCATACACACATAAAGGGTTTTGCACATGAGGAGATGATGCACGGTTTGGCTCATGCCCATATATCCATTGATACAGTGGATCATGTCAAATGGCATATACTGCACCCAAAATCTTGTAAATGTCCTGGCTCCAAAGAAAATAGGATCATGTCAAAACCCACAGAAGGAACCAAAAGAACATATGTCAAGGTTGGCGTCATGCAAGGGTAAGAGCAAACCAAGGCCATCATCCCATTTAGCATCAATTGAAAAGTCAAAGACATGACCCCCACTGCATCAGGTATAGGGGCCTGAGTTGAACAAAAAAGTAAATGTCCCGGGCGCTCCAAAGAAAGTAGGATTGTGTCGACACCCATAGGAACCAAAAGAACATGTCTCAAGGTTGGCATCATACGAGGGTAAGAGGAAACCAATGCCGTCATCCTATGTAGCATCGCTCGAAAAGTCAAAGATATGATCCACTGTATCAATAGGCATATGGGCATGAGCCGAACCATGCGTCAATAGGTATATAGACATATATTGCATCCAAAAGTAAATGTCCTGATTCTAAAGAAAATAGAATCGTCTTGATACCCATAGAAAACAAAAGTGAGGTATTTTTGGTGGTTTTTTCACTTTGGACAAGGAGCTTGGATACTTCCGTCTCAGGCCAGAGGGTCACACATTTGTTCCATGGTTGGATGGTCCAGAGTTGGGCTATCTATTTGATCTAAGTGGATGTATAGCGAGCTACATCATGGACGAAGGTGTAGGATTTTGATAAGTATCACTCATCCACAACTGTGAATCTTTGCACGAATCTTGCTCTCTAAACTTGAATCTTCAATTCTACATTGATCTTAAATTGAATCTTCAATGTTCTTCAACTCTACATTAAAATATTTGACCCCTTGAAACTTGCATAAAAAATTATTTTTTGTAACTGTATTAATACTCTTCTTCACAAAAGGAAGACTAGAAAGGAATGATCATAAAGTTGAGATATGGGATATTATTTACGATATTAAAGAGATAATCTCATACAAAGAACCATGATGCCTAAGTGAGTTAACCACTCACCAAGAGGATGCAAAAAGACTTCCATAAACCAAGGCTCGAAGAACAAACAAAATGTCTAGGAGAGATAATGTCCAAATATCATAAACGGTCATAAAAGTCATAAAGGGCACAAATGACAACCGTGGTTCCCTTATATACTTGAGTCCATGAACATGGTCCTAAGCCTAATATAAAAGTAGTTCCTCCATTACAAAAACCATCCCCTCCTACATACATGAAAACATACATGAAATGTAAATCCAAACCATGTAGACTCCAAATCAATGTCTCTCGAATTGCCTGGATAGAATGGAAAATGTAGAGAGCCAATGTTGGTGATTTGCTTGGCCAATCCTCCCGGATCAAATGGATAGCTACCCATGTCGATGATGTAGCTCGCTATATATCCACTTGGATCAAATAGATAGCCCAAGTGTGGACCATCCAACCATGGAACAAATGTGTGACCCTCTGGCTTGAGAAGGAAGTATCCAAGCTCTTTGTCCAAAGTGAAATGACCACCAAAAATACCTCACTTTTGTTTTCTATGGGTGTCAAGACGATTCTATTTTCTTTAGAATCGGGACATTTACTTTTGGATGCAATATATGTCTATATACCTACTGACGCATGGTTCGGCTCATGCCCATACGCCTATTGATGCAGTGGATCATATCTTTGACTTTTCGAGCGATGCTAGGATGACGGCATTGGTTTCCTCTTACCCTCGTATGATGCCAACCTTGAGACATGTTCTTTTGGTTCCTATGGGTGTCGACACAATCCTATTTTCTTTGGAGCGCCCGAGACATTTACTTTTTTGTTCAACTCATGTCCCTATACTTGATGCAATGGGCGTTATGTCTTTGACATTTCAATTGATGCTAAATGGGATGATGGCCTTGGTTTGCTCTTACCCTTGCATGATGCCAACCTTGACACATGTTCTTTTGGTTCCTTCTGCGGGTGCCGACATGATCTTATTTTCTTTGGAGCAAGGACATTTACAAAATTTTAGGTGCAGTATATGCCATTTGACATGATCCACTGTATCAATGGATATATGGGCATGAGCCAAACTGTGCATCATCTCCTCATGTGCAAAACCCTTTATGTGTGTATGATGATCCAAGATAACAATTTGATCATCGACATCATCATAGTACTACATCACTGAAAATTGAAGAGGTATCCTCACACGAAAGGTAAATGTTATCATCTCTTAAATCATCATCTATGGCATCCCCAAGGTCTGCAAGGTAATCCTCGTAAACATGGTCTATCTCCATCAATAGTTCCCCTATGTGACCTACCCCTCTAAAATGTGACCACAATCAACTAAAGTGTCAAGGAAAGAAGATAGGCATACAAGTGTCGATGCTCATTGTGCTTATTGCCATCTCTGTCCTCGAGATCATGCCCATATGATATGAATCACACACATCACTATCACATACATCATCGTCATGTGCATATGTGTCAGTGGCATCATGTGCACGTACATCACTATGATCATGTGCATTATTGTGTGATACACATCAATGTCATCATGTGTGCATGTGTGTGTGTGTCCAATACGTCATCATGTGTATGAGTGTATCACTCGTGGTCTCTATAATCGAACAAGCTTTAGTCCTTTAAAGCTAATACCAAAAGAATATATTTATCTAGACTCCATAGTATCTAGACAAAGTATCCAAGCTGCTTGTTATTGCTCTATAGTGACTTAGAACATTGACTACTGCTAGTATTTCAATCTTGCTCTTCTTATATTACTTAATGATACTATCTATATTGCTAGCTTGGTACTGTTGCTTGCTTGCAAATCTAAGTGATGATGCTTTAGAGGGACAAATCAATGCTTGACAGACCTTCCCACTCAAGAGACCATATATGCAGGTAAGGAGAACCCTTGGTGTATGCGGCACACTCACTCACACCAGTTGACTAGGCTTTAATTCCCAACAGGGCCTTACTCTGTATTTGCATCAAATACATAGAACTTTGTATTGTTTTCTACATGAAGCTACAATCTACACTCAATCTTTTCCAAAATTACACTTGATTTATCAAGACAACACTTCTGTGTATTGGTTTTCTTAAACTTCCACAGATTAATACTAATCTTTGAAGATTAGTGCTAGTCCAATTGAGTTGTAAACAACCTTCCACATATTAATACTAATCTTTGAAGATTAGTGCTAGTCCAATTGAGTTGTAAACAACCTAATATGAGAAAACCACTATTGTTTAATCTTTATTTGCAAACGTTTGTTGGCATTCTTACCATTTCTTGGTATTTTAACTATTTCTTGACATTTCAACTGTTTCTTGGAAGTCACAGCAAAGAACTATAACAAATAGCAAAGCGATGGAAAGAAGGTGTAGGATTTTGATAAGTATCACTCATCCACAACTGTGAATCTTTGCACGAATCTTGCTCTCTAAACTTGAATCTTCAATTCTACATTGATCTTTAATTGAATCTTCAATGTTCTTCAACTCTACACTAAAATCTTTGACTCTGTACTTGAGACTATTGTACAAAAAATTATATTTTGTAACTGTATTAATACTCTTCTTCACAAAAGGAAGACTAGAATAGAATGATCATAAAGCTGAGATATGGGATATTATTTACGATATTAAAGAGATAATCTCATACAAAAAACCATGATGCCTAACTGAGTTAACCTCTCACCAAGAGGATGCAAAAAGACTTCCATAAACCAAGGCTCCAAGAACAAACAAAATGTCTAGGAGAGATAATGTCTAGGAGAGATAATGTCCAAAGATCGTAAACGGTCATAAAAGTCAAAAAGGGCACAAATGACAACCATGGCCCCCTTATATACTTGAGTCCATGAACATGGTCCTAAACCTAATATAAAATTAGTTGCTCCATTACAAAGACCATCCCCTCCTACATACATGAAATGTAAATCCAAACCATGTAGACTCCAAATCAATGGCTCTCGAATTGCCTGGATAGAATGGAAAATGTCTCTAGAGAGCCAATGTTGGTGATGTGCTTGGCCAATCCTCCCGGATCAAATGGATAGCTACCCATGTCGATGATGTAGCTCGCTATATATCCACTTGGATCAAATAGATAGCCCAAGTGTGGACCATCCAACCATGGAACAAATGTGTGACCCTCTGGCTTCTTGAGAAGGAAGTATCCAAGCTCTTTGTCCAAAGTGAAATGACCACCTAAAATACCTCCCTTTTGTTTTCTATGGGTGTCAAGACGATTCTATTTTTTTTAGAATCAGGACATTTACTTTTGGATGCAATATATGTCTATATACCTATTGACGCATGGTTCGGCTCATGCCCATACGCCTATTGATGCAGTGGATCATATCTTTGGCTTTTTGAGCGATGCTACATAGGATGACGGCATTGGTTTCCTCTTACCCTCGTATGATGCCAACCTTGAGACATGTTCTTTTGGTTCCTATGGGTGTCGACACAATCCTATTTTCAATTGATGCTAAATGGTATGATGGCCTTGGTTTGCTCTTACCCTTGCATGACGCCAACCTTGACATATGTTCTTTTGGTTCCTTCTGCAGGTGCCGACATGATCCTATTTTCTTTGGAGCCAGGACATTTACAAAATTTTGGGTGCAGTATATGCCATTTGACATGATCCACTGTATCAATGGATATATGGGCATGAGCCAAACCGTGCATCATCTCCTCATGTGCAAAACCCTTTATGTGTGTATGATGACCCAAGATAACAATTTGATCATCGACATCATCATAGTACTACATCACTGAAAAATGAAGAGGTATCCTCACACGAAAGGTAAATGTTATCGTCTCTTAAATCATCATCTATGGCATCCCCAAGGTCTGCAAGGTCATCCTCGTAAACATGGTCTATCTCCATCAATAGTTTCCCTGTGTGACCTACATCCAATAACAAATCTATCTCCAACAATATAGGATCTAAGGATATGTCTAGATCAAATGCAAATCTATCAAGATATATGTCATATGATCTACTATGGACATGATCAATATGCATAATCCTAATAAAATGTGTCACCTTGATGAAATCATTCACTACTCTCATGCACTATCCTCGATTGCTTAAACACATGAACTCTATCCACATGAAGACTGCCAAGAATGCGCAATGAATACTAGAAGTATTGGTGGACGTATCAGCGATATCTCCACAAATAGAAATCCTAAAAGAATAGCCTAATGCATCTAACACTAAGAACTCAGATCTATGCTCATAGGTGTCTTTGTTACTTGTATCCGGAGTATCACTAACCTTGAGTGTGCTAATGGGTATACTAATCCCAAGTGTGCTAATGGATGCATCATTAATCAAATGCACACTATCCTCTAAAAGGTCGCTGCTCATTGTGCTTGTTGCCATCTCTGTCCTCGAGATCATGCCCACATGATATGAATCGCACACATCACTATCACATACATCATCGTCATGTGCATATGTGTCAGTGGCATCATGTGCATGTACATCACTATGATCATGTGCATTTTTCTATGATACACATCAATGTCATCATGTGTGTGTGTGTGTGTGTGTGTGTGTCTAATACATCATCGTGTGTATGAGTGTATGATACAATACATCATGTCTTAGGAACAAATCACAATGACCAGAGTGTGGGATACTCATTCAAGTCGTTAAAAGATAAATCATCCCCATGCAAATAATATACCAAACCATCCATGCTGATGTAGCCAAGCGATGAAGTGATGAAAACAAACACTAATCTTTGAAGATAAGTGCTAGTCCAATTGAGTTGTAAACAACCTAATATGAGAAAATCACTGTTGTTTAATCATTATTTGGAAACGTTTGTTGGCATTTTTACCATTTCTTGGTATTTTAACTATTTCTTGATATTTCAACTGTTTCTTGGAAGTCACAGCAAGAACTATAACAAATAGCAAAGGGATGCAAAGAAGGTGTAGGATTTTGATAAGTATCACTCATCCACAACTGTGAATCTTTGCACGAATCTTGCTCTCTAAACTTGAATCTTTAATGTTCTTCAACTCTACACTAAAATCTTTGACTCTATACTTGAGACTACTGTACAAAAAATTATATTTTGTAACTGTATTAATACTCTTCTTCACAAAAGGAAGACTAGAATGGAATATTCGATCATAAAGCTGAGATATCGGTTATTATTTACGATATTAAAGAGATAATCTCATACAAAGAACCATGATGCCTAAGTGAGTTAACCTCTCACCAAGAGGATGCAAAAAGACTTCTGAAAACCAAGGCTCCAAGAACAAACAAAATGTCTAGGAGAGATAATGTCCAAAGATCATAAACGGTCATAAAAGTCATAAAGGGCACAAATGACAACCGTGGCCCCCTTATATACTTGATTCCATGAACATGGTCCTAAGCCTAATATAAAAGTAGTTGCTCCATTACAAAAACCATCCCCTCCTAGACTCCAAATCAATGGCTCTCGAATTGCCTGGATAGAATGGAAAATGTAGAGAGCCAATGTTGGTGATGTGCTTGGCCAATCCTCCCGGATCAAATGGATAGCTACCCATGTCGATGATGTAGCTCGCTATATATCCACTTTGATCAAATATATAGCCCAAGTGTGGACCATCCAACCATGGAACAAATGTGTGACCCTCTGGCGTCTTGAGAAGGAAGTATCTAAGCTCCTTGTCCAAAGTGAAATGACCACCAAAAATACCTCACTTTTGTTTTCTATGGGTGTCAAGACGATTCTATTTTTTTAAGAATCAGGACATTTACTTTTGGATGCAATATATGTCTATATACCTATTGACGCATGGTTCGGCTCATGCCCATATGCCTATTGATGCAGTGGATCATATCTTTGACTTTTCGAGCGATGCTACATAGGATGACGGCATTGGTTTCCTCCTACCCTCGTATGATGCCAACCTTGAGACATGTTCTTTTGGTTCCTATGGGTGTCAACACAATCCTAGTGCTAGTCCAATTGAGTTGTAAACAACCTAATATGAGAAAATCACTGTTGTTTAATCATTATTTGGAAACGTTTGTTGGCATTTTTACCGTTTCTTGGTATTTTAACTATTTCTTGATATTTCAACTGTTTCATGGAAGACACAGCAAGAACTATAACAAATAGCAAAGGGATGCAAAGAAGGTGTACTCATCCACAACTGTGAATCTTTGCACGAACCTTGCTCTCTAAACTTGAATCTTCAATTCTACATTGATCTTGAATTGAATCTTCAATGTTCTTCAACTCAACTAAAAATTATATTTTGTAACTGTATTAATACTCTTCTGCACAAAAGAAAGACTAGAATGGAATGATTATACAGCTGAGATATGGGTTATTATTTACGATATTAAAGAGATAATATCATACAAAGAACAATGATGCCTAAGTGAGTTAACCTCTCACCAAGAGGATGCAAAAAGACTTCCATAAACGAAGGCTCCAAGAACAAACAAAATGTCTAGGAGAGATAATGTCCAAAGATCGTAAACGGTCATAAAAGTCATAAAGGGCACAAATGACAACCGTGGCCCCCTTATATACTTGAGTCCATGAACATGGTCCTAAGCCTAATATAAAAGTAGTTGCTCTATTACAAAAACCATCCCCTCCTACATATATGAAATGTAAATGCAAACCATGTAGACTCCAAATCAATGGCTCTTGAATTGCCTAGATAGAATGGAAAATGTAGAGAGCCAATGTTGGTGATGTGCTTGGCCAATCCTCCCGGATCAAATGGATAGCTACCCATGTCGATGATGTATCTCGCTATACATCCACTTGGATCAAATAGATAGCCCAAGTGTGGACCATCCAACCATGAAACAAATGTGTGACCCTCTGGCTTGAGAAGGAAGTATCCAAGCTCTTTGTCCAAAGTGAAATGACCACCAAAAATACCTCACTTTTGTTTTCTATGGGTGTCAAGATGATTCTATTTTCTTTAGAATCGGGACATTTACTTTTGGATGCAATATATGTCTATATACCTATTGACGCATGGTTCGGCTCATGCCCATATGCCTATTGATGCAGTGGATCATATCTTTGACTTTTCGAGCGATGCTACATAGGATGACGGCATTGGTTTCCTCTTACCCTCGTATGATGCCAACCTTGAGACATGTTCTTTGGGTTCCTATGGGTGTCGACACAATCCTATTTTCTTTGGAGTGCCCGGGACATTTACTTTTTTGTTTAACTCATGTCCCTATACCTGATGCATGGGGGTCATGTCTTTGACTTTTCAATTGATGCTAAATGGGATGATGGCCTTGGTTTGCTATTACCCTTGCATGACGCCAACCTTGACATATGTTCTTTTGGTTCCTTCTACGGGTGCCGACATGATCCTATTTTCTTTGGAGCCAGGACATTTACAAAATCTTGGGTGCAATATATGCCATTTGACATGATCCAATGTATCAATTGATATATGGGCATGAGCCAAACCGTGCATCATCTCCTCGTGCAAAACCCTTTATGTGTGTATGATGATCCAAGATAACAATTTGATCATGGACATCATCATAGTACTACATCATTGAAAAATGAAGAGGTATCCTCACACAAAAGGTAAATGTTATCGTCTCTTAAATCATCATCTATGGCATCCCCAAGGTCTGCAAGGTCATCCTCATAAACATGGTCTATCTCCATCAATGTGACCTACACCCGATAACAAATCTATCTCCAACAATATAGGATCTAAGGATATGTCTAGATCAAATGCAAATCTCTCAAGATATATGTCATATGATCTACTATGGACATGATCAATACACATAATACTACTACGATGTGTCACCTTGATGAAATCATTCACTACTCTCATGCACTATCCTCGATTGCTTAAACACATGAACTCTATCCACATGAAGACTACCAAGAATGCACAATGAATACTAGAAGTATTGGACGTATCAGCGATATCTCCACAAATAGAAATCCTAGAAGAATAGCCTAATGCATCTAACACTAAGAACTCAGATCTATGCTCATAGGTGTCTCTGTCACTTGTATCCGGAGTATCACTAACCTCAAGTGTGCTAATGGATGCATCATTAATCAAATGCACACTATCTTGCCACGATCAACTAAAGTGTCCACGTGATTTGTAGGAAAGAAGATAGGCACAGAAGTGTCGATGCTCAGTGTGTAATGAGTATACCGATCCCGAGTGTGCTAATGGATGCATCATTAGTCAAATGCACACTATCCTCTAAAATGTCACCACAATCAACTAAAGTGTCCAAGAAAGAAGATAGGCATACAAGTGTCGATGCTCATTGTGTTTGTTGCCATCTCTGTCCTCAAGATCATGCCCACATGATATGAATCGTACACATCACTATCACATACATCATAGTCATGTGCATATGTGTCAGTGGCATCATGTGCACGTACATCACTATGATCATGTGCATTTTTGTGTGATGCACATCAATGTCATCATGTGTGCATGTGTCCAATACGTCATCATGTGTATGAGTGTATGATACAATACATCATGTCTTAAGAACAAATCACAATGACCAGAGTGTGGGATACTCAATCAAGTCGTCAAAAGATGAATCATCCCCATGCAAATAATATACCAAACCATCCATGCTAATGTATCCAAGCGATGAAGTGATGAAAACACTATGTGTGGACCACCTAGACCATCTGGCACAGATTTTTTCCTCATCAAATGAATGCCAAAAATGCCTAGGCATCAAACTGTGAAGCTCGCACATCTGATACTGGCATGAATATGCTGCCTCAGGATAGCAAGAAGTTGAGAAGCGAGGACGTAGAGGCCTAAGCCTGGAAATGCCAAAGGCATGTGTGAACTCTGTAAAAGATATGGATGGATGGAGCACATGACATGATAAGTAAAATCATAAGAGCAATCATAGAGCCATGATAAAAATTAGTTGCTCCATTACAAAAACCATCCCCTCCTACATACATGAAATGTAAATCCAAACCATGTAGACTCCAAATCAATGGCTCTCGAATTGCCTGGATAGAATGGAAAATGTAGAGAGCCAATGTTGGTGATGTGCTTGGCCAATCCTCCCGGATCAAATAGATGTGATAGCTACCCATGTCGATGATGTAGCTCGCTATATATCCACTTGGATCAAATAGATAGCCCAAGTGTGGACCATCCAACCATGGAACAAATGTGTGACCCTCTGGCTTCTTGGGAAGAAAATATCCAAGCTCTTTGTCCAAAGTGAAATGACCACCAAAAATACCTCTTTTGTTTTCTATGGGTGTCAAGACGATTCTATTTTCTTTAGAATCAGGACATTTACTTTTGGATGCAATATATGTCTATATACCTATTGACGCATGATTCGGCTCATGCCCATACGCCTATTGATTTAGTGGATCATATCTTTGACTTTTCAAGCGATGCTACATAGGATGATGGCATTGGTTTCCTCTTACCCTCGTATGATGCCAACCTTGAGACTTGTTCTTCTGGTTCCTATGGGTGTCGACAGAATCCTATTTTCAATTGATGCTAAATGGGATGATGGCCTTGGTTTGCTCTTACCCTTGCATGACGCCAACCTTGACATATGTTCTTTTGGTTCCTTCTGCGGGTGCCGACATGTTCCTATTTTCTTTGGAGCTAGGACATTTACAAAATTTTGGGTGCAGTATATGCCATTTGACATGATCCACTGTATCAATGGATATATGGGCATGAGCCAAACCATGCATCATCTCCTCATGTGCAAAACCCTTTATGTGTGTATGATGATCCAAGATAACAATTTGATCATCGACATCATCATAGTACTAAAATTAAAAGTAACAACCCATGGCTGTGTGTGAGCACTACCAAAAGCATACACACCACTAAAACACAGTGCCAACAAGTGTGAACACACCTCTCAAACACAAGGCATATAGGACATGTGACCCACGATGTGTGAACAAGCCCAATTAACACTCAACACACGAATCAGTGTGTACAATGTGAAAGAATCCCCACCAAGAACGCTCACAGCATGTGAACACCCCTCCTTAATCACCATGCATGTAAATAATCCCAAAATGTATGAAGGCTCTGTGAAACACAACGCATAAACAAGCCCCATAATAATCACCAAGTGCGTGATCACCCCCAAAACAAACGCAATGTGCAAAAGCATGTGAACAAGCCCAAGCAAGGCACATGTACAAACTCACAAGAAAGTACCCCAAAGTGTGCTCGTGTTGTGTACAAACACAAATAAAAAATCCAAATCATGCAAGCTGCATGCGAAACACCCCTAAGGTGTTGTGGACAAGAGAGAAATGTGGTTTGGACCAAAGGTGTGAAGAGCCCAGAAGACAGTGCAGATAATTTAAAGGGAGAGATTCCTAAAGTGTAAAAATAACAAAACCCTAAACATTCAACAGCTTTTTCTTTCTCTTTTCTGCACTAGTGGTGGCTCAACTAGAAAGCTGTGAACTCGATGATAGCGGCCACTTATTGAATTGAGATGAGAGCTCTCTTGAGCTGCATGATGAGGACTCTTTTGCTGAGCCTAGAGCTTCCTAGCTCAGTGATGGTGATGATGCAAAACTTTTTCTCTTTTTTTTTAATAAATAAATCTTTCCAATGCGCTTAGCCATGGCAGTTGCGCTTTGTTGGCACTGTGAACGATACAACTTTCATATCCAAAAGCGCTAATGCTCTACTTGTGCTTAAATTAATTAAAAATATGTTAATCCTTGTAAGACGATGAAGCGACAATCGTAGATGCTAGCAAAGTCGTCGGAAGGTCCGAATTGAGCTTGCAAATCCTCCAAGATGAATGAGACCCGTAAGCTGATCGTAGCACTCCACTACTAGAGATTTGTACACTCTATAGAAGATCTATGCTATGCTCTAGATGAGATGTTTGTAGGTACGCTGAGCTTTAGAACCAAGCGATGAAGCAACACACAACTTAGGCATCGTTGCAATCATGTTGAGCTTTAAAACAGGGCTATGAAGTGGCACGCCACTTAGTAAGTGATCCTTCTGAGATGGAGTGTCATGGTGTTGAGCGCTATGCGAGAGCTTCGAGAATAAGAGCATGGTGGCGGAGCAAGTATCAATGGGTGAGCTAGAGAAGCAGATGACCAGAGCTTTGAGAATGAGAGTGTGGTGGTGGAAGAAGCAAGTGTCAATGGGTGAGCTATGGATGTAGATGGTCAGATCTTCTTACATAAACCAATTCCTAGTCCCTTTGAGTCTCCTTAATGCCTATGAAATTTTCCCAAAATGCTCAGCAACCCCACAACCACATCTGTGGGTCTCTAGAGACCCTTAAATGTTTGGAAAATAGAACCTTAAAAAGAGTTTGATTTGTGATCTCAAAATAGATTTACTGCTAATTTCTTGTTTCTCTATACCAAGGCTACCACAACATTGGCAAACAACCATGGGGTTACTATATGAAGCTGTCTCACAGGCAGAGACCTGCATTTAGTTTGAGAGATTTGACTAACTACCTTGTTCTCTAGATACATTGATGATGATACTACCTGCTTGGTTGGGTTGCAACTTAGGATGTTGTAAACAAAAATGGTATGCTCCTTAGTTCGTTTTTACTTTACTTCTGCATGTGTTGTTTTGCTATCCCCACCAAGAACACTCACAGCATGTGAACACCCCTCAAACACCATGCATGTAAATAATCCCAAATGTATGAAGGCTGTGAAACACAACGCATAAACAAGCCCAATAATCACCAAGCCCGTGATCACCCCGAAAACAAACGCAATGTGCAAAAGCATGTGAACAAGCCCAAGCAACGCACATGTACATACTCACAAGAAAGTACCCCAAAGTGTGCTTGTGTTGTGTGTAAAAACACAAAAAAAAAATCCAAATGATGCAAGCTGCATGTGAAACACCCCTACTAAGGTGTTGTGGACAAGAGAGTAATGTGGTTTGGACCAAAGGTGCGAAGAGCCCAGAAGACAGTGCAGATAATTTAAAGGGAGAGATTCCTAAAGTGTAAAAATAACAAAACCCTAAACATTCAAAAGCTTTTTCTTTCTCTTTTCTGCACTAGTGGTGGCTCAACTAGAAAGCTGTGAACTCGATGATAGTGGCCACTTTTCTCAGTGATGGTGATGATGGTGTTGGTGATGATCCTAGCTCAGTGATGGTGACGATGCAAAACTTTTTCTCTTTTTTTTAATAAATAAATCTTTCCAATGCACTTAGCCATGGCAGTTGCGCTTTGTTGGCACTGTGAACGATACAACTTTCATATCCAAAAGCGCTAATGCTCTCTACTTGTACTTAAATCAATTAAAAATATGCTAAGCCTTGTAAGACGATGAAGCCACAATTGTAGATGCTAGCAGCAGAGTCGTCGGAAGGTCCGAATTGAGGTTGCAAATCCTCCAAGATGAATGAGACCCGTAAGCTGATCGTAGCACTCCACTACTAGAGATTTGTACACTCTAAAGAAGATCTATGCTATGCTCTAGATGAGATGTTTGTAGGTATGCTGAGCTTTAGAACCAAGCGATGAAGCAACACACAACTTAGGCATCGTTGCAATCATGTTGAGCTTTAAAATAGGGCTATGAAGTGGCACACCACTTAGAAAGCGATCCTTCTGAGATGGAGTGTCATGGTGTTGAGCGCTCTACGAGAGCTTCGAGAATAAGAGCGTGGTGGCGGAGCAAGTATCAATGGGTGAGCTAGAAAAGCAGATGACCAGAGCTTTGAGAATGAGAGTGTGGTGATGGAACAAGTGTCAATGGGTGAGCTAGGGAAGTAGATGGCCAGATCTTCTTACATAAACCAATTCCTAGTCCCTCTGAGACTCCTTAATGCCTATGAAATTTTTCCAAAATGCTCAGCAACTCCACAGCCACATCTGTGGGTCTCTAGAGACCCTTAAATGTTTGGGAAATAGAACCTTAAAAAGAGTCTGATTTGTGATCTCAAAATAGATTTACTGCTAATATCTTTGTTTCTCTGAATCTGTCTCATAGGCAGAGACCTGCATTTAGCTTGAGAGATTTGACTAACTACCTTGTTCTCTAGATACATTGATGATGATACTACCTGCTTGGCTGGGTTGCAACTTAGGATGTTGTAAACAAAAAAGGTATGCTCCTTAGTTTGTTTTTACTTTACTTCTGCATGTGTTGTTTTGCTATAAGCAATCTAGATCTATTTCTTTTAGAAGTATCACTCATGGTCTCTATAATCGAGCAAGCTTTAGTCCTTTAAAGCCACTACCAAAAGAATATATTTATCTAGACTCCATAGTATCTAGACATAGTATCCAAGCTGGTTGTTGTTGCCCTATAGTGACTTAGAACATTGACTACAGCTAGTATTTCAATCTTGCTCTTCTTATATTACTTAATGATACTATCTATATTGCTAGCCTGGTACTGTTGCTTGCTGAGAGCTTTAGTGATGATGCTTTAGAGGGACAAATCAATGCTTGTGAGAGACCTTCCCACTCAAGAGGCCATATATACAGGTTAGGAGAACCCTTAGTGTATGCGGCACACTCGCTCGCACCAGTTGACTAGGCTCACATTCCAACAATTTGCATCAAATACATAGAACTTTGCATTGTTTTCTACATGAAGCTACAATCTACACTCAATCTTTTCCAAAGTTGCACTCGATTTATCAGGACAACACTTCTGTGTACTGGTTTTCTTAAACTTCCACAGATTAACACTAATCTTTGAAAACAACCTAATATGAGAAAACAACCTAATATGAGAAAACCACTGTTGTTTAATCTTTATTTGCAAATGTTTGTTGGCATTTTTACCATTTCTTGGTATTTTAACTATTTCTTGAAATTTCAACTGTTTCTTGGAAGTCACAGCAAGAACTATAACAAATAGCAAAGGGATGCAAAGAAGGTGTAGGATTTTGGATAAGTATCACTTATCCACAACTGTGAATCTTTGTACGAATCTTGCTCTCTAAACTTGAATCTTCAATTCTACATTGATCTTGAATTGAATCTTCAATGTTCTTCAACTCTACACTAAAATCTTTGACTCTATACTTGAGACTACTGCACAAAAAAATATATTTTTTAACTGTATTAATACTCTTCTTCACAAAAGGAAGACTAGAATGGAACGATCATAAAGCTGAGATATGGGTTATTATTTATGATATTAAAGAGATAATCTCATACAAAGAACCATGATGCCTAAGTGAGTTAATCTCTCACCAAGAGGATGCAAAAAGACTTCCATAAACCAAGGCTCCAAGAACAAACAGAATGTCTAGGAGAGATAATGTCCAAAGATCATAAACAGTCATAAAAGTCATAAAGGGCACAAATGACAACCGTGGCCCCCTTATATACTTGAGTCCATGAACATGGTCCTAAGCCTAATATAAAATTAGTTGCTCCATTACAAAAACCATCCTCTCCTATATACATGAAATGTAAATCCAAACCATGTAGTCTCCAAATCAATGGCTCTCGATAGAATGGAAAATGTAGAGAGCCAATGTTGGTGATGTGCTTGGCCAATCCCCCCGGATCAAATGGATAGCTACCCATGTCGATGATGTAGCTCGCTATATATCCACTTGGATCAAATAGATAGCGCAAGTGTGGACCATCCAACCATGGAACAAATGTGTGACCCTCTGGCTTTTTGAGAAGGAAGTATCCAAGCTCTTTGTCCAAAGTGAAATGATCACCAAAAATACCTCACTTTTGTTTTCTATGGGTGTCAAGACGATTCTATTTTCTTTAGAATCAGGACATTTACTTTTGGATGCAATATATGTCTATATACCTATTGACACATGGTTCGGCTCATGCCCATATGCCTATTGATGCAGTGGATCATATCTTTGACTTTTCAAGCGATGCTACATAGGATGATAGCATTGGTTTCCTCTTACCCTCGTATGATGCCAACCTTGAGACATGTTCTTTTGGTTCCTATGGGTGTCGACACAATCCTATTTATTGATGCTAAATGGGATGATGGCCTTGGTTTGCTCTTACCCTTGCATGACGCCAACCTTGACATATGTTCTTTTGGTTCCTTCTGCGAGTGCCGCCATGATCCTATTTTCTTTGGAGCCAGGACATTTACAAAATTTTGGGTGCAGTATATGCCATTTGACATGATCCAACTGTATCAATGGATATATGGGCATGAGCCAAACCGTGCATCATCTCCTCATGTGCAAAACCCTTTATGTGTGTATGATGATCCAAGATAACAATTTGATCATCGACATCATCATAGTACTACATCACTTGAAAATGAAGAGGTATCCTCACACAAAAGGTAAATGTTTTCGTCTCTTAAATCATCATCTATGGCATCCCCAAGGTCTGCAAGGTCATCCTCGTAAACATGGTCTATCTCCATCAATAGTTCCCCTATGTGACCTACATCCGATAACAAATCTATCTCCAACAATATAAGATCTAAGGATATATCTAGATCAAATGCAAATCTCTCAAGATATATGTCATATGATCACCCACGGATGTGGCTGTCGAGTTGCTGAGCATTTTGGGAAAATTTCATAGGCATTAAGGAGTCTCAGAGGGACTAGGAATTGGTTTATGTAAGAAGATCTGGCCATCTACTTCCCTAGCTCACCCATTGACGCTTTTGGTTCTTCCACCACCACACTCTCATTCTCAAAGCTCTGGTCATCTGCTTCTCTAGCTCACCCATTGATACTTGCTCCGCCACCACGCTCTTATTCTCAAAGCTCTCGCATAGCGCTCAACACCATGACACTCCATCTCATAAGGATCGCTTTCTAAGTGGTGTGCCACTTCATAGCCCTGTTTTAAAGCTCAACATGATTGCAACGATGCCTAAGTTTTGCGTTGCTTCATTGCTTGGTTCTAAAGCTTAGCATACCTACACTACAAACATCTCATCTAGAGCATAGCATAGATCTTCTATAGAGTGTACAAATCTCTAGTAGTGGAGTGCTACGATCAGCTTACGGGTCTCATTCATCTTAGAGGATTTGCAAGCTCAATTTGGACCTTCCGACGACTCTGCTAGCATCTACAATTGTCACTTCATTGTCTTACAAGGCTAGCATATTTTTAATTGATTTAAGCACAAGTAGAGCATTAGCGCTTTTGGATATGAAAGTCGTATCGTTCACAGTGCCAACAAAGCGCAACTGCCATGGCTAAGCGCATTGGAAAGATTTATTTATTAAAAAAAAAAGAGAAAAAGTTTTGCATCATCACCGTCACTCAACTAGGAAGCTCTAGGCTCAGCAAACGAGTCCTCATCATGGAGCTCAAGAGAGCTCTCATCTCAGTTCAATAAGTGGTCGCTATCATCGAGTTCACAGCTTTGTAGTTGCCACCATAGGTGCAGAAAAGAGAAAGGAAAAGCTTTTAAATGTTTAGGGTTTTGTTATTTTTACACTTTAGGAATCTCTCCCTTTAAATTGTCTGCACTGTCTTCTGGGCTCTTCGCACCTTTGGTCCAAACCACATTACTCTCTTGTCCACAACACCTTAGTAGGGGTGTTTTGATGCAGCTTGCATCATTTGGATTTTTGTTGTGTTTATACACACAACACGAGCACACTTTGGGGTACTTTCTTGTGAGTTTGTACATGTGCCTTGCCTGGGCTTGTTCACATGCTTTTGCATGTTGCGTATGTTATCGGGGTGATCACGTGCTTGGTGATTATTGGGCTTGTTTATGCGTTGTGTTTCACAGCCTTCATACATTTTGGGATTATTTACATGCATGGTGTTTAAGGAGGGGTGTTCACATGCTGTGAGTATTCTTGGTGGGGATTCTTTCACATTGTACACACTGATTCGTGTGTTGAGTGTTAGTTGGGCTTGTTCACACATCGTGGGTCACATGTCCTATATGCCTTGTGTTTGAGATGTGTGTTCACACTTGTTGTGCACTGTGTTTTGGTGGTGCATATGCTTTTGGTAGTGCTCACACACAGCCATGGGTTGTTACTTTTAATTTTATCCTTCATTTGATCACCATGGTGGAGAATTCACATTGTCATCAACATCATTCTGACAAAATTTCTGATTGTGATCGTAAGGGAGCTGCTCATGTCATCATAGCTCTATGATTGCTCTTATGATTTTCCTTCTTGTGTCATGTGCTCCATCCATATCTTTTACAGAGTTCACACATGCCTTTGGCATTTCGATGCTTAGGCCTCTACGTCCTCACTCAACTTCTTGCTATCCTGAGGGAGCATATTCATGCCAGTATCATATGTTCGAGCTTCACAGTTTGATGCTTAGGCATTTTCGACATTTGTTTGATGAGAAACAAATATGTGCCAGATGTTTTAGGTGGTCCACACAGTGTTTTCATCACTTCATCGCTTGGCTACATCAACATGGATGGTTTGGTATATTATTTGCATGGGAATGATTAATCTTTTGACGACTTGATTGAGTATCCCACACTCTGGTCATTGTGATTTGTTCCTAAGACATGATGTATTGTATCATACACTCATACACATGATGATGTATTGGACACACACACACACGCGCACACATGATGACATTGATGTGTATCACACAAAAATGCACATGATCATAGTGATGTACGTGCACATGATGCCACTGACATATGCACATGACGATGATGTATGCGATAGTGATGTGTGCAATTCATATCATGTGGGCAACAAGCACAATGAGCATCGACACTTGTATGCCTATCTTCTTTCCTAGACACTTTAGTTGATTGTGGTGACATTTTAGAGGATAGTGTGCATTTGATTAATGATGCGTCCATTAGCACACTCGGGATCGGTATACTCATTAACACACTGAGCATCGACACTTTTGTGCCTATCTTCTTTCCTACAAATCACGTGGACACTTTAGTTGATTGTGGTGGCGACCTTTTAGAGGATAGTGTGCACTTGATTAATGATGCATCCATTAGCACACTTGGGATTAGTATACCCATTAGCACACTCGAGGTCAGTGATACTCTGGATACAAGTGACAAGGACACCTATGAGCATAGATCTGAGTTCTTAGTGTTAGATGCATTAGGCTATTCTTTTAGGATTTCTATTTGTGGAGATATCGCTGATATGTCCAATACTTCTAGTATTCATTGCGCATTCTTGGCAGTCTTCATGTGGATAGAGTTCATGTGTTTAAGCAATAGAGGATAGTGCATGAGAGTAGTGATGATTGTATTGAGGTGACACATCGTAGTAGGATTATACGTATTGATCATGTCCATAGTAGATCATATGACATATATCTTGAGAGATTTGCATTTGATCTAGACATATCCTTAGATCCTATATTGTTGGAGATAGATTTGTTATCGGATGTAGGTCACATAGGGGAACTATTGATGGAGATAGACCATGTTTACGAGGATGACCTTGCAGACCTTGGATAGATGACGATTTAAGAGACGATAACATTTACCTTTCATGTGAGGATACCTCTTCATTTTTCAGTGATGTAATACTATGATGATGTTGATGATCAAATTGTTATCTTGGATCATCATACACACATAAAGGGTTTTGCACATGAGGAGATGATGCACGGTTTGGCTCATGCCCATATATCCATTGATACAGTGGATCATGTCAAATGGCATATACTGCACCCAAAATTTTGTAAATGTCCTGGCTCCAAAGAAAATAGGATCATGTCGGCACCCGGATAAGGAAGCAAAAGAACATGTGTCAAGGTTGGCATCATGCAAGGGTAAGAGCAAACCAAGGCCATCATCCCATTTAGCATCAATTGAAAAGTCAAAGACATGACCACCACTGCATCAAGTATAGGGGCATGAGTTGAACAAAAAAAGTAAATGTCCCGGGCGCTCCAAAGAAAATAGGATTGTGTCGACACCCATAGGAACTAAAAGAAGATGTCTCAAGGTTGGCATCATACGAGGGTAAGTGGAAACCAATGCCGTCGTGCTATGTAGCATCGCTCGAAAAGTCAAACATATGATCCACTGCATCAATAGGCATATGGACATGAGCCAAACCATGCGTCAATAGGTATATAGACATATATTGCATCCAAAAGTAAATGTCCCGATTCTAAAGAAAATAGAATTGTCGACACCCATAGAAAACAAAAGTGAGGTATTTTTGGTGGTCATTTCACTTTGGACAAGGAGCTTGGATACTTCCTTCTCAGGCCACTGGGTCACACATTTGTTCCATGGTTGGATGGTCCACAGTTGGGCTATCTATTAAATCCAAGTGGATGTATAGCGAGCTACATCATCGACATGCGTAGCTATCCATTTGATCCGGGAGGATTGGCCAAGCACATCACCAACATTGGGTCTCTACATTTTCCATTCTATCCAGGCAATTCGAGAGCCATTGATTTGGAGTCTACATGGTTTGTATTTACATTTCATGTATGCAGGAGGGGATGGTTTTTGTAATGGAGCAACTACTTTTTTACTAGGCTTAGGACCATGTTCATGGACTCAAGTATATAAGGGGGTCACGGTTGTCATTTGTGCCCTTTGTGACTTTTATGACCGTTTATGATCTTTGGACATTATCTCTCCTAGACATTTTGTTTGTTCTTGGAGCCTTGGTTTATAGAAGTCTTTTTGCATCCTCTTGGTGAGAGGTTAACTCACTTAGGCATCATGGTTGTTTGTATGAGATTCTCTTTAATATCGTAAATAATAACCCATATCTCAGCTTTATGATCATTCCGTTCTAGTCTTCCTTTTGTGAAGAAGAGTATTAATACAGTTACAAAATATAATTTTTGTGCAGTAGTCTCAAGTAGAGTCAAAGATTTTAGTGTAGAGTTAAGGAACATTGAAGATTCAATTCAAGATCAATGTAGAATTGAAGATTCAAGTTTAGAGAGCAAGATTCGTGCAAAGATTCATAGTTGTGGATGAGTGATACTTATCAAAATCCTACACCTTCTTTCCATCCCTTTGCTATTTGTTATAGTTCTAGCTGTGACTTCCAAGAAACAGTTGAAATATCAAGAAATAGTTAAAATACCAAGAAATGGTAAAAATGCCAACAAACGTTTGCAAATAAAGATTAAACAACAGTGGTTTTCTCATATTAGGTTGTTTACAACTCAATTGGACTAACTCAATTGGACTAGCACTAATCTTTAGAGATTAGTGTTAATCTGTGGAAGTTTAAGAAAACCAGTACAGAAGTGTTGTCTTGATAAATCAAGTGCAATTTTGGAAAAGATTGAGTGTAGATTGAAGCTTAATGTAAAAAACAATACAAAGTTCTATGTATTTGATGCAAATACAGAGTATGGCCCTGTTGGAAATTGAGCCTAGTCAATTGGTGCGAGCGAGTGTGCCGCATACACCAAGGGTTCTCCTAACCTGCATATATGGCCTCTTGAGTGGGAAGGTCTCTCACAAGAATTGATTTGTCCCTCTAAAGCATCATTACTTAGCTTTGCAAAAGCTCTCAGCAAGCAACAGTACCAGGCTAGCAATATAGATAGTATCATTAAGGGTCACACATGGGAAATGGAGAGTCAAGAGTCACTTGAGGGCCCTCCTATATAATAGGGGCATAAAGAGCAAGATTGAAATACTAGCAGTAGTCAATGTTCTAAGTCACTATAGAGCAACAACAACCATCTTGGATACTATGCCTAGATACTATGGAGTTTAGATAAATATATTCTTTTGGTCGTGGCTTTAAAGGACTAAAGCTTGTTCGATTATAGAGACCATGAGTGATACTTCTAAAAGAAATAGATCTGGATTGCTTATAGAAAAACAACACATGCAGAAGTAAAGTAAAAACAAACTAAGGAGCATACCTTTTTTGTTTACAACATCCTAAGTTGCAACCCAGCCAAGCAAGTAGTATCATCATCAATGTATCTAGAGAACAAGGTAGTTAGTCAAATCTCTCAAGCTAAATGCAGGTCTCTGCCTGTGAGACAGATTGAGATAGTAACCCCATGGTTGTTTTCCAATGTTGTGGTAGCCTTGGTATAGAGAAACAAGAAATTAGCAGTAAATCTATTTTGAGATCACAAATCAGACTCTTTTTAAGGTTCTATTTCCCAAACATTTAAGGGTCTCTACCCACAGATGTGGCTGTGGAGTTGCTGAGCATTTTGGGAAAATTTCATAGCATTAAGGAGTCTCAGAGGGACTAGGAATTGGTTTGTGTAAGAAGATCTGGCCATCTACTTCCCTAGCTCACCCATTGACACTTGCTTCTTCCACCACCACACTCTCACTCTTAAAGCTCTGGTCATTTGTTTCTCTAGCTTACCCATTGATACCTTGCTACGCCACCACGCTCTTATTCTCGAAGCTCTTGCACAGCGCTCAACACCATGACACTCCATCTCAGAAGGATCGCTTTCTAAGTGGTGTGCCACTTCATAGCCCTGTTTTAAAGCTCAACATGATTGCAACGATGCCTAAGTTGTGTGTTGCTTCATCTCTTGATTCTAAAGCTCAGCATACCTACAAACATCTCATCTAGAGCATAGTATAGATCTTCTATAGAGTGTACAAATCTCTAGTAGTGGAGTGCTACGATCAGCTTACGGGTCTCATTCATCTTGGAGGATTTGCAAGCTCAATTCGGACCCTCCAACGACTCTGCTAGCAACTACAATTGTCGCTTCATCGTCTTACAAGGCTTAGCATATTTTTAATTGATTTAAGCACAAGTAGAGCATTAGAGCTTTTGGATATGAAAGTTGTATCGTTAACAGTGCCAACTGTAACGTACCCATCTTCACTAATAAAGAAATGTCCATGTAATTATGAGTTTTTATAGTATAAATATCAATAATTTTATTATTTGAGTCATTTCCAATTAGAATCTTCAAATTCTGAGCCCAAATTTGGAATCTGCGCGCGATTTTACCCTAATATAGGATTTTACAGCATCCAAAACGGACACCGGATCAAAGCTTATACGCTAATTTCAATCATTTTAGTTAGAAAATGGCGACCTTTAAACCTTAATAAATGCACGACCGCACGTCCATTTGACGAACGGTCTGAACCCCTGCGACCAGGAGAACCTCCCGGACAAAAAAATTTTTCGCCCCCCGGGGCGGTCCGGCACGCAAATCGAGGCGGGCGCCCCAAATTTGGGTACCCCGCCCCAAATTTTGGTCCGTACACTTACTAGGGCGCCCGTACAATGGCCGCCCAAGAACCAAAGGACGGCCGCCCACTGTTTGGTCCACACGTACCCTTGGGCGGACACCCAGACCGGATAAGGTACATGCGTACCACTCCTTTCCCAGACAGCCAGCACCGTACCTTTCCCGTAGACCCATGCAGACCACTGGTCCAGAGCCTTTGAAGGTACACCGTCCTTTCGTCCCTGCTTTGCGCAGCGCCCGCACCCTCACCCCTCAGCTATATAAACCCCCGGGGTGCTCCTCAGTCGGCACGCACTTCTGTGTAGCGTATGCCCTGTTGTGCTGCTGTCCGTACCGCCGTACCGTACTTGCTGCAAGTACAGCCGCCCTTGCAGCCACCCCTCTCACAGCCCCTCATTTGGCTCTTTTCAGATAAGCCAATTTTCCTCCATCCTCCTCTTGCCATGGACCAGTGTCCTTAACTCTTCTCCCCCCCCCCCCCCCCGTGTGAATAGACTTACAGAGAGGCTTGCAGCCACCCCTCCCAGCCCTCTCCACGTTTTTGCCTTTGGCCTTAAGGACACCCTCACAATTCCCCCCCCCCCCCCCCCATTTGCGTAGACTTTAGTAAGGGATTTTTTACTCAAGCAAGGGTTCGTGCGCCATTTTCTTTTGCTCATACGGTGAGCAAACGAGCTCGGAATTCAGATCCGACTGAAGCGTTTCGATCGCAGCAGCGAGCTCTACAAGGCGACACCTACGATGGCCTCATCTCGGAGACGGCAAAATATTGCCTCAAGAGGCGCACGTAACAACGAGATGGAGGGAGATGCGCCCAACGCGGCTCCAGTCCCTTTTCAAGCCGCTCAAGGAAACGGTGGCCAGGTTAGATTGGTTAATTTTCAAAAGAAGAGATTTTTTTTCTTAATTTAGTATTTATAAATGGTGTCTTTTCCTCTTAAAACGACGACATAAAAATTATATGAAATTATGAATTATGTGATGTTGTTTTCGATAAATTACGTGAAATTGCTATCTTCATGAATTGTGAATGCTATGCTTAGAAAATTGCATTGAAGATTGTTATCTTTGGAATTCAAGATTTTTTTTGGCTTCAACGCTAACTCCGTTCCGTGCTTGTGTAGCCGGGCGGCGTCGTTAGCAAAGCCCGGTAATGGTCCAAGGTATCCCTCATACCTTTGGAGGAATAAGGATCGCCGGTTGAGGCGAGAGATTATGAGGCTGCCTAGTTCTGAGGGCCCAGGCTAGTGCGGTAAATAAGCCCACCCTAGTGCGCAGACATCCCTCTGAGGGGCGGGAGGATCGAGCGATGGAGCCTGAGAGGGCGACAGGCCGGCTTGAGTCCTCGCCAGCGGCCGACGATGAGGTGTATGGTCCCGTAGGGTTTTGCCCAGCATGTAGAGGCTGGAAGGCCGAATTCTAGATCATCGGCAGAATAAGAATAAGAGAGCCGGATTGGCTTGTATGGAAATGGATTCATGTATAAACTTTTTATATAATTGCATCTTGTCTTTGGTATGATTGTATTGTGTAAGAAGGCTGTTATAACGAACCTTGTGAAGAAGGGCCCTAATTAAGGAATATGCTTATTTATGTCAAACAGTGTGGTAGTATTAATTAGAAAACAAATTGATGCGTGAGTAGGGTGGAAAGTGGGAGGATGGAATGCCCTGACGGCACCATCCTACGGATGGGTGGACCCGATTAGTCGGGTAGCTTTCCAACAAATTAAGTGGAAGCCCTACGTTAGATAGTTAGGTTCTTGGGCAACTCTATTCAAGAGACTAGGTCAGCGGCTGTGCCTTGCATAAGATGAGGAAAAAAGCGTTGTCCCTAGAAATCAAGTCTAAGTAGTTGCCCAATTTTTGATCAATTGCCCTATGGGTGATTTGATGTTTAGGAAATCACGCTCCCCCTGCGGGATAGAGCTAGGTCATACCTATGAATCGTATCCTTGAATCTCTACAGGGTCAAGGTGTCGATGAATAGGAAATTTTTCCTAAGATAAGACTTAGCGGACTATCTTAAGTGTTTCTCCCATTTTTAGAGGGAGGAACCTTACAATTGGTATCAGAGCAAGTTTGACTCCTAGGAATTGCAGTTTAAGGATTGTTTTGTAATAAATGTTTTACCTAACATAATGCTAATTAGTAAAGACATCCTACTAAAACAAATAAGATTGAAATGATGTTTGAATGCTTGTAGGAAGAGGAAGATGCCTACTCCAAATTTCTAGTTTTCCAATGCATCTTCGAGACTGCTAGTCACTCCTCGAATTTCGAGTTTCGCGACACCATGATGCAGATATTAGAGAAGATATCCCTCCCTCATTTCTCTCGTATTCAGAGAGGATGGGGCAGAGATTTCTGGAGTCGTGGGCCGAGATACTTCTTCATCCGAGCAGATCAGACTGGGAACCTCACCACCGACCTTAAGCGGATTCGTTGGATTGAGAAGCTGAAGATGGTCCGCTTATTTTGGTTCGTCGGTACCCCCAGGGACGACACCTCGGTGACTATAGATGGGGTTCGCATACCTCAGGATCGTTGGGTGTATGACAAAGTGATGCAGGTCTTACCTGCTGATAGAGTAGCAGTGTTAGGACCCACCCCGATCCAGAGTTTACCACCCTTACCATCAGTTTTTAGAGTCTTAGAAACTACAGCGGAACCCCCATATTTCACACATGTGGACCGCTCTACCCTTATGTCACAGTGAAGCCTAGGAATTTCCCTTGATGTCAAATAAGACTAATTATATTAGTCTCAGATCTTTGTAATAAAACTTGTCCTTGTAAATATTTGGAAATAAAATAATTTCAATGTTTTACTCTCCAAAAATTAAGCGTTGTGCAAATATGAATCTTGTAATCTTAAAAATTGTTTTTACGATGATGGCCAGGATGACCACCCTCCTCTTCCCAATGCGCTTTATACCGATACCCAGGAGAAGAAGCTCCTGCTCAAGCAAATGCAACCTCCCTCCTTTAAAGGAGAAGGTTCAAAGGTTGAGAAGGATGCTGAAGTCTGGATTGAGGCGATGGACGATTATTTCTCTGCTGCCGGTACTGGAGTAGCAAATCAGTCTATGCTCGCACGGTTTCGCCTCACTGGAGATGCTAAACTATGGTGGAAACAGTGGTGCCGTGACAAGGAGGTCACCGAGCATTCTCAAACGTGGGAAGACATCAAGCAGGCAGTGAAGGAAAGATATCTTCCTCCATCCCATGAATCCATAAAGATGAATGAGTTTTTTAGTCTTAGACAGTGCACCTTAACTCTTGAGGATTATTATTCCAAATTTATTACCCTTCGGAAGTATGCCCCAGCTATGACTACTTCCCAGCAAGTGGCTCGTTTCTGCCAAGGGCTAAATGAACCCCTAGATTCCCGCCTTGAAGCAATGAGGCCAACCACTTTACAGGATGCTCTAATACGGGCAAAGCCCCTTGTGAAAGAAATGAAGGCTAACAAACCAAAGAATCAAAAGAGATCTTACCCTGAGGCAAACCTTAGAGATCAACCCTACAAGAAACCTCAACAGAATTTCCCCTACTACAACAGAGGGCGACAAGGCAACTCTTTTGCCCCCCGCTCGTATGCTGCTTCTTCTAGAGAAGGCCCTCTGTGTTTTGAGTGCAATGAGCCGGGACACTTTAGAGCCAACTGTCCCAAGTTGGCAACATCATTCCCCCAAGGTAACAGAGGAAATCAAGGCCGTGGAACCCCTACCCACCAAGGTGCAAGAGGCAGTGGTCGTGGCAGAGGCCGTGGAGGAACAGTTGCTAGAACTGCCTGTGTTATAAGTGAAGAACCAACCTTGGAAGAGGCTGAAGAAGAGCGCGCCACCGTCCATGCGGCGGTAGAACACCAAGGTCCGAATAAACAATTTGGTGTAATCCAAACCCCCGCCACTCATCACGGTAAGCCATTTCAGCTTTTGATTGATTGTGGCAGTACCCATTCATTCCTTTCTCCTAGGTGCTTGCAAAAATTAAACTTGAGTCAAAAATCGGCTAGAAAAATGATTGTAGAGTTAGCCAGTGGGAAAGAAGTAGTATCTCGCCACTCTATAGGAAACCTTGATTTTGAGCTGGGTAATGAGCAAACTCACGGTCACTTTAGAGTCTTGCCATTAGGAATTTATGATGGAATCCTTGGGATGGATTGGTTAATTGCAAACAAAGCTAGCATTCATTGTAACCAGGGGAGTATCACTTTTGAAAATGAGCATGGCCAAGTAATATCTGTTCAGGGGATCACAGGAAAACCTAAGTCTAGAGTAGTCAAGGCAAAACATCTTCTCAAGGGAACACGTAAGGGTCAGCAAGTTTTCTTAGTCAAACTCAACAAAGTCATTGAACCTAGTATGGAGACAGAACCCTCTTGGCTCCAAGAATTCTCTGACATCTTCCCTGACGAGCTTACAGGGTTACCACCTCCTCGAGAAGTCGACCATGAAATCGAGGTGATCCCTGGAGCTCAACCCGTCTCAAAAACTCCCTATAAAATGTCCCTTCCTGAAGCCATTGAACTTAAGGAGCAACTTTCCCAACTCATTGAACAAGGATTTGTACGCCCCAGTAGCTCTCCTTGGGGAGCACCTGTTCTTTTCCAAAAAAAGAAGGACGGGACTCTCCGCCTCTGCATAGATTATCGAGGGCTAAATCAAGTCACTGTCAAGAATAAGTATCCTATTCCTCGCATCGATGAACTTCTTGACAGGCTTCATGGGGCCAAAGTCTTTTCAAAAATAGATTTGAGGTCTGGTTACTATCAGATCAAAGTCAAGGAAGCAGATATACCCAAAACAGCCTTCAATACCCGTTATGGCCACTATGAGTTTACTGTAATGTCATTCGGGTTAACCAATGCTCCTGCAACCTTCAACCGCCTAATGCAAGATATATTCCGCCCGTACTTGGATGAGTTTGTGCTTGTTTTCTTTGATGACATCCTAATCTACTCCAAATCAATGGAAGAGCATGAGGAGCATGTGCGTAGAGTTCTGCAATTACTGCGCAGACACAAACTCTATGCCAAGAAGAGCAAATGTACCTTCTTTACTCAGCAAATTGAGTATCTTGGATTCATCGTCTCCAAGGATGGCATCTCAGTAGACCCTGCCAAGGTCAAGGATATTCTAGATTGGCCACCCCCTAAATCAGTTCGTGAAGTTCGTGGATTCTTGGGAATCACGGGTTGGTATAGGATTTTTATCAAAGATTATGCCTTGGTAGCTGCACCCTTGACAGATCTTCTTAAGAAGGATTGCAAAATAGTGTGGTTGCCAATCCATCAAAACAGCTTTGATCAGCTGAAAGTCATTATTACTTCTGCCCCAGTCTTAAAGCTTCCTGATTTCTCCAAGGAATTTGAAGTGGTTACCGATGCTAGTAGTCTAGCACTTGGTGGTGTCTTAGGCCAAGAAGGAAGACCAGTCGCTTATACTTCCCGCAAGCTGAAGCAATATGAAGCAAACTATGCCACCCATGATTTGGAACTCTTAGCAGTTGTTCATTGCCTCAAATTATGGAGACATTATCTCTTGGGAGGCAAATTCCTGCTTGTAACTGACCACAAAAGTCTAAAGTGGATCTTCACCCAGCCTAACCTCAACATGCGGCAAAGAAGATGGATTGAAATTCTACAAGAATATGATTTCGACATCAAATTCCGCCCTGGGAAAGATAATGTGGTAGCTGATGCACTTAGCCGCAAATCTTTCTTGAATGCAATTTCAATGCCAAATAATCCCATACTGGTCAAGGTGGAAGAAGTCTCATCTCATGACCCAGATTATCAAAGGATGATAAAGTTAGTAGAAGAAGGGGGACATTCAGAGAAAGAGAAGAATCTAATCAAGGGATACTCCACTCATGAAGGAAGCCTCTACTTCAATCACAGGCTATGTATCCCTAAGGATCCTGCTTTAAAGAAACTAGTCCTCCATGAAGCCCATGATAGCCCTGCTGCAGGACACCCAGGTTATGCAAAAACATTAAATGCAGTAAGAAGGAGCTTTCATTGGGCAGGCTTGAAAAATGATGTGCTTCGGTACTTGAAACAATGTCTCTCATGCCAAAGGATCAAGGCTGAAAGAGTCAAGATGCCTGGAAAGCTTCAACCCTTAGATATTCCCCAAATGAAGTGGGAGTGCATTAGTATGGATTTTGTCACAAGTCTCCCCACTGTTCAAGGAGGATATGACTCCATTCTAGTAGTAGTAGACTTACTTACCAAAGTAGCTCACCTTATACCGGCAAAGAAGACCTTCAAAGCTTCTGATGTTGCTCGTATATTCATCAAGGAAGTCTTCAAACTTCATGGTCTCCCAAAAAGGATAGTAAGTGATCGGGATTCTGACTTCACCTCAAAATTCTGGCAGTCTTTATTTCAAGCTCTGGGGACTCAGCTTTGCTTTAGCACAGCTTATCATCCAGAGACCGATGGCCAGACTGAAAGAGTCAATCAAGTAATTGAAGACATTCTCAGAGCATACTGTGGACGGGAACCCAGGAGGTGGATTCAATACCTTCCTCTGGTAGAATTTGCCTACAATGCGTCTTATCATCAAAGCATAGGGATGTCACCATTCAAAGCACTCTATGGGCAAGAATGCTTGTCTCCTCTAAATTTCTCTGATCCAACCATAAGAGTTGAGGCATCCAGGAGAATGCTCGAAGAGATGGAGGAACAAACCAAAGCTATCCAAAGGGATATTAAAGCTGCCCAAGATCGACAAAAGCATTATGCTGACAACAAGAGGTCTGAAAGGATCTTCAAGGAAGGAGACAAAGTTCTTCTACGAGTGCGCCCCAAACGAAGTTCTCTATCACTTGGGAAATATAAGAAGCTCAGCCCTAGGTATTGTGGTCCTTATACAGTTATCAAGTGTCTAGGTAAAAGTGCCTATAAACTCCAACTTCCAGCCCATATCAAAGTCCATAATGTATTTCATGTAAGTCTGTTAAAGCCATATGTCCCCAGTCTCGATCATATTCTTGATGATGAACAAGTTGTAATCCCTACTCAAGGAGTCCTTGAATTACAGCCCAATAGCATCATAGATTCTAGGGAAAGGCAACTCCGAAATAGAACTCTTGTAGAACATCTAGTTCAGTGGAAAGATTACCCTGAAGAGGATGCAACTTGGGAAGATGAAGCTACACTCTTAAAGGATTATCCCCAATTCATGACGAGATGAGGACATCTCGATTTCTTTAAGGGGGGAAGGATGTAACGTACCCATCTTCACTAATAAAGAAATGTCCATGTAATTATGAGTTTTTATAGTATAAATATCAATAATTTTATTATTTGAGTCATTTCCAATTAGAATCTTCAAATTCTGAGCCCAAATTTGGAATCTGCGCGCGATTTTACCCTAATATAGGATTTTACAGCATCCAAAACGGACACCGGATCAAAGCTTATACGCTAATTTCAATCATTTTAGTTAGAAAATGGCGACCTTTAAACCTTAATAAATGCACGACCGCACGTCCATTTGACGAACGGTCTGAACCCCTGCGACCAGGAGAACCTCCCGGACAAAAAAATTTTTCGCCCCCCGGGGCGGTCCGGCACGCAAATCGAGGCGGGCGCCCCAAATTTGGGTACCCCGCCCCAAATTTTGGTCCGTACACTTACTAGGGCGCCCGTACAATGGCCGCCCAAGAACCAAAGGACGGCCGCCCACTGTTTGGTCCACACGTACCCTTGGGCGGACACCCAGACCGGATAAGGTACATGCGTACCACTCCTTTCCCAGACAGCCAGCACCGTACCTTTCCCGTAGACCCATGCAGACCACTGGTCCAGAGCCTTTGAAGGTACACCGTCCTTTCGTCCCTGCTTTGCGCAGCGCCCGCACCCTCACCCCTCAGCTATATAAACCCCCGGGGTGCTCCTCAGTCGGCACGCACTTCTGTGTAGCGTATGCCCTGTTGTGCTGCTGTCCGTACCGCCGTACCGTACTTGCTGCAAGTACAGCCGCCCTTGCAGCCACCCCTCTCACAGCCCCTCATTTGGCTCTTTTCAGATAAGCCAATTTTCCTCCATCCTCCTCTTGCCATGGACCAGTGTCCTTAACTCTTCTCCCCCCCCCCCCCCCGTGTGAATAGACTTACAGAGAGGCTTGCAGCCACCCCTCCCAGCCCTCTCCACGTTTTTGCCTTTGGCCTTAAGGACACCCTCACAATTCCCCCCCCCCATTTGCGTAGACTTTAGTAAGGGATTTTTTACTCAAGCAAGGGTTCGTGCGCCATTTTCTTTTGCTCATACGGTGAGCAAACGAGCTCGGAATTCAGATCCGACTGAAGCGTTTCGATCGCAGCAGCGAGCTCTACAAGGCGACACCTACGATGGCCTCATCTCGGAGACGGCAAAATATTGCCTCAAGAGGCGCACGTAACAACGAGATGGAGGGAGATGCGCCCAACGCGGCTCCAGTCCCTTTTCAAGCCGCTCAAGGAAACGGTGGCCAGGTTAGATTGGTTAATTTTCAAAAGAAGAGATTTTTTTTCTTAATTTAGTATTTATAAATGGTGTCTTTTCCTCTTAAAACGACGACATAAAAATTATATGAAATTATGAATTATGTGATGTTGTTTTCGATAAATTACGTGAAATTGCTATCTTCATGAATTGTGAATGCTATGCTTAGAAAATTGCATTGAAGATTGTTATCTTTGGAATTCAAGATTTTTTTTGGCTTCAACGCTAACTCCGTTCCGTGCTTGTGTAGCCGGGCGGCGTCGTTAGCAAAGCCCGGTAATGGTCCAAGGTATCCCTCATACCTTTGGAGGAATAAGGATCGCCGATTGAGGCGAGAGATTATGAGGCTGCCTAGTTCTGAGGGCCCAGGCTAGTGCGGTAAATAAGCCCACCCTAGTGCGCAGACATCCCTCTGAGGGGCGGGAGGATCGAGCGATGGAGCCTGAGAGGGCGACAGGCCGGCTTGAGTCCTCGCCAGCGGCCGACGATGAGGTGTATGGTCCCGTAGGGTTTTGCCCAGCATGTAGAGGCTGGAAGGCCGAATTCTAGATCATCGGCAGAATAAGAATAAGAGAGCCGGATTGGCTTGTATGGAAATGGATTCATGTATAAACTTTTTATATAATTGCATCTTGTCTTTGGTATGATTGTATTGTGTAAGAAGGCTGTTATAACGAACCTTGTGAAGAAGGGCCCTAATTAAGGAATATGCTTATTTATGTCAAACAGTGTGGTAGTATTAATTAGAAAACAAATTGATGCGTGAGTAGGGTGGAAAGTGGGAGGATGGAATGCCCTGACGGCACCATCCTACGGATGGGTGGACCCGATTAGTCGGGTAGCTTTCCAACAAATTAAGTGGAAGCCCTACGTTAGATAGTTAGGTTCTTGGGCAACTCTATTCAAGAGACTAGGTCAGCGGCTGTGCCTTGCATAAGATGAGGAAAAAAGCGTTGTCCCTAGAAATCAAGTCTAAGTAGTTGCCCAATTTTTGATCAATTGCCCTATGGGTGATTTGATGTTTAGGAAATCACGCTCCCCCTGCGGGATAGAGCTAGGTCATACCTATGAATCGTATCCTTGAATCTCTACAGGGTCAAGGTGTCGATGAATAGGAAATTTTTCCTAAGATAAGACTTAGCGGACTATCTTAAGTGTTTCTCCCATTTTTAGAGGGAGGAACCTTACAATTGGTATCAGAGCAAGTTTGACTCCTAGGAATTGCAGTTTAAGGATTGTTTTGTAATAAATGTTTTACCTAACATAATGCTAATTAGTAAAGACATCCTACTAAAACAAATAAGATTGAAATGATGTTTGAATGCTTGTAGGAAGAGGAAGATGCCTACTCCAAATTTCTAGTTTTCCAATGCATCTTCGAGACTGCTAGTCACTCCTCGAATTTCGAGTTTCGCGACACCATGATGCAGATATTAGAGAAGATATCCCTCCCTCATTTCTCTCGTATTCAGAGAGGATGGGGCAGAGATTTCTGGAGTCGTGGGCCGAGATACTTCTTCATCCGAGCAGATCAGACTGGGAACCTCACCACCGACCTTAAGCGGATTCGTTGGATTGAGAAGCTGAAGATGGTCCGCTTATTTTGGTTCGTCGGTACCCCCAGGGACGACACCTCGGTGACTATAGATGGGGTTCGCATACCTCAGGATCGTTGGGTGTATGACAAAGTGATGCAGGTCTTACCTGCTGATAGAGTAGCAGTGTTAGGACCCACCCCGATCCAGAGTTTACCACCCTTACCATCAGTTTTTAGAGTCTTAGAAACTACAGCGGAACCCCCATATTTCACACATGTGGACCGCTCTACCCTTATGTCACAGTGAAGCCTAGGAATTTCCCTTGATGTCAAATAAGACTAATTATATTAGTCTCAGATCTTTGTAATAAAACTTGTCCTTGTAAATATTTGGAAATAAAATAATTTCAATGTTTTACTCTCCAAAAATTAAGCGTTGTGCAAATATGAATCTTGTAATCTTAAAAATTGTTTTTACGATGATGGCCAGGATGACCACCCTCCTCTTCCCAATGCGCTTTATACCGATACCCAGGAGAAGAAGCTCCTGCTCAAGCAAATGCAACCTCCCTCCTTTAAAGGAGAAGGTTCAAAGGTTGAGAAGGATGCTGAAGTCTGGATTGAGGCGATGGACGATTATTTCTCTGCTGCCGGTACTGGAGTAGCAAATCAGTCTATGCTCGCACGGTTTCGCCTCACTGGAGATGCTAAACTATGGTGGAAACAGTGGTGCCGTGACAAGGAGGTCACCGAGCATTCTCAAACGTGGGAAGACATCAAGCAGGCAGTGAAGGAAAGATATCTTCCTCCATCCCATGAATCCATAAAGATGAATGAGTTTTTTAGTCTTAGACAGTGCACCTTAACTCTTGAGGATTATTATTCCAAATTTATTACCCTTCGGAAGTATGCCCTAGCTATGACTACTTCCCAGCAAGTGGCTCGTTTCTGCCAAGGGCTAAATGAACCCCTAGATTCCCGCCTTGAAGCAATGAGGCCAACCACTTTACAGGATGCTCTAATACGGGCAAAGCCCCTTGTGAAAGAAATGAAGGCTAACAAACCAAAGAATCAAAAGAGATCTTACCCTGAGGCAAACCTTAGAGATCAACCCTACAAGAAACCTCAACAGAATTTCCCCTACTACAACAGAGGGCGACAAGGCAACTCTTTTGCCCCCCGCTCGTATGCTGCTTCTTCTAGAGAAGGCCCTCTGTGTTTTGAGTGCAATGAGCCGGGACACTTTAGAGCCAACTGTCCCAAGTTGGCAACATCATTCCCCCAAGGTAACAGAGGAAATCAAGGCCGTGGAACCCCTACCCACCAAGGTGCAAGAGGCAGTGGTCGTGGCAGAGGCCGTGGAGGAACAGTTGCTAGAACTGCCTGTGTTATAAGTGAAGAACCAACCTTGGAAGAGGCTGAAGAAGAGCGCGCCACCGTCCATGCGGCGGTAGAACACCAAGGTCCGAATAAACAATTTGGTGTAATCCAAACCCCCGCCACTCATCACGGTAAGCCATTTCAGCTTTTGATTGATTGTGGCAGTACCCATTCATTCCTTTCTCCTAGGTGCTTGCAAAAATTAAACTTGAGTCAAAAATC
Source organism: Cibotium barometz (assembly GCF_041138505.1). Classification (NCBI taxonomy): domain Eukaryota; kingdom Viridiplantae; phylum Streptophyta; class Polypodiopsida; order Cyatheales; family Cibotiaceae; genus Cibotium; species Cibotium barometz. Next base: position 12,258,056 of record NC_141072.1, on the reverse strand, counting down.
GGCTAGAAAAATGATTGTAGAGTTAGCCAGTGGGAAAGAAGTAGTATCTCGCCACTCTATAGGAAACCTTGATTTTGAGCTGGGTAATGAGCAAACTCACGGTCACTTTAGAGTCTTGCCATTAGGAATTTATGATGGAATCCTTGGGATGGATTGGTTAATTGCAAACAAAGCTAGCATTCATTGTAACCAGGGGAGTATCACTTTTGAAAATGAGCATGGCCAAGTAATATCTGTTCAGGGGATCACAGGAAAACCTAAGTCTAGAGTAGTCAAGGCAAAACATCTTCTCAAGGGAACACGTAAGGGTCAGCAAGTTTTCTTAGTCAAACTCAACAAAGTCATTGAACCTAGTATGGAGACAGAACCCTCTTGGCTCCAAGAATTCTCTGACATCTTCCCTGACGAGCTTACAGGGTTACCACCTCCTCGAGAAGTCGACCATGAAATCGAGGTGATCCCTGGAGCTCAACCCGTCTCAAAAACTCCCTATAAAATGTCCCTTCCTGAAGCCATTGAACTTAAGGAGCAACTTTCCCAACTCATTGAACAAGGATTTGTACGCCCCAGTAGCTCTCCTTGGGGAGCACCTGTTCTTTTCCAAAAAAAGAAGGACGGGACTCTCCGCCTCTGCATAGATTATCGAGGGCTAAATCAAGTCACTGTCAAGAATAAGTATCCTATTCCTCGCATCGATGAACTTCTTGACAGGCTTCATGGGGCCAAAGTCTTTTCAAAAATAGATTTGAGGTCTGGTTACTATCAGATCAAAGTCAAGGAAGCAGATATACCCAAAACAGCCTTCAATACCCGTTATGGCCACTATGAGTTTACTGTAATGTCATTCGGGTTAACCAATGCTCCTGCAACCTTCAACCGCCTAATGCAAGATATATTCCGCCCGTACTTGGATGAGTTTGTGCTTGTTTTCTTTGATGACATCCTAATCTACTCCAAATCAATGGAAGAGCATGAGGAGCATGTGCGTAGAGTTCTGCAATTACTGCGCAGACACAAACTCTATGCCAAGAAGAGCAAATGTACCTTCTTTACTCAGCAAATTGAGTATCTTGGATTCATCGTCTCCAAGGATGGCATCTCAGTAGACCCTGCCAAGGTCAAGGATATTCTAGATTGGCCACCCCCTAAATCAGTTCGTGAAGTTCGTGGATTCTTGGGAATCACGGGTTGGTATAGGATTTTTATCAAAGATTATGCCTTGGTAGCTGCACCCTTGACAGATCTTCTTAAGAAGGATTGCAAAATAGTGTGGTTGCCAATCCATCAAAACAGCTTTGATCAGCTGAAAGTCATTATTACTTCTGCCCCAGTCTTAAAGCTTCCTGATTTCTCCAAGGAATTTGAAGTGGTTACCGATGCTAGTAGTCTAGCACTTGGTGGTGTCTTAGGCCAAGAAGGAAGACCAGTCGCTTATACTTCCCGCAAGCTGAAGCAATATGAAGCAAACTATGCCACCCATGATTTGGAACTCTTAGCAGTTGTTCATTGCCTCAAATTATGGAGACATTATCTCTTGGGAGGCAAATTCCTGCTTGTAACTGACCACAAAAGTCTAAAGTGGATCTTCACCCAGCCTAACCTCAACATGCGGCAAAGAAGATGGATTGAAATTCTACAAGAATATGATTTCGACATCAAATTCCGCCCTGGGAAAGATAATGTGGTAGCTGATGCACTTAGCCGCAAATCTTTCTTGAATGCAATTTCAATGCCAAATAATCCCATACTGGTCAAGGTGGAAGAAGTCTCATCTCATGACCCAGATTATCAAAGGATGATAAAGTTAGTAGAAGAAGGGGGACATTCAGAGAAAGAGAAGAATCTAATCAAGGGATACTCCACTCATGAAGGAAGCCTCTACTTCAATCACAGGCTATGTATCCCTAAGGATCCTGCTTTAAAGAAACTAGTCCTCCATGAAGCCCATGATAGCCCTGCTGCAGGACACCCAGGTTATGCAAAAACATTAAATGCAGTAAGAAGGAGCTTTCATTGGGCAGGCTTGAAAAATGATGTGCTTCGGTACTTGAAACAATGTCTCTCATGCCAAAGGATCAAGGCTGAAAGAGTCAAGATGCCTGGAAAGCTTCAACCCTTAGATATTCCCCAAATGAAGTGGGAGTGCATTAGTATGGATTTTGTCACAAGTCTCCCCACTGTTCAAGGAGGATATGACTCCATTCTAGTAGTAGTAGACTTACTTACCAAAGTAGCTCACCTTATACCGGCAAAGAAGACCTTCAAAGCTTCTGATGTTGCTCGTATATTCATCAAGGAAGTCTTCAAACTTCATGGTCTCCCAAAAAGGATAGTAAGTGATCGGGATTCTGACTTCACCTCAAAATTCTGGCAGTCTTTATTTCAAGCTCTGGGGACTCAGCTTTGCTTTAGCACAGCTTATCATCCAGAGACCGATGGCCAGACTGAAAGAGTCAATCAAGTAATTGAAGACATTCTCAGAGCATACTGTGGACGGGAACCCAGGAGGTGGATTCAATACCTTCCTCTGGTAGAATTTGCCTACAATGCGTCTTATCATCAAAGCATAGGGATGTCACCATTCAAAGCACTCTATGGGCAAGAATGCTTGTCTCCTCTAAATTTCTCTGATCCAACCATAAGAGTTGAGGCATCCAGGAGAATGCTCGAAGAGATGGAGGAACAAACCAAAGCTATCCAAAGGGATATTAAAGCTGCCCAAGATCGACAAAAGCATTATGCTGACAACAAGAGGTCTGAAAGGATCTTCAAGGAAGGAGACAAAGTTCTTCTACGAGTGCGCCCCAAACGAAGTTCTCTATCACTTGGGAAATATAAGAAGCTCAGCCCTAGGTATTGTGGTCCTTATACAGTTATCAAGTGTCTAGGTAAAAGTGCCTATAAACTCCAACTTCCAGCCCATATCAAAGTCCATAATGTATTTCATGTAAGTCTGTTAAAGCCATATGTCCCCAGTCTCGATCATATTCTTGATGATGAACAAGTTGTAATCCCTACTCAAGGAGTCCTTGAATTACAGCCCAATAGCATCATAGATTCTAGGGAAAGGCAACTCCGAAATAGAACTCTTGTAGAACATCTAGTTCAGTGGAAAGATTACCCTGAAGAGGATGCAACTTGGGAAGATGAAGCTACACTCTTAAAGGATTATCCCCAATTCATGACGAGATGAGGACATCTCGATTTCTTTAAGGGGGGAAGGATGTAACGTACCCATCTTCACTAATAAAGAAATGTCCATGTAATTATGAGTTTTTATAGTATAAATATCAATAATTTTATTATTTGAGTCATTTCCAATTAGAATCTTCAAATTCTGAGCCCAAATTTGGAATCTGCGCGCGATTTTACCCTAATATAGGATTTTACAGCATCCAAAACGGACACCGGATCAAAGCTTATACGCTAATTTCAATCATTTTAGTTAGAAAATGGCGACCTTTAAACCTTAATAAATGCACGACCGCACGTCCATTTGACGAACGGTCTGAACCCCTGCGACCAGGAGAACCTCCCGGACAAAAAAATTTTTCGCCCCCCGGGGCGGTCCGGCACGCAAATCGAGGCGGGCGCCCCAAATTTGGGTACCCCGCCCCAAATTTTGGTCCGTACACTTACTAGGGCGCCCGTACAATGGCCGCCCAAGAACCAAAGGACGGCCGCCCACTGTTTGGTCCACACGTACCCTTGGGCGGACACCCAGACCGGATAAGGTACATGCGTACCACTCCTTTCCCAGACAGCCAGCACCGTACCTTTCCCGTAGACCCATGCAGACCACTGGTCCAGAGCCTTTGAAGGTACACCGTCCTTTCGTCCCTGCTTTGCGCAGCGCCCGCACCCTCACCCCTCAGCTATATAAACCCCCGGGGTGCTCCTCAGTCGGCACGCACTTCTGTGTAGCGTATGCCCTGTTGTGCTGCTGTCCGTACCGCCGTACCGTACTTGCTGCAAGTACAGCCGCCCTTGCAGCCACCCCTCTCACAGCCCCTCATTTGGCTCTTTTCAGATAAGCCAATTTTCCTCCATCCTCCTCTTGCCATGGACCAGTGTCCTTAACTCTTCTCCCCCCCCCCCCCCGTGTGAATAGACTTACAGAGAGGCTTGCAGCCACCCCTCCCAGCCCTCTCCACGTTTTTGCCTTTGGCCTTAAGGACACCCTCACAATTCCCCCCCCCCATTTGCGTAGACTTTAGTAAGGGATTTTTTACTCAAGCAAGGGTTCGTGCGCCATTTTCTTTTGCTCATACGGTGAGCAAACGAGCTCGGAATTCAGATCCGACTGAAGCGTTTCGATCGCAGCAGCGAGCTCTACAAGGCGACACCTACGATGGCCTCATCTCGGAGACGGCAAAATATTGCCTCAAGAGGCGCACGTAACAACGAGATGGAGGGAGATGCGCCCAACGCGGCTCCAGTCCCTTTTCAAGCCGCTCAAGGAAACGGTGGCCAGGTTAGATTGGTTAATTTTCAAAAGAAGAGATTTTTTTTCTTAATTTAGTATTTATAAATGGTGTCTTTTCCTCTTAAAACGACGACATAAAAATTATATGAAATTATGAATTATGTGATGTTGTTTTCGATAAATTACGTGAAATTGCTATCTTCATGAATTGTGAATGCTATGCTTAGAAAATTGCATTGAAGATTGTTATCTTTGGAATTCAAGATTTTTTTTGGCTTCAACGCTAACTCCGTTCCGTGCTTGTGTAGCCGGGCGGCGTCGTTAGCAAAGCCCGGTAATGGTCCAAGGTATCCCTCATACCTTTGGAGGAATAAGGATCGCCGATTGAGGCGAGAGATTATGAGGCTGCCTAGTTCTGAGGGCCCAGGCTAGTGCGGTAAATAAGCCCACCCTAGTGCGCAGACATCCCTCTGAGGGGCGGGAGGATCGAGCGATGGAGCCTGAGAGGGCGACAGGCCGGCTTGAGTCCTCGCCAGCGGCCGACGATGAGGTGTATGGTCCCGTAGGGTTTTGCCCAGCATGTAGAGGCTGGAAGGCCGAATTCTAGATCATCGGCAGAATAAGAATAAGAGAGCCGGATTGGCTTGTATGGAAATGGATTCATGTATAAACTTTTTATATAATTGCATCTTGTCTTTGGTATGATTGTATTGTGTAAGAAGGCTGTTATAACGAACCTTGTGAAGAAGGGCCCTAATTAAGGAATATGCTTATTTATGTCAAACAGTGTGGTAGTATTAATTAGAAAACAAATTGATGCGTGAGTAGGGTGGAAAGTGGGAGGATGGAATGCCCTGACGGCACCATCCTACGGATGGGTGGACCCGATTAGTCGGGTAGCTTTCCAACAAATTAAGTGGAAGCCCTACGTTAGATAGTTAGGTTCTTGGGCAACTCTATTCAAGAGACTAGGTCAGCGGCTGTGCCTTGCATAAGATGAGGAAAAAAGCGTTGTCCCTAGAAATCAAGTCTAAGTAGTTGCCCAATTTTTGATCAATTGCCCTATGGGTGATTTGATGTTTAGGAAATCACGCTCCCCCTGCGGGATAGAGCTAGGTCATACCTATGAATCGTATCCTTGAATCTCTACAGGGTCAAGGTGTCGATGAATAGGAAATTTTTCCTAAGATAAGACTTAGCGGACTATCTTAAGTGTTTCTCCCATTTTTAGAGGGAGGAACCTTACACCAACAAAGCGCAACTGCCATGGCTAAGTGCATTGGAAAGATTTATTTATTAAAAAAAGAGAAAAAGTTTTGCATCATCACCGTCACTCAGCTAGGAAGCTTTAGGCTCAGCAAAAGAGTCATCATGGAGCTCAAGCTCTCATCTCAGTTCAATAAGTGGCCGCTATCATCGAGTTCAGAGCTTTCTAGTTGCCACCACTAGTGCAGAAAAGAGAAAGGAAAAGCTTTTGAATGTTTAGGGTTTTGTTATTTTTACACTTTAGGAATCTCTCCCTTTAAATTATCTGCACTGTCTTCTGGGCTCTTTGCACCTTTGGTCCAAACCACATTACTCTCTTGTCCACAACACCTTAGTAGGGGTGTTTTGATGCAGCTTGCATCATTTGGATTTTTGTTGTGTTTGTATACACAACACGAGCACACTTTGGGGTACTTTCTTGTGAGTTTGTACATGTGCCTTGCCTGGGCTTGTTCACATGCTTTTGCACGTTGCGTTTGTTTTCGGGGTGATCACGCGCTTGGTGATTATCGGGCTTGTTTATGTGTTGTGTTTCACAGCCTTCATACATTTTGGGATTATTTACATGCATATGGTGTTTAAGGAGGGGTGTTTAAGGAGGGGTGTTCACATGCTGTGAGTGTTCTTGGTGGGGATTCTTTCACATTGTACACATTGATTCGTGTGTTGAGAGTTAGTAGGACTTGTTCACACATCGTGGGTCACATGTCCTATATGCCTTGTGTTTGACAGGTGTGTTCACATTTGTTGTGCACTGTGTTTTGGTGGTGCGTATGCTTTTGGTAGTGCTCACACACACAGCCATGGGTTGTTACTTTTAATTTTAGTACTATGATGATGTCGATGATCAAATTGTTATCTTGGATCATCATACACACATAAAGGGTTTTGCACATGAGGAGATGATGCACGGCTTGGCTCATGCCCATATATCCATTGATACAGTGGATCATGTCAAATGGCATATACTGCACCCAAAATTTTGTAAATGGCCTGGCTCCAAAGAAAATAGGATCATGTCGGCACCCACAGAAGGAGCCAAAAGAACATATGTCAAGGTTGGCGTCATGCAAGGGTAAGGTGTCTACATGGTTTGGATTTACATTTCATGTATGTAGGAGGGGATGGTCTTTGTAATGGAGCAACTAATTTTATATTAGGTTTAGGACCATGTTCATGGACTCAAGTATATAAGGGGGCCATGGTTGTCATTTGTGCCCTTTTTGACTTTTATGACCGTTTACGATCTTTGGACATTATCTCTCCTAGACATTATCTCTCCTAGACATTTTGTTTGTTCTTGGAGCCTTGGTTTATGGAAGTCTTTTTGCATCCTCTTGGTGAGAGGTTAACTCACTTAGGCATCATGGTTTTTTGTATGAGATTATCTCTTTAATATCGTAAATAATATCCCATATCTCAGCTTTATGATCATTCTTTTCTAGTCTTCCTTTTGTGAAGAAGAGTATTAATACAGTTACAAAATATAATTTTTTGTACAATAGTCTCAAGTACAGAGTCAAAGATTTTAGTGTAGAGTTGAAGAACATTGAAGATTCAATTAAAGATCAATGTAGAATTGAAGATTCAAGTTTAGAGAGCAAGATTCGTGCAAAGATTCACAGTTGTGGATGAGTGATACTTATCAAAATCCTACACCTTCTTTCCATCGCTTTGCTATTTGTTATAGTTCTTTGCTGTGACTTCCAAGAAACAATTGAAATGTCAAGAAATAGTTAAAATACCAAGAAATGGTAAAAATGCCAACAAACGTTTGCAAATAAAGATTAAACAATAGTGGTTTTCTCATATTAGGTTGTTTACAACTCAATTGGACTAACTCAATTGGACTAGCACTAATCTTCAAAGATTAGTATTAATCTGTGAAAGGTTGTTTACAACTCAATTGGACTAGCACTAATCTTCAAAGATTAGTATTAATATGTGGAAGGTTAAGAAAACCAATACACAGAAGTGTTGTCTTGATAAATCAAGTGTAATTTTGGAAAAGATTGAGTGTAGATTGTAGCTTCATGTAGAAAACAATACAAAGTTCTATGTATTTGATGCAAATATAGAGTAAGGCCCTGTTGGGAATTAAAGCCTAGTCAACTGGTGTGAGCGAGTGTGCCGCATACACCAAGGGTTCTCCTTACCTGCATATATGGTCTCTTGAGTGGGAAGGTCTGTCATAAGCATTGATTTGTCCCTCTAAAGCATCATCACTTAGATTTGCAAGCAAGCAACAGTACCAAGCTAGCAATATAGATAGTATCATTAAGTAATATAAGAAGAGCAAGATTGAAATACTAGCAGTAGTCAATGTTCTAAGTCACTATAGAGCAATAACAACCAGCTTGGATACTATGTCTAGATACTATGGAGTCTAGATAAATATATTCTTTTGGTAGTAGCTTTAAAGGACTAAAGCTTGTTCGATTATAGAGACCACGAGTGATACACTCATACACATGATGACGTATTGGACACACACACACATGCACACATGATGACATTAATGTGTATCACACAATAATGCACATGATCATAGTGATGTACGTGCACATGATGCCACTGACACATATGCACATGACGATGATGTATGTGATAGTGATGTGTGCAATTCATATCATGTTGGCATGATCTCGAGGACAGAGATGGCAACAAGCACAATGAGCATCAACACTTGTATGCCTATCTTCTTTCCTGGACACTTTAGTTGATTGTGGTGACATTTTAGAGGATAGTGTGCATTTGATTAATGATGCATCCATTAGCACACTTGGGATTAGTATACCCATTAGCACAGTCGAGGTTAGTGATACTCCGGATACAAGTGACAGAGACACCTATGAGCATAGGTCTGAGTTCTTAGTGTTAGATGCATTAGGCTATTCTTCTAGGATTTCTATTTGTGGAGATATCGCTGATACGTCCAATACTTCTAGTATTCATTGCGCATTCTTGGCAGTCTTCATGTGGATAGAGTTCATGTGTTTAAGCAATCGAGGATAGTGCATGAGAGTAGTGATGATTTCATCAAGGTGACACATCGTAGTAGGATTATGCATATTGATCATGTCCATAGTAGATCATATGACATATATCTTGAGAGATTTGCATTTGATCTAGACATATCCTTAGATCCTATATTATTGGAGATAGATTTGTTATCGGATGTAGGTCACATAGGGGAACTATTGATGGAGATAGACCATGTTTACGAGGATGACCTTGCAGACCTTGGGGATGCCATAGATGATGACTTAAGAGACGATAACATTTACCTTTCGTGTGAGGATACCTCTTCATTTTTCAGTGATGTAGTACTATGATGATGTCGATGATCAAATTGTTATCTTGGATCATCATACACACATATAGGGTTTTGCACATGAGGAGATGATGCACAGTTTGGCTCATGCCCATATATCCATTGATATAGTGGATCATGTCAAATGGCATATACTGCTCCCAAAATTTTGTAAATGTCCTGGCTCCAAAGAAAATAGGATCATGTCGGCACCCACAGAAGGAGCCAAAAGAACATATGTCAAGGTTGGCGTCATGCAAGGGTAAGAGCAAACCAAGGCCATCATCCCATTTAGCATCAATTGAAAAGTCAAAGACATGACCCCCACTGCATCAGGTATAGGGGCATGAGTTGAACAAAAAAGTAAATGTCCCAGGCACTCCAAAGAAAATAGGATTGTGTCGACACCCATAGGAACCAAAAGAACATGTCTCAAGGTTGGCATCGTACGAGGGTAAGAGGAAACCAATGCCGTCATCCTATGTAGCATCGCTCGAAAAGTCAAAGATATGATCCACTATATCAATAGACATATGGGCATGAGCTGAATCATGCATCAATAGGTATATAGACATATATTGCATCCAAAAGTAAATGTCCTGATTCTAAAGAAAATAGAATCGTCTTGACACCCATAGAAAACAAAAGTGAGGTATTTCTGGTGGTCATTTCACTTTGGACAAGGAGCTTGGATACTTCCTTCTCAGGCCAGAGGGTCACACATTTGTTCCATGGTTGGATGGTCCACACTTGGGCTACCTATTAAATCCAAGTGGATATATAGCGAGCTACATCATTGACATGGGTAGCTATCCATTTGATCCGGGAGGATTGGCCAAGCACATCACCAACATTGGCTCTCTACATTTTTCATTCTATCCAGGCAATTCGAGAGCCATTGATTTGGAGTCTACATGGTTTGGATTTACATTTCATGTATGTAGGAGGGGAGGGGATGGTTTTTGTAATGGAGCAACTACTTTTATACTAGGCTTAGGACCATGTTCATGGACTCAAGTATATAAGGGGACCACGGTTGTCATTTGTGCCCTTTATGACTTTTATGACCGTTTATGATCTTTGGACAATATCTCTCCTAGACATTTTGTTTGTTCTTGGAGCCTTGGTTTATGGAAGTCTTTTTGCATCCTCTTGGTGAGAGGTTAACTCACTTAGGCATCATGGTTCTTTGTATGAGATTTTCTTTAATATCGTAAATAATAACCCATATCTCAGCTTTATGATCATTCCATTCTAGTCTTCCTTTTGTGAAGAAGAGTATTAATATAGTTACAAAATACAATTTTTTGTGCAGTAGTCTCAAGTACACAGTCAAAGATTTTAGTGTAGAGTTGAAGAACATTGAAGATTCAATTCAAGATCAATGTAGAATTGAAGATTCAAGTTTAGAGAGCAAGATTCGTGCAAAGATTCACAGTTGTGGATGAGTGATACTTATCAAAATCCTACACCTTCTTTGCATCCCTTTGCTATTTGTTATAGTTCTTGTTGTGACTTCCAAGAAACGGTTGAAATATCAAGAAATAGTTAAAATACCAAGAAATGGTAAAAATGCCAAACGTTTGCAAATAAAGTTTAAACGACAGTGGTTTTCTCATATTAGGTTGTTTACAACTCAATTGGACTAACTCAATTGGACTAGCACTAATCTTCAAAGATTAGTGTTAATCTATGGAAGTTTAAGAAAAGTAGTACGCAGAAGTGTTGTCTATCTTCTTTCCTGTTCACTTTAGTTGATTGTGGTGACATTTTAGAGGATAGTGTGCATTTGATTAATGATGCATCCATTAGCACACTCGGGATAGTGCATGAGAGTAGTGATGATTTCATCGAGGTGACACATCGTAGTAGGATTATGCGTATTGATCATGTCCATAGTAGATCATATGACATATACCTTGAGAGATTTGCATTTGATCTAGACATATCCTTAGATCCTATATTGTTGGAGATAGATTTGTTATTGGATGTAGGTCACATAGGGGAGCTATTGATGGGGATAGACCATGTTTACGAGGATGACCTTGCAGACCTTGGGGATGCCATAGATGATGATTTAAGAGATGATAACATTTACCTTTCGTGTGAGGATACCTCTTCATCTTTTGGTGATGGAGTATTATGACAATGTCGATGATCAAATTGTTATCTTGCATCGTCATACACACATAAAGGGTTTTGCACATGAGGAGATGATGCACGGTTTGGCGCATACCCATATATCCATTGATACAGTGGATCATGTCAAATGGCATATACTGCACCCAAAATTTTGTAAATGTCCTGGCTCCAAAGAAAATAGGATCATGTCGGCATCCGTGGAAGGAACCAAAAAAACATATGTCAAGGTTGGCGTCATGCAAGGGTAAGAGCAAACCAAGGCCATCATTCCATTTAGCATCAATTGAAAAGTCAAAGACATGACCCCCACTACATCAGGTATAGGGGCATGAGTTGAACAAAAAAGTAAATGTCCCGGGTGCTCCAAAGAAAATAGGATTGTGTCGACACCCATAGGAACCAAAAGATTATGTCTCAAGGTTGGCATCAGACGAGGGTAAGAGGAAACCAATGCCGTCATCCTATGTAGCATCGCTCGAAAAGTCAAAGATATGATCCACAGCATCAATAGGCGTATGGGCATGAGCCGAACCATGCGTCAATAGGTATATAGACATATATTGCATCCAAAAGTAAATGTCCCGATTCTAAAGAAAATAGAATCGTCTTGACACCCATAGAAAACAAAAGTGAGGTATTTTTGGTGGTCATTTCACTTTGGACAAGGAGCTTGGATACTTCCTTCTCAGGCCAGAGGGTCACACATTTGTTCCATGGTTGGATGGTCCACACTTGGGCTATCTATTTGATCCAAGTGGATATATAGCGAGCTGCATCATCGACATGGGTAGCTATGAATTTGATCCTGGAGGACTAGCCAAGCACATCACCAACATTGGCTCTCTACATTTTCCATTCTATCCAGGCAATTCGAGAGCCATTGATTTGGAGTCTACATGGTTTGGATTTACATTTCATGTATGTAGGAGGGGATGGTTTTTGTAATGGAGCAACTACTTTTATATTAGGCTTAGGACCATGCTCATGGACTCAAGTATATAAGGGGGCCACGGTTGTCATTTGTGCCCTTTATGACTTTTATGACCATTTATGATCTTTGGACATTATCTCTCCTAGACATTTTGTTTGTTCTTGAAGCCTTGGTTTATGGAAGTCTTTTTGCATCCGCTTGGTGAGAGGTTAACTCACTTAGACATCATGGTTCTTTTTATGAGATTATCTCTTTAATATCATAAATAATAACCCATATCTCAGCATTATGATCATTTCATTCTAGTCTTCCTTTTGTGAAGAAGAGTATTAATATAGTTACAAAATATAATTTTTTGTGCAATAGTCTCAAGTACAGAGTCAAAAATTTTAGTGTAGAGTTGAAGAACATTGAAGAGTTAATTCAAGATCAATGTAGAATTGAAGATTCAAGTTTAGAGAGCAAGATTCGTGCAAAGATTCACAGTTGTGGATGAGTGATACTTATCAAAATCCTACACCTTCTTTGTATCCCTTTGCTATTTGTTATAGTTCTTGCTGTGACTTCCAAGAAACAGTTGAAATATCAAGAAATAGTTACAATACCAAGAAATGGTAAAAATGCCAACAAACGTTTGCAAATAAAGATTAAACAACAGTGGTTTTCTCATATTAGGTTGTTTACAACTCAATTGGACTAGCACTAATCTTCAAAGATTAGTGTTAATTTGTGGAAGTTTAAGAAAACCAGTACACAGAAGTGTTGTGTTGATAATTCAAGTGCAACTTTGGAAAAGATTGAGTGTAGATTGTAGCTTCATGTAAAAAACAATACAAAGTTCTATGTATTTGATGCAAATACAGATTATGGCCCTGTTGGGAGTTGGGCCTAGACAACTGGTGCGAGCGAGTGTGCCGCATACACCGAGGGTTCTCCTAACCTACATATATGGCCGCTTGAGTGGGAAGGTCTCTCACAAGCATTGATTTGTCCCTCTAAAGCATCATCACTTAGCAAGCAACAGTACCAGGCTAGCAATATAGATAGTATCATTAAGTAATATAAGAAGAGCACGATTGCAATACTAGCAGTAGTCAATGTTCTAAGTCACTATAGAGCAACAACAACCAGCTTGGATACTATGTCTAGATACTATGGAGTCTAGATAAATATATTCTTTTGGTAGTGGCTTTAAAGGACTAAAGCTTGTTCGATTATAGAGACCATGATCTAAAAGAAATAGATCTGGATTGCTTATAGCAAAACAACACATGCAGAAGTAAAGTAAAAGCAAACTAAGGAGCATACCTTTTTTGTTTACAACATCCTAAGTTACAACCCAGCCAAGCAGGTAGTATCATCATCAATGTATCAAGAGAACAAGGTAGTTAGTCAAATCTCTCAAGCTAAATGCAGGTCTCTGCCTGTGAGACAGATTCAGATAGTAACCCCATGGTTGTTTGCCAATGTTGTGGTAGCCTTGGTATAGAGAAACAAGTAAATCTATTTTGAGATCACAAATCAGACTCTTTTTAAGGTTCTATTTCCCAAACATTTAAGGGTCTCTACTCACAGATGTGGCTGTGGAGTTGCTGAACATTTTGGGAAAATTTCATAGGCATTAAGGAGTCTCAGAGGGACTAGGAATTGGTTTATGTAAGAAGATCTGGCCATCTACTTCCCTAGCTCACCCATTGACACTTTTGGTTCTTCAACCACCACACTCTCATTCTCAAAGCTCTGGTCATCTGCTTCTCTAGCTCACCCATTGATACTTGCTCCGCCACCACGCTCTTATTCTCGAAGCTCTCGCATAGCGCTCAACACCATGACACTCCATCTCGTAAGGACCGCTTTCTAAGTGGTGTGTCACTTCATAGCCCTGTTTTAAAGCTCAACATGATTGCAACGATGCCTAAGTTGTGTGTTGCTTCATCGCTTGGTTTGAAAGCTCAGCATACCTACAAACATCTCATCTAGAGCATAGCATAGATCATCTATAGAGTGTACAAATCTCTAGTAGTGGAGTGCTATGATCAGCTTACGGGTCTCATTCATCTTGGAGGATTTGCAAGCTCAATTCGGACCTTCCGACGACTCTGCTAGCATCTACAATTGTCGCTTCATCGTCTTACAAGGCTTAGCATATTTTTAATTGATTTAAGCACAAGTATGAAAGTTGTATCATTAACAGTGCCAACAAAGTGCAACTGCCATGGCTAAGCACATTGGAAAGGTTTATTTATTAAAAAAAAGAGAAAAAGTTTTGCATCATCACCATCACTGAGCTAGGAAGCTCTAGGCTCAGCAAAAGAGTCCTCATCATGGAGCTCAAGAGAGCTCTCATCTCAGTTCAATAAGTGGCCGCTATCATCGAGTTCACAGCTTTCTAGTTGAGCCACCACTAGTGCGGAAAAGAGAAAGGAAAAGCTTTTGAATGTTTAGGGTTTTGTTATTTTTACACTTTAGGAATCTCTCCCTTTAAATTATCCACACTGTCTTCTGGGTTTCCAGGCTTAGGCCTCTACGTCCTTGCTCCTCAACTTCTTGCTATCCTGAGGTAGCATATTCATGCCAGTATCAGATGTTCGAGCTTCACAGTTTGATGCCTAGGCATTTTCGGCATTTGTTTGATGAGGAACAAATATGAGCCAGATGGTCTAGGTGGTCCACACACAGTGTTTTCATCACTTCATCGCTTGGCTACATCAGCATGGATGGTTTGGTATATTATTTGCATGGGGATGATTCATCTTTTGACGACTTGATTGAGTATCCCACACTCTGGTCATTGTGATTTGTTCCTAAGACATGATGTATTGTATCATACACTCATACACATGATGACGTATTAGACACACACACACACGCACACATGATGACATTGATGTGTATCACACAAAAATGCACATGATCATAGTGATGTACGTGCACATGATGCCACTGACACATGCACATGACGATGATGTATGTGACAGTGATGTGTGCGATTCATATCATGTGGGCATGATTTCAAGTACAGAGATGGCAACAAGCACAATGAGCATCGACACTTGTATGCCTATCTTCTTTCCTGGACACTTTAGTTGATTGTGGTGACATTTTAGAGGATAGTGTGCATTTGATTAATGATGCATCCATTAGCACACTCGGGATCGGTATACTCATTAACACACTGAGCATCGACACTTCTGTGCCTATCTTCTTTCCTACAAATCACGTGGACACTTTAGTTGATCGTGGCGACCTTTTAGAGGATAGTGTGCATTTGATTAATGATGCATCCATTAGCACACTTGGGATTAGTATACCCATTAGCACACTTGAGGTTAGTGATACTCCAGATACAAGTGACAGAGACACCTATGAGCATAATAGATGTGAGTTCTTAGTGTTAGATGCATTAGGCTATTCTTTTAGGATTTCTATTTGTGGAGATATCGCTGATACGTCCAATACTTCTAGTATTCATTGCCAATTCTTGGCAGTCTTCATGTGGATAGAGTTCATGTGTTTAAGCAACGAGGATAGTGCATGAGAGTAGTGATGATTTCATCGAGGTGACACATCGTAGTAGGATTATGCGTATTGATCATGTCCATAGTAGATCATATGACATATATCTTGACAGATTTGCATTTGATCTAGACATATCCTTAGATCCTATATTGTTGGAGATAGATTTGTTATCAGATGTAGGTCACATAGGGGAACTATTGATGGAGATAGACCATGTTTACGAGGATGACCTTGCAGACCTTGGCATAGATGATGATTTAAGAGACGATAACATTTACCTTTCGTGTGAGGATACCTCTTCTTTTTTAAGTGATGTAGTACTTTGATGATGTCGATGATCAAATTGTTATCTTGGATCATCATACACACATAAAGGGTTTTGCACATGAGGAGATGATGCACGGTTTGGCTCATGCCCATATATCCATTGATACAGTGGACCATGTCAAATGGCATATACTGCACCCAAAATTTTGTAAATGTCCTGGCTCCAAAGAAAATAGGATCATGTTGGCACCCGTAGAAGGAACCAAAAGAACATATGTAAAGGTTGGCGTCATGCAAGGGTAAGAGCAAACCAAGGCCATCATCCCATTTAGCATCAAAGACATGACCCCCACTGCATTAGGTATAGGGGCATGAGTTGAACAAAAGAGTAAATGTCCCGGGCGCTCCAAAGAAAATAGGATTGTGTTGACACCCATAAGAACCAAAAGAACATGTCTCAAGGTTGGCATCATACGAGGGTAAGAGGAAACTAATGCCATCATCCTATGTAGCATCGCTCGAAAAGTCAAAGATATGATCCACTGCATCAACAGGCGTATGGGCATGAGCCGAACCATGGGTCAATAGGTATATAGACATATATTGCATCCAAAAGTAAATGTCCCGATTCTAAAGAAAATAGAATCGTCTTGACACCCATAGAAAACAAAAGTGAGGTATTTTTGGTGGTCATTTCACTTTGGACAAAGAGCTTGGATACTTCCTTCTCAAGCCAGAGGGTCACACATTTATTCCATGGTTGGATGGTCCACACTTGGGCTACCTATTAAATCCAAGTGGATATATAGCGAGCTACATCATCGACATGGGTAGCTATCCATTTGATCCGGGAGGATTGGCCAAGCACATCACCAACATTGGCTCTCTACATTTTCCATTCTATCCAGGCAATTCGAGAGCCATTGATTTGGAGTCTACATGGTTTGGATTTACATTTCATGTATGTAGGAGGGGATGGTTTTTGTAATGGAGAAACTACTTTTATATTAGGCTTAGGACCATGTTTATGGACTCAAGTATATAAGGGGGCCACGGTTGTCATTTAGGCCCTTTATGACTTTTATGACCGTTTATGATCTTTGGACATTATCTCTCCTAGACATTTTGTTTGTTCTTGGAGCCTTGGTTTATGGAAGTCTTTTTGTACCTCTTGGTGAGAGGTTAACTCACTTAGGCATCATGGTTCTTTGTATGAGATTATCTCTTTAATATTGTAAATAATAACCCATATCTTAGCTTTATGATCATTCCATTCTAGTCTTCCTTTTGTGAAGAAGAGTATTAATACAGTTACAAAATATGATTTTTTGTGCAGTAGTCTCAAGTACAGAGTCAAAGATTTTAGTGTAGAGTTGAAGAACATTGAAGATTCAATTCAAGATCAATGTAGAATTGAAGATTCAAGTTTAGAGAGCAAGATTTGTGCAAATATTCACAGTTGTGGATGAGTGATACTTATCAAAATCCTACACCTTCTTTGCATCCCTTTGCTATTTGTTATAGTTCTTGCTATGACTTCCAAGAAACAGTTGAAATATCAAGAAATAGTTAAAATACCAAGAAATGTAAAAATGCCAACAAACGTCTGCAAATAAAGATTAAACAACAGTGGTTTTCTCATATTAGGTTGTTTACAACTCAATTGGACTAGCACTAATCTTCAAAGATTAGTGTTAATCTGTGAAAGTTTAAGAAAACCACTACACAGAAGTGTTGTCTTTATAAATCAAGTGCAAGTTTGGAAAAGATTGAGTGTAGAGCTAGGAAGCTCTAGGCTTAGAAAAGAGTCCTCATCATTGGAGCTCAAGAGAGCTCTCATCTCAGTTCAATAAGTGGCCGCTATTATCGAGTTCACAGCTTTCTAGTTGCCACCACTAGTGCGGAAAAGAGAAAGGAAAAGCTTTTGAATGTTTAGGGTTTTGTTATTTTTACACTTTAGGAATCTCTCCCTTTAAATTATCCGCACTGTCTTCTGGGCTCTTCACACCTTTGGTCCAAACCACATTACTCTCTTGTCCACAACACCTTAGGGGTGTTTCGCATGCAGCTTGCATCATTTGGATTTTTGTTGTGTTTGTACACAACACGAGCACACTTTGGGGTACTTTCTTGTGAGTTTGTACATGTGCCTTGCTTGGGCTTGTTCACATGCTTTTGTGCATTGCGTTTGTTTTTGGGGTGATCATGTGCTTGGTGATTATTGGGCTTGTTTATGCGTTGCGTTTCACAGAGCCTTCATACATTTTGGGATTATTTACATGCATGGTGTTTAAGGAGGGGTGTTTACATGCTGTGAGCATTCTTGGTGGGGATTCTTTCACATTGTACACACTTATTCGTGTGTTGAGTGTTAGTTGGGCTTGTTCACACATCGTGGGTCACATGTCCTATATGCCTTGAGTTTGAGAGGTGTGTTCACACTTGTTGTGCACTGTGTTATGGTGGTGCGTATGCTTTTGGTAGTGCTCACACACAGCCATGGGTTGTTACTTTTAATTTTAGTAGTATGATGATGTCGATGATCAAATTGTTATCTTGGATCATCATACACACATAAAGGGTTTTACACATGTGGAGATGATGCATGGTTTGGCTCATGCCCATGTATCCATTGATACAGTGGATCATGTCAAATGGCATATACTGCACCCAAAATTTTGTAAATGTCCTAGCTCTAAAGAAAATAAGAACATGTTCGCACCCGCAGAAGGAACCAAAAGAACATATGTCAAGGTTAGCGTCATGCAAGGGTAAGAGAAAACCAAGGCCATCATCCCATTTAGCATCAATTGAAAAGTCAAAGACATGACCCCCACTGCATCAGGTATAGGGGCATGAGTTAACAAAAAAGTAAATGTCCCGGGCACTCCAAAGAAAGTAGGATTGTGTCGACACTCATAGGAACCAAAAGAACGTCTCAAGGTTGGCATCATACGAGGGTAAGAGGAAACCAATGCCAACATCCTATGTAGCATACTCGAAAAGTCAAAGATATGATCCACTGCATCAATAGGCGTATGGGCATGAGCCGAACCATGCATCAATAGGTATATAGACATATATTGCATCCAAAAGTAAATGTACTGATTCTAAAGAAAATAGAATCGTCTTGACACCCATAGAAAACAAAAGTGAGGTATTTTTGGTGGTCATTTCACTTTGGACAAAGAGCTTGGATACTTCCTTCTCAAAAAGCCAGAGGGTCACACATTTGTTCCATGGTTGGATGGTCCACACTTGGGCTATCTATTTGATCCAAGTGGATATATAGCGAGCTACATCATCAACATGGGTAGCTATCCATTTGATCCGGGAGGATTGGCTAAGCACATCACCAACATTGGCTCTCTACATTTTCCATTCTATCCAGGCAATTTGAGAGCCATTGATTTGGAGTCTACATGGTTTGGATTTACATTTCATGTATGTAGGAGGGGATGGTTTTTGTAATGGAGCAACTACTTTTATATTAGGCTTAGGACCATGTTCATGGACTCAAGTATATAAAGGGGCCACGGTTGTCATTTGTGCCCTTTATGACTTTTATGACCGTTTATGATCTTTGGACATTATCTCTCCTAGACATTTTGTTTGTTCTTGGAGCCTTGGTTTATGGAAGTCTTTTTGCATCCTCTTGGTGAGAGGTTAACTCACTTAGGCATCATGGTTCTTTGTATGAGATTATCTCTTTAATATTGTAAATAATAACCCATATCTCAGCTTTATGATCATTCCATTCTAGTCTTCCTTTTGTGAAGAAGAGTATTAATACAGTTACAAAATATAATTTTTTGTGCAGTAGTCTCAAGTACAGAGTCAAAGATTTTAGTGTAGAGTTGAAGAACATTGAAGATTCAATTCAAGATCAATGTAGGATTGAAGATTCAAGCTTAGAGAGCAAGATTCGTGCAAAGATTCACAGTTGTGGATGAGTGATACTTATCAAAATCCTACACCTTCTTTGCATCCCTTTTCTATTTGTTATAGTTCTTGCCGTGACTTCCAAGAAACAGTTGAAATATCAAGAAATAGATAAAATACTAAGAAATGGTAAAAATTCTAACAAATGTTTGTAAATAAAGATTAAACATGTCGAAAGAACGGTAGAGGGGGAGGAGACACACACACAGGAGCAAACCCTAATGTATATTGCAAACCCTAACCATAGAGGGAAGCCATAATCCATAATACACACAACACACTATTTGTGTCCACACTCATCTAACCCTAGCTAATGTCCACACACTATGACCCAACTGGACACGCGGTCATTTATGTCTCACACATGTTTCTACCTAACATGCCAGCACATAGCATAGCTGGCTCACACTGATATCGAGCTTGAATCTCAACAGCCCCTCTCAAGCTCATGATGTACTACCGATGAAGATGTAGATGAGCTTGGGATATCAGGACTCTCAACACTCCCCCTCAAGCTCATTCCATGTACTCCCAACATAGTACGGAAGTACTCAAACTTTTCCCTGCTAAGTGGCTTTGTAAAGATGTCTCATCAGTCTTCACGTACTGTAGATCAACTGTACCATCCAGCACCTTCTCTCTGACAAAGTGATAATGGACCTCTATGTGTTTGGTCACATGAAATACTGGATTCTTTGCCAACTGTATATTGCTCATGTTGTCACAATGAATGACAACTTTGCCATCAATAGGCTCACACAAATCTATCAAGAGACTCTTTAACCATATAGCCTCACAAGTAGCAATGGCTGCACCCCTGTATTCAGTCTCTGTACTAGATAAAGCAACTGTAGGTTGCTTCTTGCTACTCCAACTCACCACGGCACTTCCAAGTGTAAAAGCATAACCACTAGTAGATCTCCTGTCATAAGAGCTATCTGCCCAATCAGCATCTGTGTAGCCATGTATGTCCAAGCTTTTACCACTCTCATAAAGTAAACCATAATGTGCAGTGGTCTTCACATATCTCATAATGTGTCTCACTGCATCCAAATGTGGTTTCTTGGGGCTCTGCATGAACTGGCTTACTAGCCCCATAGCATAACTCAAATCCGGGCGTGTGATCATGTATATGAGACTACCAACCATCTTTCTGTACATAGATGGATCATCCAATTCCTCGCCATAATCAGCCCGCAACTTCACATTTTGCTCCAAAGGTGTACTCATAGGCTTACACCCTGTCATACCATACTTTGCCCCAACATATCCAATGCATATTGGCACTATACTAACCAATGTACCTGCATGATCTTTTACCACTTCAATTCCAAGGAAGTATCTCAACTCCCCAATATCTTTCATGTCAAATTGCCCACTCAAAGCTTTCTTGACATGCATCACATCTGTACCATGATCACCTGTGATAATCAAGTCATCCACATAGATGACGAGTAAAACAATCCCATGCTCTGTCTTCTTCACATAGAGTGAAGAATCTGCTGTAGAAATCTGAAAACCAAGTGAGATAAGATATCTGCTCATCTTATCACTCCAAGCACGAGGTGCTTGCTTCAGACCATATAATGCCTTTTTCAGTTTGCATACGTGAGTGGGATATCTTGGATGTACATATCCTTCTGGCTGTGCCATATACACTTCCTCTTGTAGATCTCCATTTAGAAATGCATTCTTGACATCCATTTGATGTATTTCCCAGCCATTAGCTACAGCCATAGCAATGACTGCTCTCACTGTGCCCATCTTAGCCACTGGACTAAAGGTTTCATCATAGTCTAAACCTTGGGTCTGTGCATAACACTTTGCTACCAATCTTGCTTTATGTCTCTCAATAGAACCATCAGATTTGCACTTCACTTTGTAAACCCATTTACATCCAATAACATTCTTGTCCTTTGGTAATGCAACCAAGTCCCATGTATCATTATGAACCAATGCGTCCATCTCCACATCCATTGCTTTCTCCCATACATGCTCTCCAATAGCTTCTATATAGCATGTAGGTTCCACATGCTTCACCATAGATGTCATATATGCATAGTGCATAGAAAAATCTCGATATGTCAATCTATCAACTGGATATCTGACTCTCTGGGATCTCCGCAATGCATGCAGGTCACTCTGTACACCTGTAACTCTAGCATGTGGTGGCACATATCTATCCTGTCTAAGCACCAGGTGTGCATAAAATAGGTATGCCAAGCTCCTCATCCAAACTCTCTGAACTCGATGACTCATAACCTGTAATTCCAATTCCTTCGACCTTCTTCTTTCCTTTATCCATAGCACTACTCCCAGTGCTGACACTCTCATGCCTCAAACATCTTGACCATGGACGTACAGTACTACTCTCAGCTTCTGCTCTGCTGGCCCAAACATAGTAGTAGAACTAGAACTTGCTTGTGGTGGCAAGTTCACATGCACATCAGCCTCAAGTGACTCAATGACACCCTCATCTTTTGCTTTGTACTAACTAGCAAGCTCATCAAACACCACATCTCGTGAGATGACCACTTGTCTAGTTTGTGGATTATAACATTTGTATGCCTTTCAATCCTGTGCATATCCAACAAACACACACTTTTCTGCCTTAGGATCCAACTTCCTTCTTCTTTCATCAGGCACATGTACATAAGCTATGCATCCAAAAACTTTGAGGTGTCCAATGTCTGGCCTGTAACCTGTAAGTCGCATCTCTAGCGTGCTTCCATGAATGGCTGATGTAGGTGTTTTGTTTAGTATATACACTGTAGTAGCACAAGCTTCTGCCCAATAATAATCTGGCATGCTCTTTTCATTGAGCATTGCCCTTGCCACCTCACATATGACTCTATTCTTTCTCTCAGCCACACCATTCTGCTGAGGTGTATACCTGCAAGTCAATTGTCTTCTTATTCCATGCTTCCTCAAGAAATGCTCAAAAGCTTTTGAGGTGTATTCACCACCTCCATCTGTTCTCAAACATTTAATCCAACAGCCATATTGCTTTTCTGCAAAAGCTTTGAAATCCATGAACTTTTCCAACACTTCACTCTTCTCTCTGAGAAAGTATATCCATGTCATCCTGCTGAAATCATCTATGAATGTCACATAGTATAAACTACCTTTGATAGATGGGTTTTGTGCAGGACCCCATACATCACTATGTACTATCTCAAGTGGCCTGCAACTCATATTTCCTTCTCTAGGAAATCGCAACCTTGCCTGCTTTCCAAACTGAGAGGCTTCACAAACATGCATATTCCCATCATATTTGAATCTAGGCAATCCACTGACAATGCCTCTTGTTTGCATGTTCTTTAATCTCTGTATATTGACATGTCCAATCCACTTATGCCACATATCAATGTCCTGTACCACATTCCTGCTTTTAGAGAACATGGCTGATTTTAACTCAGGAATTCTAGCATCCAGCTTAAACAACCTGCCTTCTTTCTTTCCTTTAGCAATGACTCTACATCCATGTTTGAAGTCCTCAACGAAGCAACCATGCTCGTTGAAATGAACCTGTAATCCCTGTTCCACCATTTGACCAACTGAGGCCAAGCTCTTTGTGATAGAAGGCACGTACAATACATCGGACATAGATTTTGTTTGACCATTGTGCATGATTAATGGTACACTTCCAACATGTGATGACATGCTGAGTATCATCTCATGTTTCCACATAGCCTTTGACATCCATAGGCTTCATATGCTCAAACCATTCACCATGACACGTCATATGGTTTGATGCTCCAAAATCCATATCCCAAGTATCATCATTCTCAGCATTTTTTATCATAGATCCAACAACATGTTTCATGGCGGCGAACAAATGATTTGCAGTGCCATCATTACTGCTTGATGCATAATTTCCACCACCATGTTGTGCATAATTTCCACCATAATGACCACCACGTTGTGCTCTACCCCCTCTCAAATCATTCTGTTTGTGGAAACAATCTCTCGCCATATGACCATATTTCCCACAATAATGGCATTCCACATCTTGCATAGATGTTTGTTGGCCTTGCCAACATCCTCGACCACGGGGGTTACCTCTACCTCTCTGAGGTGTATATCCACGACCACCTCAAGCACCATATGAAGGCTGAAAATTCTGTTGTGATGACCTGTCCTGCCATCCACGACCATTACCACCACGTCCATGTGATGCAAATCTCCCCCTGCCTCTAAAGCCTCTCTGAGAATAGAAAGCCTGATTTCTGCCATTATCATCATGGCTAGTAGATGCATCCAGAAATGAATCACTGAGTTTGATTTCCTCCTCAACAAGCAAGAGGGAAACCAACTCATCAAAGTCTGGTAAACCTGTACTCCTCACTGAGATAGATGTATCAAAAGATTTGTATTCCTTGCCAAGACCATGCAAGGTAATATCCACCAAATCATCATCAGGCATGGGGGCATTTATTGTTGCCAATGCATCTACAAACTTCTTTATTTCTTGCACATAATCATGGATGCTCCTTTTATTCCGCTTCACATTATGTATTTGCTGTCGCAACTGAGACTTGCAAGCACTCGTGTCTATATCAAACATCTTTACCAAAGTATCCCATGCATCTTTGGGATTCTCAGCATCCTGTATGTGTATGAGCATAGCATCAGAAATACATATAGACAAATAATGCAGCACTTTGAATGCTCTTTCTGACCATTGCTTGTGAGCTATAACCTGCTGCTGTGTAGGTTGTCGAGGTAGCTCAGGCTCTGGCTCAGCACCTACAATGAGATTCCAAAATTCTTTTCCTTTCAAGAAACTTTTTATCCTGTACTTCTATGCCTGGAAGTTCTTCCTATCCAGCTTTTTACCAACAATCTGTACTGGATTATCCGACATATTGCTCAATGCAAATACAGCTTCCGCACAACTTCAAATCTATAAATGAGCCTTCCTTAGCTCAACCACACTCCAATGAGTGTTCCAGATACTCCAAAGTAGCCACCAATCTTCAAATTTGATGTAGAAAATCAACCTATATGCATCCGAGATGAACTGGCTCACGTAGTCCGAGATACCCTGTTTTGATGCGCCTTCCAAGGCTCCAAATCACAATGTAGTGGTGTAATCAAGTATGAAAAACTTGTATTGACACCTAAACAACCTCAATGTTGAATATCAACACCATCTGACGTGTACAGATCAATTTTTGAAAATCCTTTTCTCTGTTTTGGGAAAAACAAAAAAAAAACCAGAAAAACTAGTAGTAAAATGGCTCTAATTTCTTCAATATTTGTCCAAATTGAGCAACCAGGCATTCATTAGCTTAGCAATAGTGTCCATCAACTCCATGTGAGAGGAATTTGTCCAATTGTTTAAGACCAAGGATTAATTGCTCAATTAAAATTGCTCTATTTCTCTGCAACCAATGGACAGCCTGTTTAATCAGCTCATTCCCAGCTCAATTAAGCATAATTGATCAAACCAACCATGTAGCCCTCTTCTCAACTATGTGTAGCAACCAATTGCTAAAGCAATTCTGAAATATACCAAGCAACCAATTGCTAAAGCAATTCTGAAATATACCACGCAACCAAGTGGGAATCGACCTCCTCATACCAAAATGATCAATTTTCTGCCTTGTTTCTCTGTTGGAGTTGCGCCGCCTGCATTTGAGAGATTTGTGGATGATTATAATACTAATTGATGATAAGTATGAGTCCCCAACACACTTGGGCATGTGTGCAACCAGTCAATACTTGGATTTTTGCCAAAAACACGGTCCAAATGCATCAATTTTTGACTTGCTTTTCTCTGTTTTGTGAGAGCTCAAAAACCAGAGTTTTTCACACATTCAAATGCTTCCAAATTGCTCCAAAATTGCATAGGAGTTTCCAATACATCCCTCATTGTCAGATACATGTTTGCTTTGCTAGATTTACATGTATTTCCACCATACATCAGTGATTCCAAGCTTTAATGGAAAGCTTCCAAAAACCAGAATTTTGCTTTGCTTTGAGTTGCTCTAAATTGCTTTGTTTTTGCCTGTATCACCTGCAATCCGCCCAAGGATGTTTAGAATACCTTACTTGGTAGGCCAAGCTCTCAGATCTGATAGTAATCGGTGTGCTCCAAGCTTCACAGCATCAATGGCAAGCTTCACAGCTTCTTCTCCCTCTTCACTCACTCACTCATAAACCCTGATAGACAGCACAAGGCTCTGATACCATGTTGAAAGAACGGTAGAGGGGGAGGAGACACACACACACAGGAGCAAACCCTAATGTATATTGCAAACCCTAACCATAGAGGGGAGCCATCTCAACAGTGGTTTTCTCATATTAGATTGTTTACAACTCAATTGGACTAGCACTAATCTTCAAAGATTAGTGTTTGTTTTCATCACTTCATTGCTTGGCTACATCAGCATGGATGGTTTGGCATATTATTTGCATGGGGATGATTCATCTTTTGACGTCTTGATTGAGTATCCCACACTCGTCATTGTGATTTGTTCCTAAGACATGATGTACTGTATCATACACTCATACACATGATAATGTATTAGACTCACACACACACACACATGCACACATGATGACATTGATGTGTATCACACAAAAATGCACATGATCATAGTGATGTACGTGCACATGATGCCACTGACACATATCCACATGACGATGCTGTATGTGATAGTGATGTGTGCGATTCATATCATGTGGGATGATCTCGAGGACAGACATGGCAACAAGCACAATGAGCATCGACACTTGTATGCCTATCTTCTTTCCTGGACACTTTAGTTGATTGTGGTAACATTTTAGAGGATAGTGTGCATTTGATTAATGATGCATCCATTAGCACACTCAGGATCGGTATACTCATTAACACACTGAGCATCAACACTTCTGTGCCTATCATCTTTCCTACAAATCACATGGACACTTTAGTTGATTGTGGCGACCTTTGGCGACCTTTTAGAAGATAGTGTGCATTTGATTAATGGTGCATCCATTAGCACACTTGGGATTAGTATACCCATTAGCACACTTGAGGTTAGTGATACTCCGGATACAAGTGACAGAGACACCTATGAGCATAGATCTGAGTTCTTAGTGTTTAGATGCATTAGGCTATTCTTCTAGGATTTCTATTTGTGGAGATATTGCTGATACATCCAATACTTCTAGTATTCATTACGCATTCTTGGCAGTCTTCATGTGGATAGAGTTCATGTGTTTAAGCAATCGAGGATAGTGCATGAGAGTAGTGATGATTTCATCAAGGTGACACATCGTAGTAGGATTATGCGTATTGATCATGTCCATAGTAGATCATATGACATATATCTTGAGAGATTTGCATTTGATCTAGACATATCTTTAGATCCTATATTGTTGGAGATAGATTTGTTATCGGATGTAGGTCACATAGGGGAACTATTGATGGAAATAGACCATGTTTACAAGGATGACCTTGCAGACCTTGGGGATGCCATAGATGATGATTTAAGAGACGATAACATTTACCTTTCGTGTGAGAATACCTCTTCATTTTTTAGTGATGTAGTACTATGATGATGTCGATGATCAAATTGTTATCTTGGATCATCATACACACATAAAGGGTTTTGCACATGAGGAGATGATGCACGGTTTGGCTCATGCCCATATATCCATTGATACAGTGGATCATATCAAATGGCATATACTGCACACAAAATTTTGTAGATGTGCTGGCTCCAAAGAAAATAGGATCATGTCGGCACCCGCATAAGGAACCAAAAGAACATATGTCAAGGTTGGCATCATGCAAGGGTAAGAGCAAACCAAGGCCATCATCCCATTTAGCATCAATTGAAAAGTCAAAGACATGAACCCCACTGCATCAGGTATAGGGGCATGAGTTGAACAAAAAAGTAAATGTCCGGGGCGCTTCAAAGAAAATAGGATTGTGTCGACACCCATAAGAACCAAAAGAACATGTCTCAAGGTTGGCATCATACGAGGGTAACAGGAAACCAATGCCGTCATCCTATGTAGCATCACTTGAAAAGTCAAAGATATGATCCACTGCATCAATAGGTATATGGGCATGAGCCGAACCATGCGTCAATAGGTATATAGACATATATTGCATCCAAAAGTAAATGTCCCGATTCTAAAGAAAATAGAATCGTCTTGACACCCATAGAAAACAAAAGTGAGGTATTTTTGGTGGTCATTTCACTTTGGACAAGGAGCTTGGATACTTCCTTCTCAGGCCAGAGGGTCACACATTTGTTCCATGGTTGGATGGTCCACACTTGGGCTATCTATTTGATCCAAGTGGATATATAGCGAGCTACATCATCGACATGGGTAGCTATCCATTTGATCCGGGAGGATTGGCCAAGCACATCACCAACATTGGCTCTCTACATTTTCCATTCTATCCAGGCAATTCGAGAGCCATTGATTTGGAGTCTACATGGTTTGGATTCACATTTCATGTATGTAGGAGGGGATGGTTTTTGTAATGGAGCAACTAATTTTATATTAGGCTTAGGACCATGTTCATGGACTAAAGTATATAAGGGGGCCACGGTTGTCATGTGTGCCCTTTATGACTTTTATGACCGTTTATGATCTTTGGACATTATCTCTCCTAGACATTTTGTTTGTTCTTGGAGCCTTGGTTTATGGAAGTCTTTTTGCATCCTCTTGGTGAGATTATCTCTTTAATATCATAAATAATAACCCATATCTCAGCATTATGATCATTCCATTCTAGTCTTCCTTTTGTGAAGAAGAGTATTAATACAGTTACAAAATATAATTTTTTGTACAGTAGTCTCAAGTACAGAGTCAAAGATTTTAGTATAGAGTTGAAGAACATTGAAGATTCAATTCAAGATCAATGTAGAATTGAAGATTCAAGTTTAGAGAGCAAGATACGTGCAAAGATTCACAGTTGTGGATGAGTGATACTTATCAAAATCCTACACCTTCTTTGTATCCCTTTGCTATTTGTTATAGTTCTTGCTGTGACTTCCAAGAAACAGTTATATTCTTTTGGTAGTGGCTTTAAAGGACTAAAGCTTGTTCGATTATAGAGACCATGAGTGATACTTGTAAAAGAAGTAGATCTGGATTGCTTATAGCAAAAGAAGTAAAGTAAAAACAAACTAAGGAGCATACCTGTTTTGTTTACAACATCCTAAGTTGCAACCCAGCCAAGCAGGTAGTAGCATCTTCAATGTATCTAGAGAACAAGGTAGTTAGTCAAATCTCTCAAGCTAAATGTAGGTCTCTACCTATGAGACAGATTCATATAGTAACCCCATGGTTGTTTGCCAATGTTGTGGTAGCCTTGGTATAGAGAAACAAGAAATAAGTAGTAAATCTATTTTGAGATCACAAATCAGACTCTTTTTAAGGCTCTATTTCCCAAACATTTAAGGGTCTCTACCCACGGATGTGGCTATGGAGTTGCTGAGCATTTTGGGAAAATTTCATAGGCATTAAGGAGTCTCAGAGGGACTAGGAATTGGTTTATGTAAGAAGATCTGGCCATCTACTTCCCTAGCTCACCCATTGACACTTGCTTCTTCTAGCACCACACTCTCTATCTCAAAGCTCTGGTCATCTGCTTCTCTAGCTCACCCATTGATACTTGCTCCGCCACCACGCTCTTATTCTCGAAGCTCTCACACATCGCTCAACACCATGACACTCCATCTCAGAAGGATCGCTTTCTAAGCGGTGTGCCACTTCATAGCCCTGTTTTAAAGCTCAACATGATTGCAACGATGTCTAAGTTGTGTGTTGCTTCATCGCTTGGTTCTAAAGCTCAGCATACCTACAAACATCTCATCTAGAACATAGCATAGATCTTCTATAGAGTGTACAAATCTCTAGTAGGGGAGTGCTATGATCAGCTTACGGGTCTCATTCATCTCGGAGGATTTGCAAGCTTAATTCGGACCTTCCGACAACTCTGCTAGCATCTACAATTGTCGCTTCATCATCTTACAAGGCTTAGCTTTTTTTTAATTGATTTAAGCACAAGTAGAGTAGTAGCGCTTTTGGATATGAAAGTTGTATCATTCACAGTGCCAACAAAGCGCAACTGCCATGGCTAACCACATTGGAAAGATTTATTTATTTAAAAAAAAGAGAAAAAGTTTTGCATTATCACCATCACTGAGCTAGGAAGCTCTAGGCTCAGCAAAAGAGTCCTCATCATGGAGCTCAAGAGAGCTCTCATCTCAGTTCAATAAGTGGCCACTATCATTGAGTTCACAGCTTTCTAGTTGAGCCACCACTAGTGCGGAAAAGAGAAAGGAAAAGCTTTTGAATGTTTAGGGTTTTGTTATTTTTACACTTTAGGAATCTCTCCCTTTAAATTATCTGCACTGTCTTCTGGGTTCTTCGCACCTTTGGTCCAAACCACATTACTCTCTTGTCCACAACACCTTAGGGGTGTTTCGCATGCAGCTTCATCATTTGGATTTTTGTTGTGTTTGTACACATCACGAGTACACTTTGGGGTACTTTCTTCTGAGTTTGTACATGTGCCTTGCTTGGGCTTGTTCACATGCTTTTGCACGTTGCGTTTGTTTTCGGGGTGATCACGCGCTTGGTGATTATTGGGCTTGTTAATGCGTTGTGTTTCACAGCCTTCATACATTTGGGATTATTTACATGCATGGTGTTTAAGGAGGGGTGTTCACATGCTATGAGTGTTCTTGGTGGGGATTCTTTCACATTGTACACATTGATTCGTGTGTTGAGTGTTAGTTGGGCTTGTTTACACATCGTGGGTCACATGTCCTATATGCCTTGTGTTTGAGAGGTGTGTTCACACTTGTTGTGCACTGTGTTTTGTGTGGTGCGTATGCTTTTGGTAGTGCTCACACACAGCCATGGGTTGTTACTTTTAATTTTATCCTTCATTTGATCACCATGGTGGAGAATTCACATTGTCATTGACATCATTCTAACAAAATTTCTGATTGTGATCGTAAGGGAGCCGCTCATGTAATCATGGCTCTATGATTGCTCTTATGATTTTCCTGTGCTCCATCCATATCTTTTACAGAGTTCACAAGGCTTAGGCCTCTACGTCCTCGCTCCTCAACTTCTTGCTATCCTGAGGCAGCATATTCATGCTAGTATCAGATATTCAAGCTTCACAGTTTGATGCCTAGGCATTTTCGGCATTTGTTTGATGAGGAACAAATATGTGCCAGATGGTCTAGGTGGTCCACACACAGTGTTTTCATCACTTCATCACTTGGCTACATCAGCATGGATGGTTTGGTATATTATTTGCATGGGGATGATTCATCTTTTGATGACTTGATTGAGTATCCCACACTCTGGTCATTGTGATTTATTCCTAACACATGATGTATTGTATCATACACTCATACACATGATGACGTATTGGACACACACACACACATGCACACATGATGACATTAATGTGTATCACACAAAAATGCACATGATCATAGTGATGTACGTGCACATGATGCCATTGACACATATGCACATGAGGATGATGTATGTGATAGTGATGTGTGCAATTCATATCATGTGGGCATGATCTCGAGGACAGAGATGGCAACAAGCACAATGAGCATCGACACTTGTATGCCTATCTTCTTTCCTGGACACTTTAGTTGATTGTGGTGACGTTTTAGAGGATAGTGTGCATTTGATTAATGATGCATCCATTAGCACACTCGGGATCGGTATACTCATTAACACACTGAGCATCGACACTTCTGTGCCTATCTTCTTTCCTACAAATCACATGGACACTTTAGTTGATTGTGGTGACCTTTTAGAGGATAGTGTGCATTTGATTAATGATGCATCCATTAGCACACTTGGGATTAGTATACCCATTAGCACACTTAAGGTTAGTGATACTCCGGATACAAGTGACAGAGACACCTATGAGCATAGATCTGAGTTCTTAGTATTAGATGCATTAGGCTATTCTTCTAGGATTTCTATTTGTGGAGATATCACTGATACGTCCAATACTTCTAGTATTCATTACGCATTCTTGGCAGTCTTCATGTGGATAGAGTTCATGTGTTTAAGCAATCGAGGATAGTGCATGAGAGTAGTGATGATTTCATCAAGGTGACACATCGTAGTAGGATTATACGTATTGATCATGTCCATAGTAGATCATATGACATATATCTTGAGAGATTTGCATTTGATCTAGACATATCCCTAGATCCTATATTGTTGGAGATAGATTTGTTATCGGATGTAGGTCACATAGGAGAACTATTGATGGAGATAGACCATGTTTACGAGGATGACCTTGCAGACCTTGGGGATGCCATAGATGATGATTTAAGAGACAATAACATTTGACTTTCGTGTGAGGATACCTCTTCATTTTTCAGTGATGTAGTACTATGATGATGTCGATGATCAAATTGTTATCTTGGATCATCATACACACATAAAGCGTTTTGCACATGAGGAGATGATGCACGGTTTGGCTCATGCCCATATATCCATTGATACAGTGGATCATGTCAAATGGCATATACTGCACCCAAAATTTTGTAAATGTCCTGGCTCCAAAGAAAATAGGATCATGTCGGCACCCGCAGAAGGAACCAAAAGAACATATGTCAAGGTTGGCGTCATGCAAGGGTAAGAGCAAACCAAGGCCATCATCCTATTTAGAATCAATTGAAAAGTCAAAGACATGACCCCCACTGCATCAGGTATAGGGGCATGAGTTGAACAAAAAAGTAAATGTCCCGGGCACTCCAAAAAAAAAATGGAATTGTGTCGACACACATAGGAACCAAAAGAACATGTCTCAAGGTTGGCATCGTATGAGGGTAAGAAGAAACCAATGCCGTCATCCTATGTAGCATCGCTCGAAAAGTCAAAGATATGATCACTGCATCAATAGGTATATGGGCATGAGCCGAACCATGCGTCAATAGGTATATAGACATATATTGCATCCAAAAGTAAATGTCCCGATTCTAAAGAAAATAGAATCGTCTTGACACCCATAGAAAATAAAAGTGAGCTATTTTTGGTGGTCATTTCACTTTGGACAAGGAGCTTGGATACTTCCTTCTCAAGCCAGAGGGTCACACATTTGTTCCATGGATGGATGGTCCACACTTGGGCTATCTATTTGATCCAAGTGGATATATAGCAAGCTACATCATCGACATGGGTAGCTATCCATTTGATCCGGGAGGATTGGCCAAGCACATCACCAACATTGGCTCTCTACAATTTCCATTCTATCTAGGCAATTCGAGAGCCATTGATTTGGAGTCTACATGGTTTGGATTTACATTTCATGTATGTAGGAGGGGATGGTTATTGTAATGGGGCAACTAGTTTTATATTAGGCTTAGGACCATGTTCATGGACTCAAGTATATAAGGGGGCCATGGTTGTCATTTGTGCCCTTTATGACTTTTATGACCGTTTATGATCTTTGGACATTATCTCTCCTTGACATTTTGTTTGTTCTTGGAGCCTTGGTTTATGGAAGTCTTTTTGCATCCTCTTAGTGAGGTTAACTCACTTAGGCATCATGGTTCTTTGTATGAGATTCTCTCTTTAATATCCTAAATAATAACCCATATCTCAGCTTTATGATCATTCCATTCTAGTCTTTCTTTTGTGAAGAAGAGTAATAATACAGTTACAAAATATAATTTTTAGTGCAGTAGTCTCAAGTACAGAAACAAAGATTTTAGTGTAGAGCTGCAGAACATTGAAGATTCAATTCAAGATCAATGTAGAATTGAAGATTCAAGTTTAGAGAGCAAGATTCATGCAAAGATTCACAGTTGTGGATGAGTGATACTTATCAAAATCCTACACCTTCTTTGCATCCCTTTGCTATTTGTTATAGTTCTTGCTATGACTTCCAAGAAACAGTTAAAATATCAAGAAATAGTTAAAATACCACGAAATGGTAAAAATGCCAACAAATGTTTGCAAATAAAGATTAAACAATAGTGGTTTTCTCACTAGCACTAATCCTCAAAGATTAGTGTTAATCTGTGGAAGTTTAAGAAAACCAGTTCACAGAAGTGTTGTCTTGATAAATCAAGTGCAACTTTGGAAAAGATTGAGTGTAGATCGTAGCTTCATCTAGGAAACAATGCAAAGTTCTATCGATTTGATGCAAATACAGAGTATGGCCCTGTCGAGAATTGAGCCTAGTCAACTGGTGCAAGTGAGTGTGCCGTATACACCAAGGGTTCTCCTAACCTGCATATATGGCCTCTTGAGTGGGAAGGTCTCTCACAAGCATTGATTTGTCCCTCTAAAGCATCATCACTTAGCTTTGCAAAAGCTCTCAGCAAAAGTAACGGTACCAGGCTAGCAATATAGATAGTATCATTAAGTAATATAAGAAGAGCAAGATTGAAATACTAGCAGTAGTCAATGTTCTAAGTCACTATAGAGCAACAACAACCAGCTTGGATACTATGTCTAGATACTATGGAGTCTAGATAAATATATTCTTCTGGTAGTGGCTTTAAAGTCTAAAGCTTGCTCGATTATAGAGACCATGAGTGATACTTCTAAAAGAAATAGATCTGGATTGCTTATAGCAAAGCAACACATGTAGAAGTAAAGTAAAAACGAACTAAGGAGCATACCATTTTTGTTTACAACATCCTAAGTTGCAACCCAGCCAAGCAGGTAGTATCATCATCAATGTATCTAGAGAACAAGGTAGTTAGTCAAATCTCTCGAGCTAAATGCAGGTCTCTGCCTGGGAGACAGATTTAGATAGTAACCCCATGGTTGTTTGCCAATGTTGTGGTAGCCTAGGTATAGAGAAACAAGAAATAAGTAGTAAATCTATTTTGAGATCACAAATCAGACTCTTTTTAAGGTTCTATTTCCCAAACATTTAAGGTTCTCTACCCATAGATGTGGCTATGGAGTTGCTAAGCATTTTGGAAGAATTTCATAGGCATTAAGGAGTCTTAGAGGGGCTAGGAATTGGTTTATATAAGAAGATTTGGCCATCTACTTCCCTAGCTCACCCATTGACACTTGCTTCTTCCACACTCTCATTCTCAAAGCCCTCATCATCTGCTTCTCTAGCTCACCCATTGATACTTGCTCCGCCACCACGCTCTTATTCTTGAATCTCTCGCACATCGCTCAACACCATGACACTCCATCTCAGAAGGATCGCTTTCTAAGTGGTGTGCCACTTCATAGCCCTGTTTCAAAGCTCATGATTGCAACGATGCCTAAGTTGTGCTTCATCGCTTTCTAAGTGGTGTGCCACTTCATAGCCCTGGTTCTAAAGCTCAGCATACCTACAAACATCTTATCTAGAGCATAGCATAGATCTTCTATAGAGTGTACAAATCTCTAGTAGTGGAGTGCTACGATCAGCTTACGGGTCTCATTCATCTTGGAGGATTTGCAAGCTCAATTCGGACCTTCCGCTGACAACTCTGCTAGCATCTATAATTGTCGCTTCATCGTCTTACAAGGCTTAGCATATTTTTACTTGATTTAAGCACAAGTAGAGCATTAGCGCTTTTGGATATGAAAGTTGTATTGTTCACAGTGCCAACAAAGCGCAACTGCCATGGCTAAGCGCATTGGAAAGATTTATTTATTAAAAAAAAGAGAAAAAGTTTTGCATCATCACCATCACTAAGCTAGGAATCTCTAGGCTCAGCAAAAGAGTCCTCATCATGGAGCTCAAGAGAGCTCGCATCTCAATTCAATAAGTGGCCGTTATCATCGAGTTCATAGCTTTCTAGTTGAGACACCACTAGTGCGCAAAAGAGAAAGGAAAAGCTTTTGAATGTTTAGGGTTTTGTTATTTTTACACTTTAGGAATCTCTCCCTTTAAATTATCCGCACTGTCTTCTGGGCTCTTCGCACCTTTGGTCCAAACCACATTACTCTCTTGTCCACAACACCTTAGGGGTGTTTCGCATGCAGCTTGCATCATTTGGATTTTTGTTGTGTTTGTACACAACACGAGCACAATTTGGGGTACTTTCTTGTGAGTTTGTACATGTACATGCCTTGCTTGGGCTTGTTCACATGCTTTTACACGTTGCGTTTGTTTTCGGGGTGATCACGCGCTTGGTGATTATTGGGCTTGTTTATGCGTTGTGTTTCACAGCCTTCATACATTTGGGATTATTTACATGCATGGTGTTTAAGGAGGGGTGTTCACATGCTATGAGTGTTCTTGGTGGGGATTCTTTCACATTGTACACACTGATTTGTGTGTTGAGTGTTAGTTGGGCTTGTTCACACATCGTGGGTCACATGTCCTATATGCCTTGTGTTTGGGAGGTGTGTTCACACTTGTTGTGCACTGTGTTTTGGTGGTGCGTATGCTTTTGGTAGTGCTCACACAGAGCCATGGGTTGTTACTTTTAATTTTATCCTTCATTTGATCACCATGGTGGAGAATTCACATTATCATCGCGACATCATTCTGACAAAATTTTTGATTGTGATCGTAAGGGAGCCGCTCATGTCATCATGGCTCTATGATTGCTCTTATGATTTTCCTTCTGGTATCATGTGCTCCATCCATATCTTTTACAGAGTTCACACATGCCTTTGGCATTTCCAGGCTTAGGCCTCTACGTCCTCGCTCCTCAACTTCTTGCTATCCTGAGGCAGCATATTCATGCCAGTATCAGATATTCGAGCTTCACAGTTTGATGCCTAGGCATTTTCAGCATTTGTTTGATGAGGAACAAATATGTGCCAGATGGTCTAGGTGGTCCACACACAGTGTTTTCATCAGTTCATCGCTTGGCTACATCAGCATGGATGGTTTGGTATATTATTTGCATGAGGATGATTTATTTTTTGACGACTTGATTGAGTATCCCACACTCTGGTCATTCTGATTTGTTCCTAAGACATGATGTATTGTATCATACACTCATACACATTATGACGTATTGGACACACACACACACACACACACACACACACACACACACACACACACACACATGATGACATTGATGTGTATCACACAAAAATGCACATGATCATAGTGATGTACGTGCACATGATGCCACTGACACATGCCCATGATGATGATGTATGTGATAGTGATGTGTGCGATTCATATCATGTGGGCATAATCTCGAGGACAGAGATGGCAACAAGCACAATGAGCATCGACACTTGTATGCCTATCTTCTTTCTTGGACACTTTAGTTGATTGTGGTGACATTTTAGAGGATAGTGTGCATTTGATTAATGATGCATCCATTAGCACACTCGGGATCGGTATACTCATTAACACACTGAGCATCGACAATTCTGTGCCTATCTTCTTTCCTACAAATCACGTGGACAGTTTAGTTGATCGTGGCGACCTTTTAGAGGATAGTGTGCATTTGATTAATGATGCATCCATTAGCACACTTGGGATTAGTATACCCATTAGCACACTTGAGGTTAGTGATACTCCGGATACTAGTGACAGAGACATCTATGAGCATAGATCTGAGTTCTTAGCATTAGATGCATTAGGCTATTCTTCTAGGATTTCTATTTGTGGAGATATCGCTGATACGTCCAATACTTCTAGTATTCATTGCGCATTCTTGGCAGTCTTCATGTGGATAGAGTTCATGTGTTTAAGCAATCGAGGATAGTGCATGAAAGTAGTGATGATTTCATCGAGGTGACACATCGTAGTAGGATTATGCGTATTGATCATGTCCATAGTAGATCATATGACATATATCTTGAGAGATTTGCATTTGATCTAGACATATCCTTAGATCTTATATTGTTGGAGATAGATTTGTTATCGGATGTAGGTCACATAGGGGAACTATTGATGGAGATAGACCATGTTTACGAGGATGACCTTGCAGACCTTGGGGATGCCATAGATGATGATTTAAGAGACGATAACATTTACCTTTTGTGTGAGGATACCTCTTCATTTTTCAGTGATGTAGTACTATGATGATGTCGATAATTAAATTGTTATCTTGGATCATCATACACACATAAAGGGTTTTGCACATGAGGAGATGATGCACGGTTTGGCTCATGCCCATATATCCATTGATACAGTGGATCATGTATAATGGCATATACTGCACCCAAAATTTTGTAAATGTCCTCGCTTCAAAGAAAATAGGATCATGTCGGCACCTGCACCAGAAGGAACCAAAAGAACATATGTCAAGGTTGGCGTCATGCAAGGGTAAGAGCAAACCAAGGCCATCATCCCATTTAGCATCAATTCAAAAGTCAAAGACATGACCCCCACTGCATCAAGTATAGGGGCATGAGTTGAACAAAAAAGTAAATGTCCCGGGCGCTCCAAAGAAAATAGGATTGTGTCGACACCCATAGGAACAAAAAGAACATGTCTCAAGGTTGGCATCATACGAGGGTAAGAGGAAACCAATGCCGTCATCCTATGTAGCATCGCTCGAAAAGTCAAAGATATGATCCACTGCATCAATAGGCATATGGGCATGAGCCGAACCATGCGTCAATAGGTATATAGACATATATTGCATCCAAAAGTAAATGTCCTGATTCTAAAGAAAATAGAATCATCTTGACACCCATAGAAAACAAAAGTGAGGTATTTTTGGTGGTCATTTCAATTTGGACAAGGAGCTTGGATACTTCCTTCTCAAGCCAGAGGGTCACACATTTGTTCCATGGATGGATGGTCCACACTTGGGCTCTCTATTTGATCCAAGTGGATATATAGCTACATCATCGACATGGGTAGCTATCCATTTGATCCGGGTGGATTGGCCAAGCACATCACCAACATTGGCTCTCTACATTTTCCATTCTATCCAGGCAATTCGAGAGCCATTGATTTGGAGTCTACATGGTTTGGATTTACATTTCATGTATGTAGGAGAGGATGGTTTTTGTGTAATGGAGCAACTACTTTTATACTAGGCTTAGGACCATGTTCACGGACTCAAGTATATAAGGGGGCCATGGTTGTCATTTGTGCCCTTTATGACTTTTATGACCGTTTATGATCTTTGGACATTATCTCTCCTAGACAATTTGTTTGTTCTTGGAGCCTTGGTTTATGGAAGTCCTTTTTCTCATCCTCTTGGTGATGAGAGGTTAACTCACTTAGGCATCATGCTTCTTTGTATGAGATTATCTCTTTAATATCGTAAATAATATCCCATATCTCAGCTTTATGATCATTCTATTCTAGTCTTCCTTTTGTGATGAAGAGTATTAATACAGTTACAAAATATAATTTTTTGTGCAGTAGTCTCAAGTACAGAGTCAAAGATTTTAGTGTAGAGTTGAAGAACATTGAAGATTCAATTCAAGATCAATGTAGAATTGAAGATTCAATTTTAGAGAGCAAGATTCATGCAACGATTCACAGTTGTGGATGAGTGATACTTATCAAAGTCCTACACCTTCTTTGCATCCCTTTGCTATTTGTTATAGTTCTTGCTGTGACTTCCAAGAAAGAGTTAAAATATCAAGAAATAGTTAAAATACCAAGAAATGGTAAAAATGCCAACAAACGTTTGCAAATAAAGATTAAACAACAGTGGTTTTCTCATATTAGGTTGTTTACAACTCAATTGGACTAGCACTAATCTTCAAAGATTAGTGTTAATCTGTGGAAGTTTAAGAAAACCAGTACACAGAAGTGTTGTCTTGATAAATCAAGTGCAACTTTGGAAAAGATTAAGTGTAGATTGTAGCTTCATGTAGAAAACAATGCAAAGTTCTATGTATTTGATGCAAATACAGAGTATGGCCCTGTTGGGAATTGAGCCTAGTCAACTAGTGCGAGCGAGTGTGCCACATACAAAAAGGGTTCTTCTAACCTGCATATATGGCCTCTTGAGTGTGGGAGGGTCTCTCACAAGCATTGATTTGTCCCTCTAAAGCATCATCACTTAGCTTTGCAAAAGCTCTCAGCAAGCAACAGTACCAGCTAGCAATATAGCTAGTATCATTAAGTAATATAAGAAGAGCAAGATTGAAATACTAGCAGTAGTCAATGTTCTAAGTCACTATAGAGCAACAACAACCAGCTTGGATACTATGTCTAGATACTATGGAGTCTAGATAAATATATTCTTTTGGTAGTGGCTTTAAAGGACTAAAGCTTGTTTGATTATAGAGACCATGAGTGATACTTCTAAAAGAAATAGATCTGGATTGCTTATAGCAAAACAACACATGCAAAAGTAAAGTAAAAACCAACTAAGGAGCATACCATTTTTGTTTACAACATCCTAAGTTGCAACCCAGCCATGCAGGTAGTATCATCATCAATGTATCTAAAGAACAAGGTAGTTAGTCAAATCTTTCAAGCTAAATGCAGGTCTCTGCCTGTGTGAGACAGATTCAGATAGCAACCCCATGGTTGTTTGCCAATGTTGTGGTAGCCTTGGTATAGAGAAACAAGAAATAAGTAGTAAATCTATTTTGAGATCACAAATCAGACTCTTTTTAAGGTTCTATTTCCCAAACATTGTCTCTACCCACAGATGTGGCTGTGGAGTTGCTGAGCATTTTGGGAAAATTTCATAGGCATTAAGGAGTCTCAGAGGGACTAGGAATTGGTTTATGTAAGAAGATCTGGCCATCTACTTCCCTAGCTCACCCATGAACACTTGCACCACCACACTTGCTTCTTCCACCACCACACTCTCATTCTCAAAGCTCTGGTCATCTGGTTCCCTAGCTTACCCATTGATACTTGCTCCGTCACCACGCTCTTATTCGCGAAGCTCTCGCATAGCGCTCAACACCATGACACTCCATCTCAGAAGGATCGCTTTCTAAGTGGTGTGCCACTTCATAGCCCTGTTTTAAAGCTCAACATGATTGCAATGATACCTAAGTTGTGTGTTGCTTCATCGCTTGGTTCTAAAGCTCAGTATACCTACAAACATCTTATCTAGAGCATAGCATAGATCTTCTATAGAGTGTACAAATCTCTAGTGGTGGAGTGCTACGATCAGCTTACGGGTCTCATCTTGGAGGATTTGCAAGCTCAATTCGGACCTTCCGACGACTCTGCTAGCATCCACAATTGTTGCTTCATCCTCTTACAAGACTTAGCATATTTTTAATTGATTTCAGCACAAGTAGAGCATTAGCGCTTTTGGATATGAAAGTTGTATCGTTCACAGTGCCAACAAAGCGCAACTGCCATGGGTAAGCGCATTGGAAAGATTTATTTATTAAAAAAAAGAGAAAAAGTTTTGCATCATCACCATCACTGAGCTAGGAATCTCTAGGCTCAGCAAAAGAGTCCTCATCATGGAGCTCAAGGGAGCTCTCATCTCAATTCAATAAGTGGCCGCTATCATCGAGCTCAGAGCTTTCTAGTTGCCACCACTAGTGCGGAAAAGAGAAAGGAAAAGCTTTTGAATGTTTAGGGTTTTGTTATTTTTACACTTTAGGAATCTCTCCCTTTAAATTATCCGCATTGTCTTTTGGGCTCTTCGCACCTTTGGTCCAAACCACATTACTCACTTGTCCACAACACCTTAGTAGGGTGTTTCACATGCAGCTTGCATCATTTGGATTTTTGTTGTGTTTGTACACAACATGAGCACACTTTGGGGTACTTTCTTGTGAGTTTGTACATGTGCCTTGCTTGGGCTTGTTCACATGCTTTTGCACGTTGCATTTGTTTTCGGGGTGATCACGCGCTCGGTGATTATTGGGCTTGTTTATGCGTTGTGTTTCACAGCCTTCATACATTTGGGATTATTTACATGCATGGTGTTTAAGGAGGGGTGTTCACATGCTGTGAGTGTTCTTGGTGGGGATTCTTTCACATTGTACACACTGATTCGTGTGTTGAGTGTTAGTTGGGCTTGTTCACACATCGTGGGTCACATGTCCTATATGCCTTGTGTTTGGGAGGTGTGTTCACACTTGTTGTGCACTGTGTTTTGGTGGTGCGTATGCTTTTGGTAGTGCTCACACACAGCCATGGGTTGTTACTTTTAATTTTATCCTTCACACTTGAGGTTAGTGATACTCCGGATACAAGTGAGAGAGACACCTATGAGCATAGATCTGAGTTCTTAGTGTTAGATGCATTAGGCTATTCTTCTAGGATTTCTATTTGTGGAGAGTATTCATTACACATTCTTGGCAGTCTTCATGTGGATAGAGTTCATGTGTTTAAGCAA
The DNA here is from genome assembly GCF_041138505.1 of Cibotium barometz. Classification (NCBI taxonomy): domain Eukaryota; kingdom Viridiplantae; phylum Streptophyta; class Polypodiopsida; order Cyatheales; family Cibotiaceae; genus Cibotium; species Cibotium barometz. The sequence goes on along the minus strand of NC_141072.1, from coordinate 12,216,081 downwards.
TCGACGATAGTGCATGAGAGTAGTGACGATTTCATCAAGGTGACATATCGTAGTAGGATTATGCATATTGATCATGTCCATAGTAGATCATATGACATATATCTTGAGAGATTTGCATTTGATCTAGACATATCCCTAGATCCTATATTGTTGGAGATAGATTTGTTATCGGATGTAGGTCACATAGGAGAACTATTGATGGAGATAGACCATGTTTACGAGGATGACCTTGCAGACCTTGGGGATGCCATAGATGATGATTTAAGAGACAATAACATTTGACTTTCGTGTGAGGATACCTCTTCATTTTTCAGTGATGTAGTACTATGATGATGTCGATGATCAAATTGTTATCTTGGATCATCATACACACAAAGGGTTTTGCACATGAGGAGATGATGCACGGTTTGGCTCATGCCCATATATCCATTGATACAGTGGATCATGTCAAATGGCATATACTGCACCCAAAATTTTGTAAATGTCCTGGCTCCAAAGAAAATAGGATCATGTCGGCACCCACAGAAGGAACCATAAGAACATGTGTCAAGGTTGGCGTCATGCAAGGGTAAGAGCAAACCAAGGCCATCATCCCATTTAGCATCAATTGAAAAGTCAAAGACGACCCCCATTGCATCAAGTATAGGGGCATGAGTTGAACAAAAACGTAAATGTCCGGGGAACTCCAAAGAAAATAGGATTGTGTCGACACCCATAGGAACCAAAAGAACATGTCTCAAGGTTGGCATCATACGAGGGTAAGAAGAAACCAATGCCGTCATCCTATGTAGCATCGCTCGAAAAGTCAAAGATATGATCCACTGCATCAATAGGCGTATGGGCATGAGCCGAACCATGCGTCAATAGGTATTTAGACATATATTGCATCCAAAAGTAAATGTTCCGATTCTAAAGAAAATAGAATCGTCTTTACACCCATAGAAAACAAAAGTGAGGTATTTTTGGTGGTCATTTCACTTTGGACAAGGAGCTTGGATACTTCCTTCTCAAGCTAGAGGGTCACACATTTGTTCCATGGTTGGATGGTCCACACTTGGGCTATCTATTTGATCCAAGTGGATATATAGCGAGCTACATGATCGACATGGGTAGCTATCCATTTGATCCAGGAGGATTGGCCAAGCACATCACCAACATTGGCTCTCTACATTTTCCATTCTATCCAGGCAATTCGAGAGCCATTGATTTGGAGTCTACATGGTTTGGATTTACATTTCATGTATGTAGGAGGGGATGGTTTTTGTAATGGAGCAACTAATTTTATATTAGGCTTAGGACCATGTTCATGGACTCAAGCATATAAGGGGGCCACGGTTGTCATTTGTGTCCTTTATGACTTTTATGACCGTTTATGATATTTGGACATTATCTCTCCTAGACATTTTGTTTGTTCTTGGAGCCTTGGTTTATGGAGGTCTTTTTGCATCCTCTTGGTGAGAGGTTAACTCACTTAGGCATCATGGTTCTTTGTATGAGATTATCTCTTTAATATCCTAAATAATAACCCATATCTCAGCTTTCATTCCATTCTAGTCTTCCTTTTGTGAAGAAGAGTATTAATAAAGTTACAAAATATAATTTTTTATGCAATAGTCTCAAGTACATAGATTTTAGTGTAGAGTTGAAGAACATTGAAGATTCAATTCAAGATCAATGTAGAATTGAAGATTCAAGTTTAGAGAGCAAGATTCGTGCAAAGATTCACAGTTGTGGATAGTGATACTTATCAAAATCCTACACATTCTTTGCATCCCTTTGCTATTTGTTATGGTTCTTGCTATGACTTCCAAGAAACAGTTGATATATCAAACTAGAGCATAGCATAGATCTTCTATAGAGTGTACAAATCTCTAGTGGTGGAGTGCTACGATCAGCTTACGGGTCTCATTCATCTTGCAAGATTTGAAAGCTCAATTTCGACCTTTCGACGACTCTGCTAGCATCTACAATTGTCGCTTCATCGTCTTACAAGGCTTAGCATATTTTTAATTGATTTAAGCACAAGTAGAGCATTAGCACTTTTGGATATGAAAGTTATATCGTTCACAGTGCCAACAAAGCGCAACTGCCATGGCTAAGCGCATTGGAAAGATTTATTTATTTAAAAAAAAAGAGAAAAAGTTTTGCATCATCACCATCACTGAGCTAGGAAGCTCTAGGCTCAGCAAAAGAGTCCTCATCATGGAGCTCAAGAGAGCTCTCATCTCAATTCAATAAGTGGCTACTATCATTGAGTTCACAGCTTTCTAGTTGAGCCACCACTAGTGCGGAAAAGAGAAAGGAAAAGCTTTTGAATGTTTAGGGTTTTGTTATTTTTACACTTTAGGAATCTCTCCCTTTAAATTATCCGCACTGTCTTCTGGGCTCTTCGCACCCTTGGTCTAAACCACATTACTCTCTTGTCCACAACACCTTAGGGGTGTTTTGCATGCAGCTTGCATCATTTGGATTTTTGTTGTGTTTGTACACAACATGAGCACACTTTGGGGTACTTTCTTGTGAGTTTGTACATGTGCCTTGCTTGGGCTTGTTCACATGCTTTTGCACGTTGCATTTGTTTTCGGGGTGATCACACGCTTGGTGATTATTGGGCTTGTTTATGCGTTGTGTTTCACAGAGCCTTCATACATTTTGGGATTATTTACATGCATGGTGTTTAAGGAGGGGTGTTCACATGCTGTGAGCATTCTTGGTGGGGATTCTTTCACATTGTACACACTGATTCGTGTGTTGAGTGTTAGTTGGGCTTGTTCACACATCGTGGGTCATGTCCTATATGCCTTGTGTTTGAGAGGTGTGTTCACACTTGTTGTGCACTGTGTTTTGGTGGTGCGTATGCTTTTGGTAGTGCTCACACACAGCCATGGGTTGTTACTTTTAATTTTAGTACTATGATGATGTCGATGATCAAATTCTTATCTTGGATCATCATACACACATAAAGGGTTTTGCACATGAGGATATGATGCACGGTTTGGCTCATGCCCACATATCCATTGATATAGTGGATCATGTCAAATGGCATATACTGCACCCAAAATTCTGTAAATGTCCTGGCTCCAAAGAAAATAGGATCATGTCGGCACTCGTAGAAGGAACCAAAAGAACATATGTCAAGGTTGACGTCATGCAAGGGTAAGAGCAAACCAAGGCCATCATCCCATTTAGCATCAATTGAAAAGTCAAAGACATGACCCCCACTGTATCAGGTATAGGGGCATGAGTTGAACAAAAAAGTAAATGTCCCGGGCGCTCCAAAGAAAATAGGATTGTGTCGACACTTATAGGAACCAAAAGAACATGTCTCAAGGTTGGCATCAGACGAGGGTAAGAGGAAACCAATGCCGTCATCCTATGTAGCATCGCTCGAAAAGCAAAGATATGATCCACTGCATCAATAGGCGTATGGGCATGAACCGAACCATGCGTCAATAGGTGTATAGACATATATTGCATCCAAAAGTAAATGTCTTGATTACTGCACCCAAAATTTTGTAAATGTCCTGGCTCCAAAGAAAATAGGATCATGTCGACACCCGCAGAAGGACCAAAAGAACATATGTCAAGGTTGGCGTCATGCAAGGGTAAGAGCAAACCAAGGCCATCATCCCATTTAGCATCATTTGAAATTTCAAAGACATGACCCCCACTGCATCAGGTATAGGGGCATGAGTTGAACAAAAAAGTAAATGTCCCGGGCACTCCAAAGAAAATAGGATTGTGTCGACACCCATAGGAACCAAAAGAACATGTCTCAAGGTTGGCATCATACGAGGGTAAGAGGAAACCAATGCCGTCATCCTATGTAGCATCGCTCAAAAAGTCAAAGATATGATCCACTGCATCAATAGGCGTATGGGCATGAGCCGAACCATGCGTCAATAGGTATATAGACATATATTGCATCCAAAAGTAAATGTCTTGATTCTAAAGAAAATACAATCGTGTTGACACCCATAGAAAACAAAAGTGAGGTATTTTTGGTGGTCATTTCACTTTGGACAAGGAGCTTGGATACTTCCTTCTCAAGCCAGAGGGTCACACATTTGTTCCATGGTTGGATGGTCCACACTTGGGCTATCTATTTGATCCAAGTGGATATATAGCAAGCTACATCATCGACATGGGTATCTATCCATTTGATCCGGGTGGATTGGCCAAGCACATCACCAATATTGGCTCTCTACATTTTCCATTCTATCCAGGCAATTCGAGAGCCATTGATTTGGAGTCTACATGGTTTGGATTTACATTTCATGTATGTAGGAGGGGATGGTTTTTGTAATGGAGCAACTACTTTTATATTAGGCTTAGGACCATGTTCATGGACTCAAGTATATAAGGGGGCCATGGTTGTCATTTGTGCCCTTTATGACTTTTATGACCGTTTATGATCTTTGGACATTATCTCTCCTTGACATTTTGTTTGTTCTTGGAGCCTTGGTTTATGGAAGTCTTTTTGCATCCTCTTAGTGAGAGGTTAACTCACTTAGGCATCATGGTTCTTTGTATGAGATTCTCTCTTTAATATCCTAAATAATAACCCATATCTCAGCTTTATGATCATTCCATTCTAGTCTTCCTTTTGTGAAGAAGAGTAATAATACAGTTACAAAATATAATTTTTTGTGCAGTAGTCTCAAGTACAGAAACAAAGATTTTAGTGTAGAGCTGCAGAACATTGAAGATTCAATTCAAGATCAATGTAGAATTGAAGATTCAAGTTTAGAGAGCAAGATTCATGCAAAGATTCATAGTTGTGGATGAGTGATACTTATCAAAATCCTACACCTTCTTTGCATCCCTTCGCTATTTGTTATAGTTCTTGCTATGACTTCCAAGAAACAGTTGAAATATCAAGAAATAGTTAAAATACCAAGAAATGGTAAAAATGCCAACAAACGTTTGCAAATAAAGATTAAACAATAGTGGTTTTCTCATATTAGGTTGTTTACAACTTAATTGGACTAGCACTAATCCTCAAAGATTAGTGTTAATCTGTGGAAGTTTAAGAAAACCAGTTCACAAAAGTGTTGTCTTGATAAATCAAGTGCAACTTTGGAAAAGATTGAGTGTAGATCGTAGCTTCATGTAGAAAACAATGCAAAGTTCTATCGATTTGATGCAAATACAGAGTATGGCCCTGTCGAGAATTGAGCCTAGTCAACTGGTGCAAGCGAGTGTGCCATATACACCAAGGGTTCTCCTAACCTGCATATATGGCCTCTTGAGTGGGAAGGTCTCTCACAAGCATTGATTTGTCCCTCTAAAGCATCATCACTTAGCTTCGCAAAAGCTCTCAGCAAAAGTAACGGTACCAGGCTAGCAATATAGATAGTATCATTAAGTAATATAAGAAGAGCAAGATTGAAATACTAGCAGTAGTCAATGTTCTAAGTCACTATAGAGCAACAACAACCAGCTTGGATACTATGTCTAGATACTATGGAGTCTAGATAAATATATTCTTCTGGTAGTGGCTTTAAAGGACTAAAGCTTGCTCGATTATAGAGACCATGAGTGATACTTCTAAAAGAAATAGATCTGGATTGCTTATAGCAAAACAACACATGTAGAAGTAAAGTAAAAACGAACTAAGGAGCATACCATTTTTGTTTACAACATCCTAAGTTGCAACCCAGCCAAGCAGGTAGTATCATCATCAATGTATCTAGAGAACAAGGTAGTTAGTCAAATCTCTCAAGCTAAATGCAGGTCTCTGCCTGTGAGACAGATTTAGATAGTAACCCCATGGTTGTTTGCCAATGTTGTGGTAGCCTAGGTATAGAGAAACAAGAAATAAGTAGTAAATCTATTTTGAGATCACAAATCAGACTCTTTTTAAGGTTCTATTTCCCAAACATTTAAAGTTCTCTACCCATAGATGTGGCTGTGGAGTTGCTAAGCATTTTGGAAGAATTTCATAGGCATTAAGGAGTCTTAGAGGGGCTAGGAATTGGTTTATATAAGAAGATTTGGCCATCTACTTCCCTAGCTCACCCATTGACACTTGCTTCTTCCACACTCTCATTCTCAAAGCCCTCGTCATCTGCTTCTCTAGCTCACCCATTGATACTTGCTCCGCCACCACGCTCTTATTCTTGAATCTCTCGCACATCGCTCAACACCATGACACTCCATCTCAGAAGGATCGCTTTCTAAGTGGTGTGCCACTTCATAGCCCTGTTTCAAAGCTCATGATTGCAACGATGCCTAAGTTGTGCTTCATCGCTTGGTTCTAAAGCTCAGCATACCTACAAACATCTTATCTATGCTATGCTCTAGATAAGATGTTTGTAGGTATACTGAGCTTTAGAACCAAGCGATGAAGCAACACACAACTTAGGTATCATTGCAATCATGTTGAGCTTTAAAACAGGGCTATGAAGCGGCACACCACTTAGAAAGCGATCCTTCTGAGATGGAGTGTCATGGTGTTGAGCGCTATGCGAGAGCTTCGAGAATAAGAGCGTGGTGACGGAGCAAGTATCAATGGGTAAGCTAGGGAACCAGATGACCAGAGCTTTGAGAATGAGAGTGTGGTGGTGGAAGAAGCAAGTGTGGTGGTGCAAGTGCTCATGGGTGAGCTAGGGAAGTAGATGGCCAGATCTTCTTACATAAACCAATTCCTAGTCCCTCTGAGACTCCTTAATGCCTATGAAATTTTCCCAAAATGCTCAGCAACTCCACAGCCACATCTGTGGGTAGAGGTTAACTCACTTAGGCATCATGGTTCTTTGTATGAGATTATCTCTTTAATATCCTAAATAATAACCCATATCTCAGCTTTCATTCCATTCTAGTCTTCCTTTTGTGAAGAAGAGTATTAATAAAGTTACAAAATATAATTTTTTATGTAATAGTCTCAAGTACATAGATTTTAGTGTAGAGTTGAAGAACATTGAAGATTCAATTCAAGATCAATGTAGAATTGAAGATTCAAGTTTAGAGAGCAAGATTCGTGCAAAGATTCACAGTTGTGGATAGTGATACTTATCAAAATCCTACACATTCTTTGCATCCCTTTGCTATTTGTTATGGTTCTTGCTATGACTTCCAAGAAACAGTTGAAATATCAAGAAATAGTTAAAATACCAAGAAATGGTAAAAATGCCAACAAACGTTTACAAATAAAGATTAAACAACAGTGGTTTTCTCATATTAGATTGTTTACAACTCAATTGAACTAGCACTAATCTTCAAAGATTAGTGTTAATCTGTGGAAGTTTAAGAAAACCAGTACACAAAAGTGTTGTCTTGATAAATCAAGTGCAACTTTGGAAAAGATTGAGTGTAGATTATAGCTTCATGTAGAAAACAATGCAAAGTTCTATGTATTTGATGCAAATACAGAGTATGGCCCTGTTGGGAATTGAGCCTAGTCAACTGGTGCGAGCGAGTGTGCGACATACACCACGGGTTCTCCTAACTTGCATATATGGCCTCTTGAGTGGGAAGGTCTCTCACAAGCATTGATTTGTCCCTCTAAAGCATCATCACTTAGCTTTGCAAAAGCTCTCAGCAAGCAATAGTACCAGGCTAGCAATATAGATAGTATCATTAAGTAATATAAGAAGAGCAAGATTGAAATACTAGCAAAAGTCAATGCTCTAAGTCACTATAGAGCAACAACAACCAGCTTGGATACTATGTCTAGATACTATGGAGTCTAGATAAATATATTCTTTTGGTAGTGGCTTTAAAGGACTAAAGCTTGTTCGATTATAGAGACCATGAGTGATACTTCTAAAAGAAATAGATCTGGATTGCTTATAGCAAAACAACACATGCAGAAGTAAAGTAAAAACAAACTAAGGAGCATACCATTTTTGTTTACAACATCCTAAGTTGCAACCCAGCCAAGCAGGTAGTATCATCATCAATGTATCTAGAGAACAAGATAGTTAGTCAAATCTCTCAAGCTAAATGCAGGTCTCTGCCTGTGAGACAGATTCATATAGTAACACCATGGTTGTTTGCCAATGTTGTGGTAGCCTTGGTATAGAGAAACAAGAAATTAGCAGTAAATCTATTTTGAGATCACAAATCAGACTCTTTTTAAGGTTCTATTTCCCAAACATTTAAGGGTCTCTAGAGACCCACAGATGTGGTTGTGGAGTTGCTGAGCATTTTGGGAAAATTTCATAGGCATTAGGCATTAAGGAGTCTCAGAGGGACTAGGAATTGGTTTATGTACGAAAATCTGGCCATCTACTTCCCTAGCTCACCCATTGACACTTGCTTCTTCCTGCACCACACTCTCATTCTCAAAGCTCTGTTCATCTGCTTCTTTAGCTCACCCATTGATACTTGCTCCATGCCACCACGCTCTTATTCTCGAAGCTCTCGCACAGCGCTCAACACCATGACACTCCATCTTAGAGGGATCGCTTTCTAAGTGGTGTGCCACTTCATAGCCCTGTTTTAAAGCTCAACATGATTGCAATGATGCCTAAGTTGTGTGTTGCTTCATTGCTTGGTTCTAAAGCTCAGCATACCTACAAACATCTCATCTAGAGCATAGCATAGATCTTCTATAGAGTGTACAAATCTCTAGTGGTGGAGTGCTACGATCAGCTTACGGGTCTCATTCATCTTGCAAGATTTGAAAGCTCAATTCCGACCTTTTGACGACTCTGCTAGCATCTACAATTGTCGCTTCATCGTCTTACAAGGCTTAGCATATTTTTAATTGATTTAAGCACAAGTAGAGCATTAGCACTTTTGGATATAAAAGTTATATCGTTCACAGTGCCAACAAAGCGCAACTGCCATGGCTAAGCGCATTGGAAAGATTTATTTATTTAAAAAAAAAGAGAAAAAGTTTTGCATCATCACCATCACTGAGCTAGGAAGCTCTAGGCTCAGCAAAAGAGTCCTCATCATGGAGCTCAAGAGAGCTCTCATCTCAATTCAATAAGTGGCTACTATCATTGAGTTCACAGCTTTCTAGTTGAGCCACCACTAGTGCGGAAAAGAGAAAGGAAAAGCTTTTGAATGTTTAGGGTTTTGTTATTTTTACACTTTAGGAATCTCTCCCTTTAAATTATCCGCACTGTCTTCTGGGCTCTTCGCACCCTTGGTCTAAACCACATTACTCTCTTGTCCACAACACCTTAGGGGTGTTTTGCATGCAGCTTGCATCATTTGGATTTTTGTTGTGTTTGTACACAACATGAGCACACTTTGGGGTACTTTCTTGTGAGTTTGTACATGTGCCTTGCTTGGGCTTGTTCACATGCTTTTGCACGTTGCATTTGTTTTCGGGGTGATCACACGCTTGGTGATTATTGGGCTTGTTTATGCGTTGTGTTTCACAGAGCCTTCATACATTTTGGGATTATTTACATGCATGGTGTTTAAGGAGGGGTGTTCACATGCTGTGAGCATTCTTGGTGGGGATTCTTTCACATTGTACACACTGATTCGTGTGTTGAGTGTTAGTTGGGCTTGTTCACACATCGTGGGTCATGTCCTATATGCCTTGTGTTTGAGAGGTGTGTTCACACTTGTTGTGCACTGTGTTTTGGTGGTGCGTATGCTTTTGGTAGTGCTCACACACAGCCATGGGTTGTTACTTTTAATTTTAGTACTATGATGATGTCGATGATCAAATTCTTATCTTGGATCATCATACACACATAAAGGGTTTTGCACATGAGGATATGATGCACGGTTTGGCTCATGCCCACATATCCATTGATATAGTGGATCATGTCAAATGGCATATACTGCACCCAAAATTCTGTAAATGTCCTGGCTCCAAAGAAAATAGGATCATGTCGGCACTCATAGAAGGAACCAAAAGAACATATGTCAAGGTTGACATCATGCAAGGGTAAGAGCAAACCAAGGCCATCATCCCATTTAGCATCAATTGAAAAGTCAAAGACATGACCCCCACTGTATCAGGTATAGGGGCATGAGTTGAACAAAAAAGTAAATGTCCCGGGCGCTCCAAAGAAAATAGGATTGTGTCGACACTTATAGGAACCAAAAGAACATGTCTCAAGGTTGGCATCAGACGAGGGTAAGAGGAAACCAATGCCGTCATCCTATGTAGCATCGCTCGAAAAGCAAAGATATGATCCACTGCATCAATAGGCGTATGGGCATGAACCGAACCATGCGTCAATAGGTGTATAGACATATATTGCATCCAAAAGTAAATGTCTTGATTACTTTTGGATGCAATATTGTCTATACACCTATTGACGCATGGTTCGGTTCATAGAGTGTACAAATCTCTAGTGGTGGAGTGCTACGATTAGCTTACGGGTCTCATCTTGGAGGATTTGCAAGCTCAATTCGGACCTTCCGACGACTCTGCTAGCATCCACAATTGTCGCTTCATCCTCTTACAAGACTTAGCATATTTTTAATTGATTTCAGCACAAGTAGAGCATTAGCGCTTTTGGATATGAAAGTTGTATCGTTCACAGTGCCAACAAAGCGCAACTGCCATGGGTAAGCGCATTGGAAAGATTTATTTATTAAAAAAAAGAGAAAAAGTTTTGCATCATCACCATCACTGAGCTAGGAAGCTCTAGGCTCAGCAAAAGAGTCCTCATCATGGAGCTCAAGGGAGCTCTCATCTCAGTTCAATAAGTGGCCGCTATCATCGAGTTCAGAGCTTTCTAGTTGCCACCACTAGTGCGGAAAAGAGAAAGGAAAAGCTTTTGAATGTTTAGGGTTTTGTTATTTTTACACTTTAGGAATCTCTCCCTTTAAATTATCCGCATTGTCTTTTGGGCTCTTCGCACCTTTGGTCCAAACCACATTACTCACTTGTCCACAACACCTTAGTAGGGTGTTTCACATGCAGCTTGCATCATTTGGATTTTTGTTGTGTTTGTACACAACATGAGCACACTTTGGGGTACTTTCTTGTGAGTTTGTACATGTGCCTTGCTTGGGCTTGTTCACATGCTTTTGCACGTTGCATTTGTTTTCGGGGTGATCACGCGCTCGGTGATTATTGGGCTTGTTTATGCGTTGTGTTTCACAGCCTTCATACATTTGGGATTATTTACATGCATGGTGTTTAAGGAGGGGTGTTCACATGCTGTGAGTGTTCTTGGTGGGGATTCTTTCACATTGTACACACTGATTCGTGTGTTGAGTGTTAGTTGGGCTTGTTCACACATCGTGGGTCACATGTCCTATATGCCTTGTGTTTGGGAGGTGTGTTCACACTTGTTGTGCACTGTGTTTTGGTGGTGCGTATGCTTTTGGTAGTGCTCACACACAGCCATGGGTTGTTACTTTTAATTTTATCCTTCATGTGATCACCATGGTGGAGAATTCACATTGTCATCGACATCATTCTGACAAAATTTTTGATTGTGATCGTAAGGGAGCCGCTCATGTCGTCATGGCTCTATGATTGCTCTTATGATTTTCCTGTCCTCCATCCATATCTTTTACAGAGTTCCCACATGCCTTTGGCATTTTGAGGCTTAGGCCTCTACGTCCTCGCTCCTCAACTTCTTGCTATCCTAAGGCAGCATATTCATGCTAGTATCAGATATTCGAGCTTCACAGTTTGATGCCTAGGCATTTTTGGCATTTGTTTGATGAGGAACAAATATGTGCCAGATGGTCTAGGTGGTCCACACACAGTGTTTTCATCACTTCATCGCTTGGCTACATCAGAATGGATGGTTTGGTATATTATTTGCATGGGGATGATTCATCTTTTGATGACTTGATTGAGTATCCCACACTCTAGTCATTGTGATTTGTTCCTAAGACATGATGTATTGTATATACACTCATACACATGATGACGTATTGGACACACACACACACACGCACACATGATGACATTGATGTGTATCCCACAAAAATGCACATGATCATAGTGATGTACGTCAAATGATGCCACTGACACATATGCACATGACGATGATGTATGTGATAGTGATGTGTGCGATTCATATCATGTGGGCATGATCTTGAGGACAGAGATGGCAACAAGCACAATGAGCATCGACACTTGTATGCCTATCTTCTTTCCTGGACACTTTAGTTGATTGTGGTGACATTTTAGAGGATAGTGTGCATTTGATTAATGATGCATCCATTAGCACACTCGGGATTGGTATACTCATTAACACACTGAGCATCGACACTTCTGTGCCTATCTTCTTTCCTACAAATCACGTGGACACTTTAGTTGATCGTGGGTGGCAACCTTTTAGAGGATAGTGTGCATTTGATTAATGATGAATCCATTAGCACACTTGGGATTAGTATACCCATTAGCACACTTGAGGTTAGTGATACTCCGGATACAAGTGAGAGAGACACCTATGAGCATAGATCTGAGTTCTTAGTGTTAGATGCATTAGGCTATTCTTCTAGGATTTCTATTTGTGGAGAGTATTCATTACACATTCTTGGCAGTCTTCATGTGGATAGAGTTCATGTGTTTAAGCAGTCGAGGATAGTGCATGAGAGTAGTGATGATTTCATCAAGGTGACATATCGTAGTAGGATTATGCGTATTGATCATGTCCATAGTAGATCATATGACATATATCTTGAGAGATTTGCATTTGATCTAGACATATCCCTAGATCCTATATTGTTGGAGATAGATTTGTTATCGGATGTAGGTCACATAGGAGAACTATTGATGGAGATAGACCATGTTTACGAGGATGACCTTGCAGACCTTGGGGATGCCATAGATGATGATTTAAGAGACAATAACATTTGACTTTCGTGTGAGGATACCTCTTCATTTTTCAGTGATGTAGTACTATGATGATGTCGATGATCAAATTGATATCTTGGATCATCATACACACAAAGGGTTTTGCACATGAGGAGATGATGCACGGTTTGGCTCATGCCCATATATCCATTGATACAGTGGATCATGTCAAATGGCATATACTGCACCCAAAATTTTGTAAATGTCCTGGCTCCAAGGAAAATAGGATCATGTCGACAACCACAGAAGGAACCAAAAGAACATGTGTCAAGGTTGGCGTCATGCAAGGGTAAGAGCAAACCAAGGCCATCATCCCATTTAGCATCATTTGAAAAGTCAAAGACATGACCCCCACTGCATCAGGTATAGGGGCATGAGTTGAACAAAAAAGTAAATGTCCCGGGCACTCCAAAGAAGATAGGATTGTGTCGACACCCATAGGAACCAAAAGAACATGTCTCAAGGTTGGCATCATACGAGGGTAAGAGGAAACCAATGCCGTTATCCTATGTAGCATCGCTCAAAAAGTCAAAGATATGATCCACTGCATCAATAGGCGTATGGGCATGAGCCGAACCATGCGTCAATAGGTATATAGACATATATTGCATCCAAAAGTAAATGTCTTGATTCTAAAGAAAATACAATCGTGTTGTGTGAGATCCCTGTTCCCCACTGATCAACGGATTCGGGGTACTAGCAGCGGAAGTAGCACATCATGCGTGGGTAGGGGTCTCACACTCGGGGCCTCGCCCACGGATATCCGGACAAGAGACTAATCCGTCGGTTAGTCCAAAACCGAAACTGGAAAAACTTCCTTTACTTGGAAAGCATGGGCGATTCCACCAGGATAACTCTTTACTCTAACGTAGTCAAGATCATTACGGATCAACTGATCTGACTGCACCTTTAACGGTACTTGGTCAAATCAAGGTAGAAACTTGCACTTGAATCATTGGGATCAACGCTTTTTTCCCCATCAAGACCTTTTACATCACATCCATTCTCGCCCTATCACAACTCATATACATCTTATCCTATCACATACACTTCTTACCTCATCCCCCCATACACATCTTAATTCATCTTATCACATCCTAACTTATTTCATAAGCATCTTATCACCTCTTATCACACCTCTTATCACATCCTATCACTTTCCATATGCATCTTATCAATTCTTATCACATCTCATACACCTCTTATCACATCTTATCACATTTCATATCTTTTTTTTTTTAAAGAGAATTCTTTTATTTGATATAAGATTTCTCTACACATTTATTTATACATAAATTTCATTTAAGGAGACTAACACTTTCGAAATTAAAATCAATCTTTTATGCATCTTCTTATGCATGATTTCAATTTGGTAGGGAATTATTCTTTTAGAATAAAAGAATTTCTCTTATGCATCTAAGTTAAGCATAAAATCCATTTATGAGGAAAATCATACTTTTAGTATAAAAAGAATATCTTTTATGCATACCTATATGCATGAAATCCAATATGATAAAAGTAACACTTTTGATATAAAATTTTTTCCTTTATGCATACTTCTATGCATGAAAATTAAAAATGATAAAAGTAACACTTTTGATATAAAAATTTTCTTTTATGCATACTTTTATGTATGAAATAAAAATGATAAAAGTAACACTTTTGATATAAAAATTTTCCTTTATACTTCTATGCATGAAAATTAAAAATGATAAAAGTAACACTTTTGATATAAAAATTTTCTTTTATGCATACTTTTATGTATGAAATAAAAATGATAAAAGTAACACTTTTGATATAAAAATTTATCCATTATGCATACTTCTATGCATGAAAATAAAAATGGTAAAAATAACACTTTTGATATAAAAATTTATCCTTTATGCATACTTCTATGCATGAAAGTAAAAATGATAAAAGTAACACTTTTGATATAAAAATTTATCCATTATGCATACTTCTATGCATGAAAATAAAAATGGTAAAAATAACACTTTTGATATAAAAATTTATCCTTTATGCATAATATTAAAATTCAATTTCTCCATGATTATAATGAAATTCTTTCAATTAATCTAGGATGATGATTCCTAGAATATGGTAGGAAGTCCTCTTTTTATGCTTTGAATGAAAATTTTTTATGCATAATTTTTATAAAAATTTTGCCATAGCTCCGCTGCTATGACTGATAAATCTCAATTTTTCTAAGGGATAAAGCTTATCATTAAGGAAATAATTAAAATGATTCTCTAATTGGATCCTTAATCCATAATGGATTGAATCATCAATATACATAAACTAAAAGCATAAGAAAAAGCCATTAATTTGGCCTCAAGCATAGCTTTATCTTGGGTTAAGGAAAAGCTTTATGAAAAGCTTGATTTGGATTGAGAATGGGTCATGAGTATGACCATTTCTTGAGTGAGAGAGAGAATTTACATAAGAATCATTAGAATTTAAACATAAATGAAAATTAACTTCAATAGAATTTATTAAATTATGTAACTCTTCACTACTATTCAAACTTCAATAGCATTTAAAAAAAACCATACCAATTAAACTTCTCAAGCTTGAGAGGGGTTGAGAAGAGAGAAACATTGAGAAATTATAGAAAGATGAATATTCACTAATTACCTTACAACTTGCTTGATTCTTTGTTCACGGTAGAGGCCCCCAACCAATCAATTGGTTAAGTATGTTGATGGAGCCACTAATGGGGATTGAAGAAAGAGGGAAGCTCCAAAAACTAGTGAATTATTAAATGAATTCACAGTTCTTGGCTTAGGTGGAGTAGAGTAACGATGCATAAACACTATATATTTTTCAACAAGGGTGAGGCTTCTATTTATAGGAAAAATTGAGCTCCTAACCAAACAAACTGATTCTAGAATTTTCTAAATCAGTTTGGTCAATATTTGACCATTTTTAGGTCAGTTAAGCTAACTTTTTGGAACTAGACTTGAATGAGGAGAGAGGAGAGATGAAATATCTCAATTTTTATGAGTTTAAAACTCATTCAAGCATGTGAAATATGCACCTCCTTTAAAGAACTCCCCTTCCTTACATATGTCATATTTTTAATATTGCTCATAGTTTTTTACTAATAAACCTTGTACATTTTCAACTCTTCATCTTATGTGAAATATGCACCTCCTTTAAAGAACTCCCCTTCCTTACATATGTCATACTTTTAATATTGCTCATAATTTTTTATTAATAAACCTTGTACATTTTCAACTCTTCATCTTATGTGAAATATGCACCTCCTTTAAAGAACTCCTCTTCCTTACATATGTCATACTTTTAATATTGCTCATAGTTTTTTTACTAATAAACCTTGTACATTTTCAACTCTTCACCTCATGTGAGCATTTACTCATTTTTGGGTATTTTCTTTTTACAAGTTGGATTTATCTCCTCCCTACACATGGATTGATGCTATTGGTCCATAGGAACCTTAATTGGACCATAGTCTAAAGATTTCTGAAAATCTAGACCCTTAGGCTAAGGTTCTTTATAGCTATTTTCAATTAATTCCAATTGCACATTGGAAAATTCTTTTTGAATTTTTGTTTCAGGGGAACTCATCTGAATTAGAAGAGATATTTTTCTATCCAAAAATATTCAAAATCTGAATATTCTCTCTCTAGAATATTTTTCTCTCTCTAGGCTAAAACAGATAGAAACAAGGTCTTTATATTTCTGAAGAGGGATTGATTACAGGGAAAGATACTAGACATCAAAAAGGGGGTGGGGGAGGAATCTTACATTCTACCCCACTTAAAAAAATGCGAGATGTCCTCATCTCACAAACTGGGATAATTTCGCAAGATGCACGAATATGAGACTTAGAGAAAAATTTTAATCAAGATTAACCACCAAGATAAGTCTTAAAGAGAGCAAGATTCAAAATACGAACAAGATTTAAACTTTATTCATTCTCGGAACTTATACAGTAAAGATAGAGGAACTCTTTACACTTCCATAAGCCCGTCCATCATATGGTCACAAAAGCAGTCCTCACAAGCTGCACAAGTATAAGGTAACTCATCTATGGGAATGATTCTGTGGGTTATTGCTGCGCCTATCTCAGTGGTATGAGGTGTTCTAACAAAAGGACCTCTGAGAGGCAAGCCAAAAACGGGGTAAAGGCATATCTTCTCATGAGGAAGAAAACACGCCAGTAAGAAGACCCGCTCAGAAAACCCAGGATGTCTTGATCTCATGACGCAGTAGTATCGGGGACCCAAACCCAAAGCTTCAATAACCATGGCCAAGCGGACATTGTTACGGAAGTGCTGCTGACCCCAGGGTGTTACCCTAGTTATGTCTTGATAGGTCCGCCATTTGGTCTGCGCTACAGAAGTTCCCAAGTGAGGGAAAAGTGAGCGCTCATACTGTTCTATAAAATCCTTCTTCACAGACTCACTTGCGTCTTGAAGGTGAGGAATCATTATGGATAAAACTAATTCTTGTTGCCAAGCCATGAAGGAGATTAGGAAGAAAGGAGATCGATGGGAGTAAGATTACTGTGAGCGACAAGTAAAAGTTACGACTTATATAAAGGAAGGAGCTAGCGTAACTTAGAAGCCAACGGTAGCTTGCCACTGAAGTTTTACCGTCTTTCCATGATTTGGGTTTGGCACAATTTTCTATAGAAGGCATTAAGAACTTTGAGATGAGGAGATAAAAGAAGCTCGTAAGCTAAGTCACTTACTTTCTTTGAAGTCAGATAAGGCTCACAATATCTGGGGGATAACTTCTTAAACTCCCCAATAGATAAAGAACTTCTTTTGTGCCGTACTCGAATGAAGACCAAAACCTTGGTATCCAAAACACCGATTTTCACTTCTGAACTCATTGTTCTGAATCCTTAAAACAGCGGACTCTTGAGAAGTATTCAGGAAAAAGGTTCTTCCTTTTTTAAACAGAATCTTTCTTTTATTTTAGAGAGAGAATAATTATAAGATCAGAAAGGGAGATTCTTACTCCTGTATACCTCTAAGGCTGGGGGAGAATCTTACATTCTACCCCACTTGAAAAGTGCGAGATGTCCTCATCTCGCAAGGTAGAGGACAACTCTTTTTCTTAAGATCCAATTTATTCTGGGGTTCCTTATATTCTGGTCAACCCAACAGAATACGGGGATAATTATCCCTTATATAGAACTCATCATTAAATAACAATTCATTCAGATCATATCATTCATATCTTTAACACGATAATGGTCCATTAGTCTGAAAATTTTCCTTCTGAACATTCCTCCACAGGAATTTTAGTTAAGCAAGTTCTCAATTTGTCATCCCTTAACTTAATCTACCGTCTCAAGTGTTAACAGTAGCAATCTGACAGCACAATCCACTAATCTCATAGTGATTTGCTGAAATCATTATCATCATTCCAGTTATGAATATCATCACTGGGACTCGTCCCATTCATCCTCATTGTGGTTTCGCTCAGCTTATTACATTTCAACTAAATTTCGAAAATCGTCATTTTTCAATCAGAATCCAATTCAATTCATCAATTCTCAAACAGAATTAAAAATCATATCAACCACATTCGAAATCATCATCTGGATAGCATTAACGCTTATAATTTCAAGTCTTAGATTTACTCGTATATACTATCGGTAAAGAGCTGCAGTTATACCCTCGGTATATACGGATAGTCATGATACTCAAAACTATAAGGTAAATACCATCATGTCTAGGTCTCAAGCAAGTCAGGGTTCCATACAATTGCGGTACTTCCAATTGAAGACCCAATTACTAATTTACGAATTTCAATTTGAATTAACAATTTGTATGAATTATATCAAACAATTACAACCTTTTTGTGCGTCTTGATAAACTTTTGACATAATTTGCTCCTCAGTTGATCTTATTGGAGATCTATGACTTAAGTCTGATAAATAGATTTTTCTTTATCCGATCGTCCGTAAAAAAAACATTTGTATATTTATATACAAGTTGCAATAATTACATAGAGTGGTTCGGCTCCAAAATTCAAAATCTCTTCGAGAGACGTATAAGACGACGGTACTGGGCCATAGTCATGCCCTGTTACATAAGTTCTCTAACTGCGAAGGAAGTTATTATTTTCTCCTTAGGGATAAATCGACTAAGGAGTCTATAAATTTGACATGAAAGTCTGAAATTTCGAGGTGTCGAATGATATAGAATGACACCACGCACCATTTTCAGCTTTAACAGGATCATAGTCAATGAGAGATTCTGCCACAGCATTGTACGGCGGTTGCAATGAGCGTGGACATATTGCCCTGCAACCCACTTATGTTGTATTCTCTCCACTGGGGTAGGAAAATATAAATCCTTGAAATGGCGTGCAAGTCTTACTCGGCTTGTTTGAGTTGAAGCGGAAGAGATGAGATGCTCGAAGGCAAATGCAATCATATCTTGAGACTGGGTGAGGTCGGGAATACCAGATAAATGTGGAACTTCCATCTATAAAAACAATTTCTTTGATTAAAATTTCTTCATTAAAGAAGCTTACGGGATGAAAATACATTATGAAAATGCTGTTTCTCAATTCTTATTACCAATTTCAGATAAGAATTTAATTATCTTTATTAGCTTTCAAAAGCGGCTCTGATACCAACTGTGAGATCCCTGTTCCCCACTGATCAACGGATTCGGGGTACTAGCAGCGGAAGTAGCACATCATGCGTGGGTAGGGGTCTCACACTCGGGGCCTCGCCCACGGATATCCGGACAAGAGACTAATCCGTCGGTTAGTCCAAAACCGAAACTGGAAAAACTTCCTTTACTCGGAAAGCATGGGCGATTCCACCAGGATAACTCTTTACTCTAACGTAGTCAAGATCATTACGGATCAACTGATCTGACTGCACCTTTAACGGTACTTGGTCAAATCAAGGTAGAAACTTGCACTTGAATCATTGGGATCAACGCTTTTTTCCCCATCAAGAGGCACAGCCGTTGATTCCTATCCATAGAACAATTTCTATCCGGGATTTACTTTATCTATCGTAAAAACAAAGTTGAGTCTCGATTTATGGATCCATCAGTCCAGCCTAACCCCATCCGATCCCATGGGTTAGCCAACCGCCCAACCACTGTAGTGATGGGATCCAATTTGGAATTTGGTTAGGTTTTGTCCCGGGTACCAAGGAAAAGAGTTCCAAGGCCCCCTAGCCGGAATTTCATGCAAACATAAAACTAGCCACACCACTTACACACCCAATATGAAAATTGCCTTTTTCTTAGCATCAGCTAACTTTAAAACAATCCTTTAATGAAACCATAGTACCACTGATCACAATCTCCCAATTTATCCAGTTGATTCATAATTTCCCATCATTCCTTCATCAGAGTATCTATGGCATCATTGGCAACTAGAACGCTCACCACCTGTCCACAGAGAGGCCGTTTCCATAGTTCCTAGCCCATAATACTCGGCAATATAATCACTTATCAAGATGGACTCTCGTTGAAGATCAGCAAGATCAACCAACAGATCCATATAAAAGAGCCATGGACTCATCCGTTGAGGACCAGCAAGGTCAGTCAACCAGATCCATGCCCGGTTTCACAAAACAACTCTTACTCCTTGTTCCAATATCTTCCTCGACGCACGCGTGGGTATCCTAGGCGACCCAGAGCCCGAGCACCGTATGGTCAGCACCCTCTAGGATCCTTCGCAGGTGACCTAGCGCTCATAGGCCGCTTCCTTGGTCCCTCATCCACCGTACCGGAAGCTCACCATTTTAATCGAACCGAGGCTGGTCAAGACCTCGGTCGACCTTGCTACGCGAGACGTCCTCCATTGACTCTCCGTCAGCAGTTGCAACTTTATCAGTTAGGTCTCCACGACCTTAATCATAAGACGGTCAAAATGCTTCCCCAGCATTCTTGACATAAAACAGCCATTTACAAACAGCATTTACAAACAGTTTACAAATACAGTTTCTATATTAACTCTCATTTTTCCACATTATCCCTCATTAATCCACATTACTTATTCCACATTCCATGTATATGTGTACTCATCCAATCACCTCCTTTTCCATCTCTTCACTTCAGATTCCTTCACATCACATATCATATATTCACATCCATATCCACATCCATACATCCACATCCACATCCACATTCACATCCATACATCCACATCTACATGCTTATCTCCATTTTCACATCCTCATTTATACATCCACATCCCATATCCACATTCATACATACACATCCATATATCCACATCTACATCCACATACATACATACATCCACATCCACATTCCACATTCACATCTATACATCCACATCTACATTCACATTCACATACATCCACATCCACATTCCCATACATCCACATCTACATTCACATTCACATACATCCACATCCCCATTCCCATTCACATCTATACATCCACATCTACATCCACATACATACATACATCCACATCCACATTCCACATTCACATCTATACATCCACATCTACATCCACATTCACATACATCCACATCCACATTTCCATTCACATCTATACATCCACATCCATTCACATCCATACATCCACATCTACATCCACATTTACATCTATGCATATACATCTTCATGCATATATCCATTTTCATGTTCATACATCCACACTCCCATCTCCATATCCACACATCCACATACATACATCCATTTTCACATTCCCATTTATATAACCCCATATACTTTCACATCTAATCTTTTACATCACATCCATTCTCGCCCTATCACAACTCATATACATCTTATCCTATCACATACACTTCTTACCTCATCCCCCCATACACATCTTAATTCATCTTATCACATCCTAACTTATTTCATAAGCATCTTATCACCTCTTATCACACCTCTTATCACATCCTATCACTTTCCATATGCATCTTATCAATTCTTATCACATCTCATACACCTCTTATCACATCTTATCACATTTCATATCTTTTTTTTTTTAAAAGAGAATTCTTTTATTTGATATAAGATTTCTCTACACATTTATTTATACATAAATTCCATTTAAGGAGACTAACACTTTCGAAATTAAAATCAATCTTTTATGCATCTTCTTATGCATGATTTCAATTTGGTAGGGAATTATTCTTTTAGAATAAAAGAATTTCTCTTATGCATCTAAGTTAAGCATAAAATCCATTTATGAGGAAAATCATACTTTTAGTATAAAAAGAATATCTTTTATGCATACCTATATGCATGAAATCCAATATGATAAAAGTAACACTTTTGATATAAAAATTTTTCCTTTATGCATACTTCTATGCATGAAAATTAAAAATGATAAAAGTAACACTTTTGATATAAAAATTTTCTTTTATGCATACTTTTATGTATGAAATAAAAATGATAAAAGTAACACTTTTGATATAAAAATTTTCCTTTATACTTCTATGCATGAAAATTAAAAATGATAAAAGTAACACTTTTGATATAAAAATTTTCTTTTATGCATACTTTTATGTATGAAATAAAAATGATAAAAGTAACACTTTTGATATAAAAATTTATCCATTATGCATACTTCTATGCATGAAAATAAAAATGGTAAAAATAACACTTTTGATATAAAAATTTATCCTTTATGCATACTTCTATGCATGAAAGTAAAAATGATAAAAGTAACACTTTTGATATAAAAATTTATCCATTATGCATACTTCTATGCATGAAAATAAAAATGGTAAAAATAACACTTTTGATATAAAAATTTATCCTTTATGCATAATATTAAAATTCAATTTCTCCATGATTATAATGAAATTCTTTCAATTAATCTAGGATGATGATTCCTAGAATATGGTAGGAAGTCCTCTTTTTATGCTTTGAATGAAAATTTTTTATGCATAATTTTTATAAAAATTTTGCCATAGCTCCGCTGCTATGACTGATAAATCTCAATTTTTCTAAGGGATAAAGCTTATCATTAAGGAAATAATTAAAATGATTCTCTAATTGGATCCTAATCCATAATGGATTGAATCATCAATATACATAAACTAAAAGCATAAGAAAAAGCCATTAATTTGGCCTCAAGCATAGCTTTATCTTGGGTTAAGGAAAAGCTTTATGAAAAGCTTGATTTGGATTGAGAATGGGTCATGAGTATGACCATTTCTTGAGTGAGAGAGAGAATTTACATAAGAATCATTAGAATTTAAACATAAATAAAAATTAACTTCAATAGCATTTATTAAATTATGTAACTCTTCACTACTATTCAAACTTCAATAGCATTTAAAAAAAACCATACCAATTAAACTTCTCAAGCTTGAGAGGGGTTGAGAAGAGAGAAACATTGAGAAATTATAGAAAGATGAATATTCACTAATTACCTTACAACTTGCTTGATTCTTTGTTCACGGTAGAGGCCCCCAACCAATCAATTGGTTAAGTATGTTGATGGAGCCACTAATGGGGATTGAAGAAAGAGGGAAGCTCCAAAAACTAGTGAATTATTAAATGAATTCACAGTTCTTGGCTTAGGTGGAGTAGAGTAACGATGCATAAACACTATATATTTTTCAACAAGGGTGAGGCTTCTATTTATAGGAAAAATTGAGCTCCTAATCAAACAAACTGATTCTAGAATTTTCTAAATCAGTTTGGTCAATATTTGACCATTTTTAGGTCAGTTAAGCTAACTTTTTGGAACTAGACTTGAATGAGGAGAGAGGAGAGATGAAATATCTCAATTTTTATGAGTTTAAAACTCATTCAAGCATGTGAAATATGCACCTCCTTTAAAGAACTCCCCTTCCTTACATATGTCATATTTTTAATATTGCTCATAGTTTTTTACTAATAAACCTTGTACATTTTCAACTCTTCATCTTATGTGAAATATGCACCTCCTTTAAAGAACTCCCCTTCCTTACATATGTCATACTTTTAATATTGCTCATAATTTTTTATTAATAAACCTTGTACATTTTCAACTCTTCATCTTATGTGAAATATGCACCTCCTTTAAAGAACTCCTCTTCCTTACATATGTCATACTTTTAATATTGCTCATAGTTTTTTTACTAATAAACCTTGTACATTTTCAACTCTTCACCTCATGTGAGCATTTACTCATTTTTGGGCATTTTCTTTTTACAAGTTGGATTTATCTCCTCCCTACACATGGATTGATGCTATTGGTCCATAGGAACCTTAATTGGACCATAGTCTAAAGATTTCTGAAAATATAGACCCTTAGGCTAAGGTTCTTTATAGCTATTTTCAATTAATTCCAATTGCACATTGGAAAATTCTTTTTGAATTTCTGTTTCAGGGGAACTCATCTGAATTAGAAGAGATATTTTTCTATCCAAAAATATTCAAAATCTGAATATTCTCTCTCTAGAATATTTTTCTCTCTCTAGGCTAAAACAGATAGAAACAAGGTCTTTATATTTCTGAAGAGGGATTGATTACAGGGAAAGATACTAGACATCAAAAAGGGGGTGGGGGAGGAATCTTATGTAAGATTCCTCCCCCACCCCCTTTTTGATGTCTAGTATCTTTCCCTGTAATCAATCCCTCTTCAGAAATATAAAGACCTTGTTTCTATCTGTTTTAGCCTAGAGAGAGAAAAATATTCTAGAGAGAGAATATTCAGATTTTGAATATTTTTGGATAGAAAAATATCTCTTCTAATTCAGATGAGTTCCCCTGAAACAGAAATTCAAAAAGAATTTTCCAATGTGCAATTGGAATTAATTGAAAATAGCTATAAAGAATCTTAGCCTAAAGGTCTAGATTTTCAGAAATCTTTAGACTATGGTCCAATTAAGGTTCCTATGGACCAATAGCATCAATCCATGTGTAGGGAGGAGATAAATCCAACTTGTAAAAAGAAAATACCCAAAAATGAGTAAATGCTCACATGAGGTGAAGAGTTGAAAATGTACAAGGTTTATTAGTAAAAAAACTATGAGCAATATTAAAAATATGACATATGTAAGGAAGGGGAATTCTTTAAAGGAGGTGCATATTTCACATAAGATGAAGAGTTGAAAATGTACAAGGTTTATTAGTAAAAAATTATGAGCAATATTAAAAGTATGACATATGTAAGGAAGAGGAGTTCTTTAAAGGAGGTGCATATTTCACATAAGATGAAGAGTTGAAAATGTACAAGGTTTATTAGAAAAAAATTATGAGCAATATTAAAAGTATGACATATGTAAGGAAGAGGAGTTCTTTAAAGGAGGTGCATATTTCACATAAGATGAAGAGTTGAAAATGTACAAGGTTTATTAGTAAAAAATTATGAGCAATATTAAAAGTATGACATATGTAAGGAAGGGGAGTTCTTTAAAGGAGGTGCATATTTCACATAAGATGAAGAGTTGAAAATGTACAAGGTTTATTAGTAAAAAACTATGAGCAATATTAAAAATATGACATATGTAAGGAAGGGGAGTTCTTTAAAGGAGGTGCATATTTCACATGCTTGAATGAGTTTTAAACTCATAAAAATTGAGATATTTCATCTCTCCTCTCTCCTCATTTAAGTCTAGTTCCAAAAAGTTAGCTTAACTGACCTAAAAATGGTCAAATATTGACCAAACTGATTTAGAAAATTCTAGAATCAGTTTGTTTGGTTAGGAGCTCAATTTTTCCTATAAATAGAAGCCTCCCCCTTGTTGAAAAATATATAGTGTTTATGCATCGTTACTCTACTCCACCTAAGCCAAGAACTGTGAATTCATTTAATAATTCACTAGTTTTTGGAGCTTCCCTCTTTCTTCAATCCCCATTAGTGGCTCCATCAACATACTTAACCAATTGATTGGTTGGGGGCCTCTACCGTGAACAAAGAATCAAGCAAGTTGTAAGGTAATTAGTGAATATTCATCTTTCTATAATTTCTCAATGTTTCTCTCTTCTCAACCCCTCTCAAGCTTGAGAAGTTTAATTGGTATGGTTTTTTTTAAATGCTATTGAAGTTTGAATAGTAGTGAAGAGTTACATAATTTAATAAATGCTATTGAAGTTAATTTTCATTTATGTTTAAATTCTAATGATTCTTATGTAAATTCTCTCTCTCACTCAAGAAATGGTCATACTCATGACCCATTCTCAATCCAAATCAAGCTTTTCATAAAGCTTTTCCTTAACCCAAGATTAAGCTATGCTTGAGGCCAAATTAATGGCTTTTTCTTATGCTTTTAGTTTATGTATATTGATGATTCAATCCATTATGGATTGAGGATCCAATTAGAGAATCATTTTAATTATTTCCTTAATGATAAGCTTTATCCCTTAGAAAAATTGAGATTTATCAGTCATAGCAGCGGAGCTATGGCAAAATTTTTATAAAAATTATGCATAAAAAATTTTCATTCAAAGCATAAAAAGAGGACTTCCTACCATATTCTAGGAATCATCATCCTAGATTAATTGAAAGAATTTCATTATAATCATGGAGAAATTTAATTTTAATATTATGCATAAAGGATAAATTTTTATATCAAAAGTGTTATTTTTACCATTTTTATTTTCATGCATAGAAGTATGCATAATGGATAAATTTTTATATCAAAAGTATTACTTTTATCATTTTTATTTCATACATAAAAGTATGCATAAAAGAAAATTTTTA
Organism: Cibotium barometz; assembly: GCF_041138505.1. NCBI lineage: Eukaryota > Viridiplantae > Streptophyta > Polypodiopsida > Cyatheales > Cibotiaceae > Cibotium > Cibotium barometz. Next base: position 12,189,711 of record NC_141072.1, on the reverse strand, counting down.
TATCAAGAGTATTACTTTTATCATTTTTATTTCATACATAAAAGTATGCATAAAAGAAAATTTTTATATCAAAAGTGTTACTTTTATCATTTTTAATTTTCATGCATAGAAGTATGCATAAAGGAAAATTTTTATATCAAAAGTGTTACTTTTATCATTTTTAATTTTCATGCATAGAAGTATGCATAAAGGAAAAATTTTTATATCAAAAAAGTGACTTTTATCATATTGGATTTCATGCATATAGGTATGCATAAAAGATATTCTTTTTATACTAAAAGTATGATTTTCCTCATAAATGGATTTTATGCTTAACTTAGATGCATAAGAGAAATTCTTTTATTCTAAAGTTATAATTCCCTACCAAATTGAAATCATGCATAAGAAGATGCATAAAAGATTGATTTTAATTTCGAAAGTGTTAGTCTCCTTAAATGGAATTTATGTATAAATAAATGTGTAGAGAAATCTTATATCAAATAAAAGAATTCTCTTTTTTTTTAAAAAAGATATGAAATGTGATAAGATGTGATAAGAGGTGTATGAGATGTGATAAGAATTGATAAGATGCGTATGGAAAGTGATAGGATGTGATAAGAGGTGTGATAAGAGGTGATAAGATGCTTATGAAATAAGTTAGGATGTGATAAGATGAATTAAGATGTGTATGGGGGGATGAGGTAAGAAGTGTATGTGATAGGATAAGATGTATATGGGTTGTGATAGGGCGAGAATGGATGTGATGTAAAAGATTAGATGTGAAGGTATATGGGGTTATATAAATGGGAATGTGAAAATGGATGTATGTATGTGGATGTGTGGATATGGAGATGGGAGTGTGGATGTATGAACATGAAAATGGATATATGCATGAAGATGTATATGCATAGATGTAAATGTGGATGTAGATGTGGATGTATAGATGTGAATGGATGTGGATGTATAGATGTGAATGGAAATGTGGATGTGGATGTATGTGAATGTGGATGTAGATGTGGATGTATAGATGTGAATGTGGAATGTGGATGTGGATGTATGTATGTATGTGGATGTAGATGTGGATGTATGGATGTGTATGTATGAATGTGGATATGGGATGTGGATGTATAAATGAGGATGTGAAAATGGAGGTAAGCATGTAGATGTGGATGCATGTATGTGAATGTGAATGTAGATGTGAATGTGGAATGTGGATGTATAGATGTGGATGTATGGGAATGTGGATGTGGATGTATGTGAATGTGAATGTAGATGTGGATGTATAGATGTGAATGTGGAATGTGGATGTGGATGTATGTATGTATGTGGATGTAGATGTGGATGTATGGATGTGTATGTATGAATGTGGATATGGGATGTGGATGTATAAATGAGGATGTGAAAATGGAGGTAAGCATGTAGAGGTGGATGCATGGATGTGAATGTGGATGTGGATGTGGATGTGGATATGGATGTGTATGTATGAATGTGGATATGGGATGTGGATGTATAAATGAGGATGTGAAAATGGAGATAAGCATGTAGATGTGGATGTATGGATGTGAATGTGGATGTGGATGTGGATGTATAGATGTGGATATGGATGTGAATATATGATATGTGATGTGAAGGAATCTGAAGTGAAGAGATGGAAAAGGAGGTGATTGGATGAGTACACATATACATGGAATGTGGAATAAGTAATGTGGATTAATGAGGGATAATGTGGAAAAATGAGAGTTAATATAGAAACTGTATTTGTAAACTGTTTGTAAATGCTGTTTGTAAATGGCTGTTTTATGTCAAGAATGCTGGGGAAGCATTTTGACCGTCTTGTGATTAAGGTCGTGGAGACCTAACTGATAAAGTTGCAACTGCTGACGGAGAGTCAATGGAGGACGTCTCGCGTAGCAAGGTCGACCGAGGTCTTGACCAGCCTCGGTTCGATTAAAATGGTGAGCTTCCGGTACGGTGGATGAGGGACCAAGGAAGCGGCCTATGAGTGAAGCGCTAGGTCACCTGCGAAGGATCCTAGAGGGTGCTGACCATACGGTGCTCGGGCTCTGGGTCGCCTAGGATACCCACGCGTGCGTCGAGGAAGATATTGGAACAAGGAGTAAGAGTTGTTTTGTGAAACCGGGCATGGATCTGGTTGACTGACCTTGCTGGTCCTCAACGGATGAGTCCATGGCTCTTTTATATGGATCTGTTGGTTGATCTTGCTGATCTTCAACGAGAGTCCATCTTGATAAATGATTATATTGCCGAGTATTATGGGCTAGGAACTATGGAAACGGCCTCTGAGTGGACAGGTGGTGAGCGTTCTAGTTGCCAATGATGCCATAGATACTCTGATGATGAAGGAATGATGGGAAATTTGAGAATCAACCGGATAATTTGGAAGACTGTGATCAGTGGTACTATGGTTTCATTAAAGGATTGTTTTAAAGTTAGCTGATGCTAAGAATAAGGCAATTTCATATTGGGTGTGTAAGGATTCTTAGCTGATGCTAAGAATAAGGCAATTTCATATTGGGTGTGTAAGTGGTGTGCCTAATTTTATGTTTGCATGAACTTCCGGCTAGGGGGCCTTGGAACTCTTTTCCTTGGTACCCGGGACAAAACCTAACCAAATTCCAAATTGGATCCCATCACTACAGTGGTTGGGCGGTTGGCTAACCCATGGGATCGGATGGGGTTAGGCTGGACTGATGGATCCGTAAATCGAGACTCAACTTTTGTTAATACGATAGATAAAGTAAATCCCGGACAGTAATTGTTCTATGGATAGGAATCAACGGCTGTGCCTCTTGAATGGGGAAAAAAGCGTTGATCCCAATGATCCAAGTGCAAGTTTCTTCCTTGATCTGATCTAGTATCTTGAAGATACAATTGGATCAGCTTGATCAGAAATGATCTTGTCTTCGTTAGAGAAAAAAATTATCCTGGTGGAATCGCCCGTGCTTTCCGGTAAGGGAAGTTTTTTCCGGGTTCGGTTTTGGAAAAACCGACGGATTAGTCTCTTGTTCGGATATCCGTGGACGAGGCCCCGAATGTGGGACCCCTGTCCCGCGCGAGAAGTGCTACTTCCGCTGCTAGTACCCGAATCCGTTGCTCGGTGGGAACAGGGGGATCTCACAGTTGGTATCAGAGCATTTGGTTAATAAAGATCAATTGAGAAGACAAATAGGTCAGAAATTTATCAAGAAACACAAAAAGGTTGTAATTGTGTGATATAATTCATACAATTTGATATTCAAATTGAAATTTGTAATTTGGTAATTGGGTCTTCAGATGGAAGTACCGCAATTATATAGAATCCTTGACTTGCTTGAGGCCTAGACATGATGGTATTTACCTTATAATTCCAAGGGCCGTGACTACCGTATATACCGAGAGTATAACTGCAGCTCTTTACTGACAGTATATACGAGTAAATCTAAGACTTGAAATTATAAGCGTTAATGCTATCCAGATGATGATTTCGAATGTGGTTGATATGATTTTTAGTTCTGTTTGGAAACCGATGAATTGATTTGGATTCTGATTGAAAAATGATGATCCCTGAAAATGGATTGAAATGTAATAAGCTGAGCGAAACCACAAGGTGGATGATTGGGACGAGTCCCTGTAATGATAAATGATGAAAATGATTCAGCAAATCACTATGAGATTAGTGGATTGTGCTGTCAAATTGCTACTGTTAACACTTGACCGTTAGATCAAGTTAAGGGATGACAAATTGAGAACTTACTTGACTGAAATTCCCGTAGAGGAATGCTCAGAAGGAAATTTTTCGGTCTAATGAACCTTTATCATGTTAAAGATATGAATGATATGATCTGAATGAATTGTTATTTAATGATGAGTTCTAAGGGATATTTATCCCAGTATTCTGTTGGGTTGACCAGAATATAAGGAACCCCAGAATAAAATTGGATCTTAAGAAAAAGAGTTGTCCTCTACTTTATGAGATGAGGACATCTCGCACTTTTCAAGTGGGGTAGAATGTAAGATTCTCCCCCAGCCTTAGAGGTATACAGGAGTAAGAATCTCCCTTTTTGATCTTATAATTATTACCTCTCTAAAATAAAAGAAAGATTCTGTTTAAAAAAGGAAGAACCTTTTTCCTGAATACTTCTCAAGAGTCCCACCTGTTTTAAGGATTCAGAACAACGAGTTCAGAAGTGAGAATCGATGTTTTGGATATCAAGGTTTTGGTCTCGAGTACGACCCAAAAGAAGTTCTTTATCTCTTGGGAAGTATAAGAAGTTATCTCCCAGATATTGTGGACCAAATAAAGTAGGTGATTTAACTTACGAACTTCTTTTATCTCCTCATCTCAAAGTTCTTAATGCCTTCTATAGAAAATTGTGCCAAACCCAAATCATGGAAAGACGGTAAAACTTCAGTGGCAAGCTACCGTTGGCTTCTAAGTTACGCTAGCTCCTTCCTTTATATAAGTCGTAACTTTTACTTGTCGCTCACAGTAATCTTACTCCCATCGATCTCCTTTCTTCCTAATCTCCTTCATGGCTTGGCAACAAGAATTAGTTTTATCCATAATGATTCCTCACCTTCAAGACGCAAGTGAGTCTGTGAAGAAGGATTTTATAGAACAGTATGAGCGCTCACTTTTCCCTCACTTGGGAACTTCTGTAGCGCAGACCAAATGGCGGACCTATCAAGACATAACTAGGGTAACACCCTGGGGTCAGCAGCACTTTCGCAACAATGTCCGCTTGGCCATGGTTATTGAAGCCTTGGGTTTGGGTCCCCGATACTACTGCGTCATGAGATCAAGGCATCCTGGGTTTTCTGAGCGGGTCTTCTTATTGGCGTGTTTTCTTCCTCATGAGAAGATATGCCTTTACCCCGTTTTTGGCTTGCCTCTCAGAGGTCCTTTTGTTAGATCACCTCATACCACTGAGATAGGTGCGGCAATAACCAGCAGAATCATTCCCATAGATGAGTTACCCTATACTTGTGCAGCTTGTGAGTGCTGCTTTTGTGATCATATGATGGACGGGCTTATGGAAGTGTAAAGAGTTCTTCTATCTTTACTGTATAAGTTCCGAGAATGAATAAAGTTTAAATCTTGTTCTTATCTTGAATCTTGCTATCTTTGAGACTTTTTCTTGGTGGTTAATCCTGATTTAAATTTTTCTCCAAGTCTCATAATTCGTGCATCTTGCGAAATTATCCCAGTTTGCGAGATGAGGACATCTCGCGTTTTTTAAGTGGGGTAGAATGTAAGATTCCTCCCCCACCCCCTTTTTGATGTCTAGTATCTTTCCCTGTAATCAATCCCTCTTCAGAAATATAAAGACCTTGTTTCTATCTGTTTTAGCCTAGAGAGAGAAAAATATTCTAGAGAGAGAATATTCAGATTTTGAATATTTTTGGATAAAAAAATATCTCTTCTAATTCAGATGAGTTCCCCTGAAACAGAAATTCAAAAAGAATTTTCCAATGTGCAATTGGAATTAATTGAAAATAGCTATAAAGAACCTTAGCCTAAGGGTCTAGATTTTCAGAAATCTTTAGACTATGGTCCAATTAAGGTTCCTATGGACCAATAGCATCAATCCATGTGTAGGGAGGAGATAAATCCAACTTGTAAAAAGAAAATACCCAAAAATGAGTAAATGCTCACATGAGGTGAAGAGTTGAAAATGTACAAGGTTTATTAGTAAAAAAAACTATGAGCAATATTAAAAATATGACATATATAAGGAAGGGGAATTCTTTAAAGGAGGTGCATATTTCACATAAGATGAAGAGTTGAAAATGTACAAGGTTTATTAGTAAAAAATTATGAGCAATATTAAAAGTATGACATATGTAAGGAAGAGGAGTTCTTTAAAGGAGGTGCATATTTCACATAAGATGAAGAGTTGAAAATGTACAAGGTTTATTAGAAAAAAATTATGAGCAATATTAAAAGTATGACATATGTAAGGAAGAGGAGTTCTTTAAAGGAGGTGCATATTTCACATAAGATGAAGAGTTGAAAATGTACAAGGTTTATTAGTAAAAAATTATGAGCAATATTAAAAGTATGACATATGTAAGGAAGGGGAGTTCTTTAAAGGAGGTGCATATTTCACATAAGATGAAGAGTTGAAAATGTACAAGGTTTATTAGTAAAAAACTATGAGCAATATTAAAAATATGACATATGTAAGGAAGGGGAGTTCTTTAAAGGAGGTGCATATTTCACATGCTTGAATGAGTTTTAAACTCATAAAAATTGAGATATTTCATCTCTCCTCTCTCCTCATTTAAGTCTAGTTCCAAAAAGTTAGCTTAACTGACCTAAAAATGGTCAAATATTGACCAAACTGATTTAGAAAATTCTAGAATCAGTTTGTTTGGTTAGGAGCTCAATTTTTCCTATAAATAGAAGCCTCCCCCTTGTTGAAAAATATATAGTGTTTATGCATCGTTACTCTACTCCACCTAAGCCAAGAACTGTGAATTCATTTAATAATTCACTAGTTTTTGGAGCTTCCCTCTTTCTTCAATCCCCATTAGTGGCTCCATCAACATACTTAACCAATTGATTGGTTGGGGGCCTCTACCGTGAACAAAGAATCAAGCAAGTTGTAAGGTAATTAGTGAATATTCATCTTTCTATAATTTCTCAATGTTTCTCTCTTCTCAACCCCTCTCAAGCTTGAGAAGTTTAATTGGTATGGTTTTTTTTAAATGCTATTGAAGTTTGAATAGTAGTGAAGAGTTACATAATTTAATAAATGCTATTGAAGTTAATTTTCATTTATGTTTAAATTCTAATGATTCTTATGTAAATTCTCTCTCTCACTCAAGAAATGGTCATACTCATGACCCATTCTCAATCCAAATCAAGCTTTTCATAAAGCTTTTCCTTAACCCAAGATTAAGCTATGCTTGAGGCCAAATTAATGGCTTTTTCTTATGCTTTTAGTTTATGTATATTGATGATTCAATCCATTATGGATTGAGGATCCAATTAGAGAATCATTTTAATTATTTCCTTAATGATAAGCTTTATCCCTTAGAAAAATTGAGATTTATCAGTCATAGCAGCGGAGCTATGGCAAAATTTTTATAAAAATTATGCATAAAAAATTTTCATTCAAAGCATAAAAAGAGGACTTCCTACCATATTCTAGGAATCATCATCCTAGATTAATTGAAAGAATTTCATTATAATCATGGAGAAATTTAATTTTAATATTATGCATAAAGGATAAATTTTTATATCAAAAGTGTTATTTTTACCATTTTTATTTTCATGCATAGAAGTATGCATAATGGATAAATTTTTATATCAAAAGTATTACTTTTATCATTTTTATTTCATACATAAAAGTATGCATAAAAGAAAATTTTTATATCAAGAGTATTACTTTTATCATTTTTATTTCATACATAAAAGTATGCATAAAAGAAAATTTTTATATCAAAAGTGTTACTTTTATCATTTTTAATTTTCATGCATAGAAGTATGCATAAAGGAAAATTTTTATATCAAAAGTGTTACTTTTATCATTTTTAATTTTCATGCATAGAAGTATGCATAAAGGAAAAATTTTTATATCAAAAAAGTGACTTTTATCATATTGGATTTCATGCATATAGGTATGCATAAAAGATATTCTTTTTATACTAAAAGTATGATTTTCCTCATAAATGGATTTTATGCTTAACTTAGATGCATAAGAGAAATTCTTTTATTCTAAAGTTATAATTCCCTACCAAATTGAAATCATGCATAAGAAGATGCATAAAAGATTGATTTTAATTTCGAAAGTGTTAGTCTCCTTAAATGGAATTTATGTATAAATAAATGTGTAGAGAAATCTTATATCAAATAAAAGAATTCTCTTTTTTTTTTAAAAAGATATGAAATGTGATAAGATGTGATAAGAGGTGTATGAGATGTGATAAGAATTGATAAGATGCGTATGGAAAGTGATAGGATGTGATAAGAGGTGTGATAAGAGGTGATAAGATGCTTATGAAATAAGTTAGGATGTGATAAGATGAATTAAGATGTGTATGGGGGGATGAGGTAAGAAGTGTATGTGATAGGATAAGATGTATATGGGTTGTGATAGGGCGAGAATGGATGTGATGTAAAAGATTAGATGTGAAGGTATATGGGGTTATATAAATGGGTATGTGAAAATGGATGTATGTATGTGGATGTGTGGATATGGAGATGGGAGTGTGGATGTATGAACATGAAAATGGATATATGCATGAAGATGTATATGCATAGATGTAAATGTGGATGTAGATGTGGATGTATAGATGTGAATGGATGTGGATGTATAGATGTGAATGGAAATGTGGATGTGGATGTATGTGAATGTGGATGTAGATGTGGATGTATAGATGTGAATGTGGAATGTGGATGTGGATGTATGTATGTATGTGGATGTAGATGTGGATGTATGGATGTGTATGTATGAATGTGGATATGGGATGTGGATGTATAAATGAGGATGTGAAAATGGAGGTAAGCATGTAGATGTGGATGCATGTATGTGAATGTGAATGTAGATGTGAATGTGGAATGTGGATGTATAGATGTGGATGTATGGGAATGTGGATGTGGATGTATGTGAATGTGAATGTAGATGTGGATGTATAGATGTGAATGTGGAATGTGGATGTGGATGTATATATGTATGTGGATGTAGATGTGGATGTATGGATGTGTATGTATGAATGTGGATATGGGATGTGGATGTATAAATGAGGATGTGAAAATGGAGGTAAGCATGTAGAGGTGGATGCATGGATGTGAATGTGGATGTGGATGTGGATGTGGATATGGATGTGTATGTATGAATGTGGATATGGGATGTGGATGTATAAATGAGGATGTGAAAATGGAGATAAGCATGTAGATGTGGATGTATGGATGTGAATGTGGATGTGGATGTGGATGTATAGATGTGGATATGGATGTGAATATATGATATGTGATGTGAAGGAATCTGAAGTGAAGAGATGGAAAAGGAGGTGATTGGATGAGTACACATATACATGGAATGTGGAATAAGTAATGTGGATTAATGAGGGATAATGTGGAAAAATGAGAGTTAATATAGAAACTGTATTTGTAAACTGTTTGTAAATGCTGTTTGTAAATGGCTGTTTTATGTCAAGAATGCTGGGGAAGCATTTTGACCGTCTTGTGATTAAGGTCGTGGAGACCTAACTGATAAAGTTGCAACTGCTGACGGAGAGTCAATGGAGGACGTCTCGCGTAGCAAGGTCGACCGAGGTCTTGACCAGCCTCGGTTCGATTAAAATGGTGAGCTTCCGGTACGGTGGATGAGGGACCAAGGAAGCGGCCTATGAGTGAAGCGCTAGGTCACCTGCGAAGGATCCTAGAGGGTGCTGACCATACGGTGCTCGGGCTCTGGGTCGCCTAGGATACCCACGCGTGCGTCGAGGAAGATATTGGAACAAGGAGTAAGAGTTGTTTTGTGAAACCGGGCATGGATCTGGTTGACTGACCTTGCTGGTCCTCAACGGATGAGTCCATGGCTCTTTTATATGGATCTGTTGGTTGATCTTGCTGATCTTCAACGAGAGTCCATCTTGATAAATGATTATATTGCCGAGTATTATGGGCTAGGAACTATGGAAACGGCCTCTGAGTGGACAGGTGGTGAGCGTTCTAGTTGCCAATGATGCCATAGATACTCTGATGATGAAGGAATGATGGGAAATTTGAGAATCAACCGGATAATTTGGAAGACTGTGATCAGTGGTACTATGGTTTCATTAAAGGATTGTTTTAAAGTTAGCTGATGCTAAGAATAAGGCAATTTCATATTGGTGTGTAAGGATTCTTAGCTGATGCTAAGAATAAGGCAATTTCATATTGGGTGTGTAAGTGGTGTGCCTAATTTTATGTTTGCATGAACTTCCGGCTAGGGGGCCTTGGAACTCTTTTCCTTGGTACCCGGGACAAAACCTAACCAAATTCCAAATTGGATCCCATCACTACAGTGGTTGGGCGGTTGGCTAACCCATGGGATCGGATGGGGTTAGGCTGGACTGATGGATCCGTAAATCGAGACTCAACTTTTGTTAATACGATAGATAAAGTAAATCCCGGACAGTAATTGTTCTATGGATAGGAATCAACGGCTGTGCCTCTTGAATGGGAAAAAAAGCGTTGATCCCAATGATCCAAGTGCAAGTTTCTTCCTTGATCTGATCTAGTATCTTGAAGATACAATTGGATCAGCTTGATCAGAAATGATCTTGTCTTCGTTAGAGAAAAAAATTATCCTGGTGGAATCGCCCGTGCTTTCCGGTAAGGGAAGTTTTTTCCGGGTTCGGTTTTGGAAAAACCGACGGATTAGTCTCTTGTTCGGATATCCGTGGACGAGGCCCCGAATGTGGGACCCCTGTCCCGCGCGAGAAGTGCTACTTCCGCTGCTAGTACCCGAATCCGTTGCTCGGTGGGAACAGGGGGATCTCACAGTTGAAGGGGAGTTCTTTAAAGGAGGTGCATATTTCACATAAGATGAAGAGTTGAAAATGTACAAGGTTTATTAGTAAAAAACTATGAGCAATATTAAAAATATGACATATGTAAGGAAGGGGAGTTCTTTAAAGGAGGTGCATATTTCACATGCTTGAATGAGTTTTAAACTCATAAAAATTGAGATATTTCATCTCTCCTCTCTCCTCATTCAAGTCTAGTTCCAAAAAGTTAGCTTAACTGACCTAAAAATGGTCAAATATTGACCAAACTGATTTAGAAAATTCTAGAATCAGTTTGTTTGGTTAGGAGCTCAATTTTTCCTATAAATAGAAGCCTCACCCTTGTTGAAAAATATATAGTGTTTATGCATCGTTACTCTACTCCACCTAAGCCAAGAACTGTGAATTCATTTAATAATTCACTAGTTTTTGGAGCTTCCCTCTTTCTTCAATCCCCATTAGTGGCTCCATCAACATACTTAACCAATTGATTGGTTGGGGGCCTCTACCGTGAACAAAGAATCAAGCAAGTTGTAAGGTAATTAGTGAATATTGATCTTTCTATAATTTCTCAATGTTTCTCTCTTCTCAACCCCTCTCAAGCTTGAGAAGTTTAATTGGTATGGTTTTTTTTAAATGCTATTGAAGTTTGAATAGTAGTGAAGAGTTACATAATTTAATAAATGCTATTGAAGTTAATTTTCATTTATGTTTAAATTCTAATGATTCTTATGTAAATTCTCTCTCTCACTCAAGAAATGGTCATACTCATGACCCATTCTCAATCCAAATCAAGCTTTTCATAAAGCTTTTCCTTAACCCAAGATAAAGCTATGCTTGAGGCCAAATTAATGGCTTTTTCTTATGCTTTTAGTTTATGTATATTGATGATTCAATCCATTATGGATTGAGGATCCAATTAGAGAATCATTTTAATTATTTCCTTAATGATAAGCTTTATCCCTTAGAAAAATTGAGATTTATCAGTCATAGCAGCGGAGCTATGGCAAAATTTTTATAAAAATTATGCATAAAAAATTTTCATTCAAAGCATAAAAAGAGGACTTCCTACCATATTCTAGGAATCATCATCCTAGATTAATTGAAAGAATTTCATTATAATCATGGAGAAATTGAATTTTAATATTATGCATAAAGGATAAATTTTTATATCAAAAGTGTTATTAAAAGGATAAATAACACTTTTGATATAAAAATTTATCCTTTATGCATAATATTAAAATTCAATTTCTCCATGATTATAATGAAATTCTTTCAATTAATCTAGGATGATGATTCCTAGAATATGGTAGGAAGTCCTCTTTTTATGCTTTGAATGAAAATTTTTTTATGCATAATTTTTATAAAAATTTTGCCATAGCTCCGCTGCTATGACTGATAAATCTCAATTTTTCTAAGGGATAAAGCTTATCATTAAGGAAATAATTAAAATGATTCTCTAATTGGATCCTTAATCCATAATGGATTGAATCATCAATATACATAAACTAAAAGCATAAGAAAAAGCCATTAATTTGGCCTCAAGCATAGCTTTATCTTGGGTTAAGGAAAAGCTTTATGAAAAGCTTGATTTGGATTGAGAATGGGTCATGAGTATGACCATTTCTTGAGTGAGAGAGAGAATTTACATAAGAATCATTAGAATTTAAACATAAATGAAAATTAACTTCAATAGCATTTATTAAATTATGTAACTCTTCACTACTATTCAAACTTCAATAGCATTTAAAAAAAACCATACCAATTAAACTTCTCAAGCTTGAGAGGGGTTGAGAAGAGAGAAACATTGAGAAATTATAGAAAGATGAATATTCACTAATTACCTTACAACTTGCTTGATTCTTTGTTCACGGTAGAGGCCCCCAACCAATCAATTGGTTAAGTATGTTGATGGAGCCACTAATGGGGATTGAAGAAAGAGGGAAGCTCCAAAAACTAGTGAATTATTAAATGAATTCACAGTTCTTGGCTTAGGTGGAGTAGAGTAACGATGCATAAACACTATATATTTTTCAACAAGGGTGAGGCTTCTATTTATAGGAAAAATTGAGCTCCTAACCAAACAAACTGATTCTAGAATTTTCTAAATCAGTTTGGTCAATATTTGACCATTTTTAGGTCAGTTAAGCTAACTTTTTGGAACTAGACTTGAATGAGGAGAGAGGAGAGATGAAATATCTCAATTTTTATGAGTTTAAAACTCATTCAAGCATGTGAAATATGCACCTCCTTTAAAGAACTCCCCTTCCTTACATATGTCATATTTTTAATATTGCTCATAGTTTTTTACTAATAAACCTTGTACATTTTCAACTCTTCATCTTATGTGAAATATGCACCTCCTTTAAAGAACTCCCCTTCCTTACATATGTCATACTTTTAATATTGCTCATAATTTTTTACTAATAAACCTTGTACATTTTCAACTCTTCATCTTATGTGAAATATGCACCTCCTTTAAAGAACTCCTCTTCCTTACATATGTCATACTTTTAATATTGCTCATAATTTTTTTCTAATAAACCTTGTACATTTTCAACTCTTCATCTTATGTGAAATATGCACCTCCTTTAAAGAACTCCTCTTCCTTACATATGTCATACTTTTAATATTGCTCATAATTTTTTACTAATAAACCTTGTACATTTTCAACTCTTCATCTTATGTGAAATATGCACCTCCTTTAAAGAATTCCCCTTCCTTACATATGTCATATTTTTAATATTGCTCATAGTTTTTTTACTTATAAACCTTGTACATTTTCAACTCTTCACCTCATGTGAGCATTTACTCATTTTTGGGTATTTTCTTTTTACAAGTTGGATTTATCTCCTCCCTACACATGGATTGATGCTATTGGTCCATAGGAACCTTAATTGGACCATAGTCTAAAGATTTCTGAAAATCTAGACCCTTAGGCTAAGGTTCTTTATAGCTATTTTCAATTAATTCCAATTGCACATTGGAAAATTCTTTTTGAATTTCTGTTTCAGGGGAACTCATCTGAATTAGAAGAGAAATTTTTCTATCCAAAAATATTCAAAATCTGAATATTCTCTCTCTAGAATATTTTTCTCTCTCTAGGCTAAAACAGATAGAAACAAGGTCTTTATATTTCTGAAGAGGGATTGATTACAGGGAAAGATACTAGACATCAAAAAGGGGGTGGGGGAGGAATCTTACATTCTACCCCACTTAAAAAACGCGAGATGTCCTCATCTCGCAAACTGGGATAATTTCGCAAGATGCACGAATTATGAGACTTAGAGAAAAATTTAAATCAGGATTAACCACCAAGAAAAAGTCTCAAAGATAGCAAGATTCAAGATAAGAACAAGATTTAAACTTTATTCATTCTCGGAACTTATACAGTAAAGATAGAAGAACTCTTTACACTTCCATAAGCCCGTCCATCATATGATCACAAAAGCAGCACTCACAAGCTGCACAAGTATAGGGTAACTCATCTATGGGAATGATTCTGCTGGTTATTGCCGCACCTATCTCAGTGGTATGAGGTGATCTAACAAAAGGACCTCTGAGAGGCAAGCCAAAAACGGGGTAAAGGCATATCTTCTCATGAGGAAGAAAACACGCCAATAAGAAGACCCGCTCAGAAAACCCAGGATGCCTTGATCTCATGACGCAGTAGTATCGGGGACCCAAACCCAAGGCTTCAATAACCATGGCCAAGCGGACATTGTTGCGAAAGTGCTGCTGACCCCAGGGTGTTACCCTAGTTATGTCTTGATAGGTCCGCCATTTGGTCTGCGCTACAGAAGTTCCCAAGTGAGGGAAAAGTGAGCGCTCATACTGTTCTATAAAATCCTTCTTCACAGACTCACTTGCGTCTTGAAGGTGAGGAATCATTATGGATAAAACTAATTCTTGTTGCCAAGCCATGAAGGAGATTAGGAAGAAAGGAGATCGATGGGAGTAAGATTACTGTGAGCGACAAGTAAAAGTTACGACTTATATAAAGGAAGGAGCTAGCGTAACTTAGAAGCCAACGGTAGCTTGCCATTGAAGTTTTACCGTCTTTCCATGATTTGGGTTTGGCACAATTTTCTATAGAAGGCATTAAGAACTTTGAGATGAGGAGATAAAAGAAGTTCGTAAGTTAAATCACCTACTTTCTTTGGTCCACAATATCTGGGAGATAACTTCTTATACTTCCCAAGAGATAAAGAACTTCTTTTGGGTCGTACTCGAGACCAAAACCTTGATATCCAAAACATCGATTCTCACTTCTGAACTCGTTGTTCTGAATCCTTAAAACAGGTGGGACTCTTGAGAAGTATTCAGGAAAAAGGTTCTTCCTTTTTTAAACAGAATCTTTCTTTTATTTTAGAGAGGTAATAATTATAAGATCAAAAAGGGAGATTCTTACTCCTGTATACCTCTAAGGCTTTACCCGGAAAGCACGGGCGATTCCACCAGGATAACTCTTTACTCTAACGTAGTCAAGATCATTACTGATCAAACTGATCTGACTGCACCTTTAACGGTACTTGGTCAGAACAAGGAAGAACTTGCACTTGGATCATTGGGATCAACGCTTTTTTCCCCATCAAGAGGCACAGCCGTTGATTCCTATCCATAGAACAATTTCTATCCGGGATTTACTTCATCTATCGTAATAATAGAAATTAAATCTCGATTTACGGATCCATCAGTCCAGCCTAACCCCATCCGATCCCATGGGTTAGCCAACCGCCCAACCACTGTAGTGATGGGATCCAATTTGAAATTTGGTTAGGTTTTATCCCGGGTACCAAGGAAAAGAGTTCCAAGGCCCCCTAGCCGGAAGTTCATGCAAACATAAAACTAGTCATACCACTTACACACCCAATATGAAATTGCCTTTTTCTTAGCATCAACTAGCTTTAAAACAATCCTTTAATAAAACCATTATGTCACTGATGACAATCCTCAAAGTCTCTGGTTGAATCCTTATTTCCAGTCATTCTTTCATCGGTGTACTTATGGCATCATTGGCAACCAGAACGCTCACCACCTGTTCTCTCAGGGGCCTTTTCCATAGTTCCTAGCTCATAGTAACCGGCAATATATTCATATAATAGAATGGAATCTCCGTGGAAGATCAGCAAGATCAACCCACAGATCCATATAAAAGAGCCATGGACTCATCTGTTGAGGACCAGCAAGGTCAATCAACCAGATCCATGCCCGGTTTCAGAAAACAACTCTTACTCCTTGTTCCAATATCTTCCACGACGCACGTGTGGGTATCTTCGGCGACCCAGAGCCCGAGCACCGTATGGTCAGCACCCTCTAGGATCCTTCGCAGGTGACCTAGCGCTTCACTCATAGGCCGCTTCCTTGGTCCCTCATCCACCGTACCGGAAGCTCACCATTTAAATCGAGCCGAGGCTGGTCAAGACCTCGATCGACCTTGCTACGCGAGACGTCCTCCATTGACTCTCCGTCAGCAGTTGCAACTTTATCAGTTCGGTCTTCATGACCTTAATCCTTAAGACGGTCAAAATGCTTCTCCAGCATTCTTGACATAAAACAGTCATTTACAAACAGTCACAAATACAGTTTCTATAACGAACTCTTGTCTTTCCATATTATCCACTCTCGGACCACATTACTTATTCCACATTCCATTCAGTGTGTACTCGTTCTCATCCATTCACTCATATAGACTACATTATCTCACATACATCTTCATATTCATTATTCTACATACATATCCATGTTCGTACGTCCACATCATACATCCAATTTCACATTCATACATACGCATCTACATCCATACATCCACATCTACATTCATACATCCATACCTCCATTTCCACATCCACACATCCACATTCATATTCATACATCCACATTCACATGCATACATCCATTTTTCACATCCTCATTCATACATCCACATTCACATACATACATCCACATCCGTATCTACATCCATACATTCACATCCACCTCTTCATTCACAATCACATCCATACATCCACATCTACATACATACATCCACATCTGTATCTACATCCATACATTCACATCCACCTCTTCATTCTCAATCACATCCATACATCCACATCTACATACATACATCCATACATCCACATCTATATACATACGTCCATTTTTACATCCTCATTCATACATACACATCCACATACATACATACACATCCGTATCTACATCCATACATCCACATCCACATCAACATTCACATTCATACATATACATCTACATGTATACATCCACATCACATTCATACAACCATATTACATCCATTCTCGTCCTAACACATCCCATATACATCTTAACACATCCTAACTCATCTTAACACATTCTATCACATCTCATACACATCTTATCACATCTTTTTACATCTCATACACCTCTTATCACATCCTATCACTTTCCATACGCATCTTATCAAATCTTATCACATCTCATACACATCTTTTTACATCTCATACACCTCTTATCACATCCTATCACTTTCCATACGCATCTTATCAATTCTTATCACATCTCATACACCTCTTATCACATCCTATCACTTTCCATACGCATCTTATCAATTCTTATCATATCTCATACACCTCTTATCACATCCTATCACCTTCCATACGCATCTTATCAATTCTTATCACATCTCATACACCTCTTATCACATCTTATCACATTTCATATCTTTTTTTTTTAAAAGAGAATTCTTATATTTGATATAAGATTTCTCTACACATTTATTTATACATAAATTCCATTTAAGGAGACTAACACTTTCGAAATTAAAATCAATCTTTTATGCATCTTCTTATGCATAATTTCAATTTGGTAGGGAATTACACTTTTAGAATAAAAGAATTTCTCTTATGCATCTAAGTTAAGCATAAAATCCATTTATGAGGAAAATCACACTTTTAGTATAAAAAGAATATCTTTTATGCATACCTATATGCATGAAATCCAATATGATAAAAGTAACACTTTTGATATAAAAATTTTTCCTTTATGCATACTTCTATGCATGAAAATTAAAAATGATAAAAGTAACACTTTTGATATAAAAAATTTTCCTTTCTGCATACTTCTATGCATGAAAATTAAAAATGATAAAAGTAACACTTTTGATATAAAATTTTTTCCTTTATGCATACTTCTATGCATGAAAATTAAAAATGATAAAAGTAACACTTTTGATATAAAAAATTTTCCTTTATGCATACTTCTATGCATGAAAATTAAAAATGATAAAAGTAACACTTTTGATATAAAAATTTTCCTTTATGCATACTTCTATGCATGAAAATTAAAAATGATAAAAGTAACACTTTTGATATAAAAAATTTTCCTTTATGCACACTTCTATGCATGAAAATTAAAAATGATAAAAGTAACACTTTTGATATAAAAAATTTTCCTTTATGCATACTTCTATGCATGAAAATTAAAAATGATAAAAGTAACACTTTTGATATAAAAATTTTCCTTTATGCATACTTCTATGCATGAAAATTAAAAATGATAAAAGTAACACTTTTGATATAAAAAATTTTCCTTTATGCACACTTCTATGCATGAAAATTAAAAATGATAAAAGTAACACTTTTGATATAAAAAATTTTCCTTTATGCATACTTCTATGCATGAAAAATAAAAAATGATAAAAGTAACACTTTTGATATAAAAAATTTTCCTTTATGCATACTTCTATGCATGAAAATTAAAAATGATAAAAGTAACACTTTTAATATAAAAATTTATCCTTTATGCATACTTCTATGCATGAAAATAAAAATGATAAAAATAACACTTTTGATATAAAAATTTATCCTTTATGCATACTTCTATGCATGAAAATAAAAATGATAAAAATAACACTTTTGATATAAAAATTTATCCATTATGCATACTTCTATGCATGAAAATAAAAATGATAAAAATAACACTTTTGATATAAAAATTTATCCATTATGCATACTTCTATGCATGAAATAAAAATGGTAAAAATAACACTTTTGATATAAAAACTTATCCTTTATGCATGATATTAAAATTCAATTTCTCCATGATTATAATGAGATTCTTTCAATTAATCTAGGATGATAATTCCTAGAATATGGTAGGAAGTCCTCTTTTTATGCTTTGAATGAGATTATTTTATGCATAATTTTTATAAAAATTTTGCCATAGCTCCGCTGCTATGACTGATAAATCTCAATATTTCTAAGGGATAATGCTTATCATTAAGGAAATAATTAAAATGATTCTCTAATTGGATCCTTAATCCATAATGGATTGAATCATTAATATACATAAACTAAAAGCATAGAAAAAAGCCATTAATTTGGCCTCAAGCATAGCTTAATCTTGGGTTAAGGAAAAGCTTTATGAAAAGCTTGATTTGGATTGAGAACGGGTCATGAGTATGACCATTTCTTGAGTGAGAGAGAGAATTTACATAAAAATCATTAGAATTTAAACATAAATGAAAATTAACTTCAATAGCATTATGTAACTCTTCACTACTATTCAAACTTCAATAGCATTTAAAAAAAACCATACCAATTAAACTTCTCAAGCTTGAGAGGGGTTGAGAAGAGAGAAACATTGAGAAATTATAGAAAGATCAATATTCACTAATTACCTTACAACTTGCTTGATTCTTTGTTCACGGTAGAGGCCCCCAACCAATCAATTGGTTAAGTATGTTGATGGAGCCACTAATGGGGATTGAAGAAAGAGGGAAGCTCCAAAAACTAGTGAATTATTAAATGAATTCACAGTTCTTGGCTTAGGTGGAGTAGAGTAACGATGCATAAACACTATATATTTTTCAACAAGGGGGAGGCTTCTATTTATAGGAAAAATTGAGCTCCTAACCAAACAAACTGATTCTAGAATTTTCTAAATCAGTTTGGTCAATATTTGACCATTTTTAGGTCAGTTAAGCTAACTTTTTGGAACTAGACTTGAATGAGGAGAGAGGAGAGATGAAATATCTCAATTTTTATGAGTTTAAAACTCATTCAAGCATGTGAAATATGCACCTCCTTTAAAGAACTCCCCTTCCTTACATATGTGTCATAATGGAATCATTTTAATATTGCTCATAGTTTTTTTACTAATAAACCTTGTACATTTTCAACTCTTCATCTTATGTGAAATATGCACCTCCTTTAAAGAATTCCCCTTCCTTACATATGTGTCATAATGGAATCATTTTAATATTGCTCATAGTTTTTTACTAATAAACCTTGTACATTTTCAACTCTTCATCTTATGTGAAATATGCACCTCCTTTAAAGAATTCCCCTTCCTTACATATGTGTCATAATGGAATCATTTTAATATTGCTCATAGTTTTTTACTAATAAACCTTGTACATTTTCAACTCTTCATCTTATGTGAGCATTTACTCATTTTTGGGTATCTTCTTTTTACAAATTTGGATTTATCTCTTCCCTACACATGGATTGATGCTATTGGCCCATAGGAACCTTAATTGGACCATAGTCTAAAGATTTCTGAAAATCTAGACCCTTAGACTAAGGTTCTTTATACCTATTTCCAATTAATTCCAATTGCACATTGGAAAATTCTTTTTAAATTTTTGTTTCAGGGGAACTCATCTGAATTATAAGAGATATTTTTCTATCCAAAAATATTCAAAATCTGAATATTCTCTCTCTAGAATAATTTTTCTCTCTCTAGGCTAAAATAGTTAGCAACAGGGTCTTTATATTTCTGAAGAGGGTTGATTACAGGGGAAGATACTAGACATCAAAAAGGGGGTGGGGGAGAAATCTTACACTCTCACTCAAGAAATGGTCATACTCATGACCCGTTCTCAATCCAAATCAAGCTTTTCATAAAGCTTTTCCTTAACCCAAGATTAAGCTATGCTTGAGGCCAAATTAATGGCTTTTTTCTATGCTTTTAGTTTATGTATATTGATGATTCAATCCATTATGGATTAAGGATCCAATTAGAGAATCATTTTAATTATTTCCTTAATGATAAGCTTTATCCCTTAGAAAAATTGAGATTTATCAGTCATAGCAGCGGAGCTATGGCAAAATTTTTATAAAAATTATGCATAAAAAATTTTCATTCAAAGCATAAAAAGAGGACTTCCTACCATATTCTAGGAATCATCATCCTAGATTAATTGAAAGAATTTCATTATAATCATGGAGAAATTGAATTTTAATATTATGCATAAAGGATAAATTTTTATATCAAAAGTGTTATTTTTACCATTCTCTACACATTTATTTATACATAAATTCCATTTAAGGAGACTAACACTTTCGAAATTAAAATCAATCTTTTATGCATCTTCTTATGCATGATTTCAATTTGGTAGGGAATTATAACTTTAGAATAAAAGAATTTCTCTTATGCATCTAAGTTAAGCATAAAATCCATTTATGAGGAAAATCATACTTTTAGTATAAAAAGAATATCTTTTATGCATACCTATATGCATGAAATCCAATATGATAAAAGTCACTTTTTTGATATAAAAATTTTTCCTTTATGCATACTTCTATGCATGAAAATTAAAAATGATAAAAGTAACACTTTTGATATAAAAATTTTCCTTTATGCATACTTCTATGCATGAAAATTAAAAATGATAAAAGTAACACTTTTGATATAAAAATTTTCTTTTATGCATACTTTTATGTATGAAATAAAAATGATAAAAGTAATACTCTTGATATAAAAATTTTCTTTTATGCATACTTTTATGTATGAAATAAAAATGATAAAAGTAATACTTTTGATATAAAAATTTATCCATTATGCATACTTCTATGCATGAAAATAAAAATGGTAAAAATAACACTTTTGATATAAAAATTTATCCTTTATGCATAATATTAAAATTCAATTTCTCCATGATTATAATGAAATTCTTTCAATTAATCTAGGATGATGATTCCTAGAATATGGTAGGAAGTCCTCTTTTTATGCTTTGAATGAAAATTTTTTATGCATAATTTTTATAAAAATTTTGCCATAGCTCCGCTGCTATGACTGATAAATCTCAATTTTTCTAAGGGATAAAGCTTATCATTAAGGAAATAATTAAAATGATTCTCTAATTGGATCCTCAATCCATAATGGATTGAATCATCAATATACATAAACTAAAAGCATAAGAAAAAGCCATTAATTTGGCCTCAAGCATAGCTTAATCTTGGGTTAAGGAAAAGCTTTATGAAAAGCTTGATTTGGATTGAGAATGGGTCATGAGTATGACCATTTCTTGAGTGAGAGAGAGAATTTACATAAGAATCATTAGAATTTAAACATAAATGAAAATTAACTTCAATAGCATTTATTAAATTATGTAACTCTTCACTACTATTCAAACTTCAATAGCATTTAAAAAAAACCATACCAATTAAACTTCTCAAGCTTGAGAGGGGTTGAGAAGAGAGAAACATTGAGAAATTATAGAAAGATGAATATTCACTAATTACCTTACAACTTGCTTGATTCTTTGTTCACGGTAGAGGCCCCCAACCAATCAATTGGTTAAGTATGTTGATGGAGCCACTAATGGGGATTGAAGAAAGAGGGAAGCTCCAAAAACTAGTGAATTATTAAATGAATTCACAGTTCTTGGCTTAGGTGGAGTAGAGTAACGATGCATAAACACTATATATTTTTCAACAAGGGGGAGGCTTCTATTTATAGGAAAAATTGAGCTCCTAACCAAACAAACTGATTCTAGAATTTTCTAAATCAGTTTGGTCAATATTTGACCATTTTTAGGTCAGTTAAGCTAACTTTTTGGAACTAGACTTAAATGAGGAGAGAGGAGAGATGAAATATCTCAATTTTTATGAGTTTAAAACTCATTCAAGCATGTGAAATATGCACCTCCTTTAAAGAACTCCCCTTCCTTACATATGTCATATTTTTAATATTGCTCATAGTTTTTTACTAATAAACCTTGTACATTTTCAACTCTTCATCTTATGTGAAATATGCACCTCCTTTAAAGAACTCCCCTTCAACTGTGAGATCCCCCTGTTCCCACCGAGCAACGGATTCGGGTACTAGCAGCGGAAGTAGCACTTCTCGCGCGGGACAGGGGTCCCACATTCGGGGCCTCGTCCATGGATATCCGAACAAGAGACTAATCCGTCGGTTTTTCCAAAACCGAACCCGGAAAAAACTTCCCTTACCGGAAAGCACGGGCGATTCCACCAGGATAATTTTTTTCTCTAACGAAGACAAGATCATTTCTGATCAAGCTGATCCAATTGTATCTTCAAGATACTAGATCAGATCAAGGAAGAAACTTGCACTTGGATCATTGGGATCAACGCTTTTTTCCCCATTCAAGAGGCACAGCCGTTGATTCCTATCCATAGAACAATTACTGTCCGGGATTTACTTTATCTATCGTATTAACAAAAGTTGAGTCTCGATTTACGGATCCATCAGTCCAGCCTAACCCCATCCGATCCCATGGGTTAGCCAACCGCCCAACCACTGTAGTGATGGGATCCAATTTGGAATTTGGTTAGGTTTTGTCCCGGGTACCAAGGAAAAGAGTTCCAAGGCCCCCTAGCCGGAAGTTCATGCAAACATAAAATTAGGCACACCACTTACACACCCAATATGAAATTGCCTTATTCTTAGCATCAGCTAAGAATCCTTACACACCCAATATGAAATTGCCTTATTCTTAGCATCAGCTAACTTTAAAACAATCCTTTAATGAAACCATAGTACCACTGATCACAGTCTTCCAAATTATCCGGTTGATTCTCAAATTTCCCATCATTCCTTCATCATCAGAGTATCTATGGCATCATTGGCAACTAGAACGCTCACCACCTGTCCACTCAGAGGCCGTTTCCATAGTTCCTAGCCCATAATACTCGGCAATATAATCATTTATCAAGATGGACTCTCGTTGAAGATCAGCAAGATCAACCAACAGATCCATATAAAAGAGCCATGGACTCATCCGTTGAGGACCAGCAAGGTCAGTCAACCAGATCCATGCCCGGTTTCACAAAACAACTCTTACTCCTTGTTCCAATATCTTCCTCGACGCACGCGTGGGTATCCTAGGCGACCCAGAGCCCGAGCACCGTATGGTCAGCACCCTCTAGGATCCTTCGCAGGTGACCTAGCGCTTCACTCATAGGCCGCTTCCTTGGTCCCTCATCCACCGTACCGGAAGCTCACCATTTTAATCGAACCGAGGCTGGTCAAGACCTCGGTCGACCTTGCTACGCGAGACGTCCTCCATTGACTCTCCGTCAGCAGTTGCAACTTTATCAGTTAGGTCTCCACGACCTTAATCACAAGACGGTCAAAATGCTTCCCCAGCATTCTTGACATAAAACAGCCATTTACAAACAGCATTTACAAACAGTTTACAAATACAGTTTCTATATTAACTCTCATTTTTCCACATTATCCCTCATTAATCCACATTACTTATTCCACATTCCATGTATATGTGTACTCATCCAATCACCTCCTTTTCCATCTCTTCACTTCAGATTCCTTCACATCACATATCATATATTCACATCCATATCCACATCTATACATCCACATCCACACATCCACATCTACATGCTTATCTCCATTTTCACATCCTCATTTATACATCCACATCCCATATCCACATTCATACATACACATCCATATCCACATCCACATCCACATCCACATTCACATCCATGCATCCACCTCTACATGCTTACCTCCATTTTCACATCCTCATTTATACATCCACATCCCATATCCACATTCATACATACACATCCATACATCCACATCTACATCCACATACATACATACATCCACATCCACATTCCACATTCACATCTATACATCCACATCTACATTCACATTCACATACATCCACATCCACATTCCCATACATCCACATCTATACATCCACATTCCACATTCACATCTACATTCACATTCACATACATGCATCCACATCTACATGCTTACCTCCATTTTCACATCCTCATTTATACATCCACATCCCATATCCACATTCATACATACACATCCATACATCCACATCTACATCCACATACATACATACATCCACATCCACATTCCACATTCACATCTATACATCCACATCTACATCCACATTCACATACATCCACATCCACATTTCCATTCACATCTATACATCCACATCCATTCACATCTATACATCCACATCTACATCCACATTTACATCTATGCATATACATCTTCATGCATATATCCATTTTCATGTTCATACATCCACACTCCCATCTCCATATCCACACATCCACATACATACATCCATTTTCACATTCCCATTTATATAACCCCATATACCTTCACATCTAATCTTTTACATCACATCCATTCTCGCCCTATCACAACCCATATACATCTTATCCTATCACATACACTTCTTACCTCATACCCCCATACACATCTTAATTCATCTTATCACATCCTAACTTATTTCATAAGCATCTTATCACCTCTTATCACACCTCTTATCACATCCTATCACTTTCCATACGCATCTTATCAATTCTTATCACATCTCATACACCTCTTATCACATCTTATCACATTTCATATCTTTTTAAAAAAAAAGAGAATTCTTTTATTTGATATAAGATTTCTCTACACATTTATTTATACATAAATTCCATTTAAGGAGACTAACACTTTCGAAATTAAAATCAATCTTTTATGCATCTTCTTATGCATGATTTCAATTTGGTAGGGAATTATAACTTTAGAATAAAAGAATTTCTCTTATGCATCTAAGTTAAGCATAAAATCCATTTATGAGGAAAATCATACTTTTAGTATAAAAAGAATATCTTTTATGCATACCTATATGCATGAAATCCAATATGATAAAAGTCACTTTTTTGATATAAAAATTTTTCCTTTATGCATACTTCTATGCATGAAAATTAAAAATGATAAAAGTAACACTTTTGATATAAAAATTTTCCTTTATGCATACTTCTATGCATGAAAATTAAAAATGATAAAAGTAACACTTTTGATATAAAAATTTTCTTTTATGCATACTTTTATGTATGAAATAAAAATGATAAAAGTAATACTCTTGATATAAAAATTTTCTTTTATGCATACTTTTATGTATGAAATAAAAATGATAAAAGTAATACTTTTGATATAAAAATTTATCCATTATGCATACTTCTATGCATGAAAATAAAAATGGTAAAAATAACACTTTTGATATAAAAATTTATCCTTTATGCATAATATTAAAATTCAATTTCTCCATGATTATAATGAAATTCTTTCAATTAATCTAGGATGATGATTCCTAGAATATGGTAGGAAGTCCTCTTTATATGCTTTGAATGAAATTTTTTTTTGCATAATTTTTATAAAAATTTTGCCATAGCTCCGCTGCTATGACTGATAAATCTCAATTTTTCTAAGGGATAAAGCTTATCATTAAGGAAATAATTAAAATGATTCTCTAATTGGATCCTCAATCCATAATGGATTGAATCATCAATATACATAAACTAAAAGCATAAGAAAAAGCCATTAATTTGGCCTCAAGCATAGCTTAATCTTGGGTTAAGAAAAAGCTTTATGAAAAGCTTGATTTGGATTGAGAATGGGTCATGAGTATGACCATTTCTTGAGTGAGAGAGAGAATTTACATAAGAATCATTAGAATTTAAACATAAATGAAAATTAACTTCAATAGCATTTATTAAATTATGTAACTCTTCACTACTATTCAAACTTCAATAGCATTTTAAAAAAACCATACCAATTAAACTTCTCAAGCTTGAGAGGGGTTGAGAAGAGAGAAACATTGAGAAATTATAGAAAGATGAATATTCACTAATTACCTTACAACTTGCTTGATTCTTTGTTCACGGTAGAGGCCCCCAACCAATCAATTGGTTAAGTATGTTGATGGAGCCACTAATGGGGATTGAAGAAAGAGGGAAGCTCCAAAAACTAGTGAATTATTAAATGAATTCACAGTTCTTGGCTTAGGTGGAGTAGAGTAACGATGCATAAA
Organism: Cibotium barometz; assembly: GCF_041138505.1. Taxonomy (NCBI): domain Eukaryota; kingdom Viridiplantae; phylum Streptophyta; class Polypodiopsida; order Cyatheales; family Cibotiaceae; genus Cibotium; species Cibotium barometz. The sequence continues at coordinate 12,163,142 of NC_141072.1, read as the reverse complement.
CACTATATATTTTTCAACAAGGGGGAGGCTTCTATTTATAGGAAAAATTGAGCTCCTAACCAAACAAACTGATTCTAGAATTTTCTAAATCAGTTTGGTCAATATTTGACCATTTTTAGGTCAGTTAAGCTAACTTTTTGAAACTAGACTTAAATGAGGAGAGAGGAGAGATGAAATATCTCAATTTTTATGAGTTTAAAACTCATTCAAGCATGTGAAATATGCACCTCCTTTAAAGAACTCCCCTTCCTTACATATGTCATATTTTTAATATTGCTCATAGTTTTTTACTAATAAACCTTGTACATTTTCAACTCTTCATCTTATGTGAAATATGCACCTCCTTTAAAGAACTCCCCTTCCTTACATATGTCATACTTTTAATATTGCTCATAATTTTTTACTAATAAACCTTGTACATTTTCAACTCTTCATCTTATGTGAAATATGCACCTCCTTTAAAGAACTCCTCTTCCTTACATATGTCATACTTTTAATATTGCTCATAATTTTTTTCTAATAAACCTTGTACATTTTCAACTCTTCATCTTATGTGAAATATGCACCTCCTTTAAAGAACTCCTCTTCCTTACATATGTCATACTTTTAATATTGCTCATAATTTTTTACTAATAAACCTTGTACATTTTCAACTCTTCATCTTATGTGAAATATGCACCTCCTTTAAAGAATTTCCCTTCCTTACATATGTCATATTTTTAATATTGCTCATAGTTTTTTTACTAATAAACCTTGTACATTTTCAACTCTTCACCTCATGTGAGCATTAATTCATTTTTGGGTATTTTCTTTTTACAAGTTGGATTTATCTCCTCCCTACACATGGATTGATGCTATTGGTCCATAGGAACCTTAATTGGACCATAGTCTAAAGATTTCTGAAAATCTAGACCCTTAGGCTAAGGTTCTTTATAGCTATTTTCAATTAATTCCAATTGCACATTGGAAAATTCTTTTTGAATTTCTGTTTCAGGGGAACTCATCTGAATTAGAAGAGATATTTTTCTATCCAAAAATATTCAAAATCTGAATATTCTCTCTCTAGAATATTTTTCTCTCTCTAGGCTAAAACAGATAGAAACAAGGTCTTTATATTTCTGAAGAGGGATTGATTACAGGGAAAGATACTAGACATCAAAAAGGGGGTGGGGGAGGAATCTTACATTCTACCCCACTTAAAAAACGCGAGATGTCCTCATCTCGCAAACTGGGATAATTTCGCACACGTCTTATCACATCTTATCACATTTCATATCTTTTTTTTTTAAAAGAGAATTCTTTTATTTGATATAAGATTTCTCTACACATTTATTTATACATAAATTCCATTTAAGGAGACTAACACTTTCGAAATTAAAATCAATCTTTTATGCATCTTCTTATGCATGATTTCAATTTGGTAGGGAATTATTCTTTTAGAATAAAAGAATTTCTCTTATGCATCTAAGTTAAGCATAAAATCCATTTATGAGGAAAATCATACTTTTAGTATAAAAAGAATATCTTTTATGCATACCTATATGCATGAAATTCAATATGATAAAAGTAACACTTTTGATATAAAAATTTTTCCTTTATGCATACTTCTATGCATGAAAATTAAAAATGATAAAAGTAACACTTTTGATATAAAAATTTTCTTTTATGCATACTTTTATGTATGAAATAAAAATGATAAAAGTAACACTTTTGATATAAAAATTTTCCTTTATACTTCTATGCATGAAAATTAAAAATGATAAAAGTAACACTTTTGATATAAAAATTTTCTTTTATGCATACTTTTATGTATGAAATAAAAATGATAAAAGTAACACTTTTGATATAAAAATTTATCCATTATGCATACTTCTATGCATGAAAATAAAAATGGTAAAAATAGCACTTTTGATATAAAAATTTATCCTTTATGCATACTTCTATGCATGAAAGTAAAAATGATAAAAGTAACACTTTTGATATAAAAATTTATCCATTATGCATACTTCTATGCATGAAAATAAAAATGGTAAAAATAACACTTTTGATATAAAAATTTATCCTTTATGCATAATATTAAAATTCAATTTCTCCATGATTATAATGAAATTCTTTCAATTAATCTAGGATGATGATTCCTAGAATATGGTAGGAAGTCCTCTTTTTATGCTTTGAATGAAAATTTTTTATGCATAATTTTCATAAAAATTTTGCCATAGCTCCGCTGCTATGACTGATAAATCTCAATTTTTCTAAGGGATAAAGCTTATCATTAAGGAAATAATTAAAATGATTCTCTAATTGGATCCTCAATCCATAATGGATTGAATCATCAATATACATAAACTAAAAGCATAAGAAAAAGCCATTAATTTGGCCTCAAGCATAGCTTAATCTTGGGTTAAGGAAAAGCTTTATGAAAAGCTTGATTTGGATTGAGAATGGGTCATGAGTATGACCATTTCTTGAGTGAGAGAGAGAATTTACATAAGAATCATTAGAATTTAAACATAAATGAAAATTAACTTCAATAGCATTTATTAAATTATGTAACTCTTCACTACTATTCAAACTTCAATAGCATTTAAAAAAAACCATACCAATTAAACTTCTCAAGCTTGAGAGGGGTTGAGAAGAGAGAAACATTGAGAAATTATAGAAAGATGAATATTCACTAATTACCTTACAACTTGCTTGATTCTTTACACACCCAATATGAAATTGCCTTATTCTTAGCATCAGCTAACTTTAAAACAATCCTTTAATGAAACCATAGTACCACTGATCACAGTCTTCCAAATTATCTGGTTGATTCTCAAATTTCCCATCATTCCTTCATCATCAGAGTATCTATGGCATCATTGGCAACTAGAACGCTCACCACCTGTCCACTCAGAGGCCGTTTCCATAGTTCCTAGCCCATAATACTCGGCAATATAATCATTTATCAAGATGGACTCTCGTTGAAGATCAGCAAGATCAACCAACAGATCCATATAAAAGAGCCATGGACTCATCCGTTGAGGACCAGCAAGGTCAGTCAACCAGATCCATGCCCGGTTTCACAAAACAACTCTTACTCCTTGTTCCAATATCTTCCTCGACGCACGCGTGGGTATCCTAGGCGACCCAGAGCCCGAGCACCGTATGGTCAGCACCCTCTAGGATCCTTCGCAGGTGACCTAGCGCTTCACTCATAGGCCGCTTCCTTGGTCCCTCATCCACCGTACCGGAAGCTCACCATTTTAATCGAACCGAGGCTGGTCAAGACCTCGGTCGACCTTGCTACGCGAGACGTCCTCCATTGACTCTGCGTCAGCAGTTGCAACTTTATCAGTTAGGTCTCCACGACCTTAATCACAAGACGGTCAAAATGCTTCCCCAGCATTCTTGACATAAAACAGCCATTTACAAACAGCATTTACAAACAGTTTACAAATACAGTTTCTATATTAACTCTCATTTTTCCACATTATCCCTCATTAATCCACATTACTTATTCCACATTCCATGTATATGTGTACTCATCCAATCACCTCCTTTTCCATCTCTTCACTTCAGATTCCTTCACATCACATATCATATATTCACATCCATATCCACATCTATACATCCACATCCACATCCACATTCACATCCATACATCCACATCTACATGCTTATCTCCATTTTCACATCCTCATTTATACATCCACATCCCATATCCACATTCATACATACACATCCATATCCACATCCACATCCACATCCACATTCACATCCATGCATCCACATCTACATGCTTACCTCCATTTTCACATCCTCATTTATACATCCACATCCCATATCCACATTCATACATACACATCCATACATCCACATCTACATCCACATACATACATACATCCACATCCACATTCCACATTCACATCTATACATCCACATCTACATCCACATTCACATACATCCACATCCACATTTCCATTCACATCTATACATCCACATCCATTCACATCTATACATCCACATCTACATCCACATTTACATCTATGCATATACATCTTCATGCATATATCCATTTTCATGTTCATACATCCACACTCCCATCTCCATATCCACACATCCACATACATACATCCATTTTCACATTCCCATTTATATAACCCCATATACCTTCACATCTAATCTTTTACATCACATCCATTCTCGCCCTATCACAACCCATATACATCTTATCCTATCACATACACTTCTTACCTCATCCCCCCATACACATCTTAATTCATCTTATCACATCCTAACTTATTTCATAAGCATCTTATCACCTCTTATCACACCTCTTATCACATCCTATCACTTTCCATATGCATCTTATCAATTCTTATCACATCTCATACACCTCTTATCACATCTTATCACATTTCATATCTTTTTTAAAAAAAAAGAGAATTCTTTTATTTGATATAAGATTTCTCTACACATTTATTTATACATAAATTCCATTTAAGGAGACTAACACTTTCGAAATTAAAATCAATCTTTTATGCATCTTCTTATGCATGATTTCAATTTGGTAGGGAATTATAACTTTAGAATAAAAGAATTTCTCTTATGCATCTAAGTTAAGCATAAAATCCATTTATGAGGAAAATCATACTTTTAGTATAAAAAGAATATCTTTTATGCATACCTATATGCATGAAATCCAATATGATAAAAGTCACTTTTTTGATATAAATTTTTTTCCTTTCTGCATACTTCTATGCATGAAAATTAAAAATGATAAAAGTAACACTTTTGATATAAAAATTTTCCTTTATGCATACTTCTATGCATGAAAATTAAAAATGATAAAAGTAACACTTTTGATATAAAAATTTTCTTTTATGCATACTTTTATGTATGAAATAAAAATGATAAAAGTAATACTCTTGATATAAAAATTTTCTTTTATGCATACTTTTATGTATGAAATAAAAATGATAAAAGTAATACTTTTGATATAAAAATTTATCCATTATGCATACTTCTATGCATGAAAATAAAAATGGTAAAAATAACACTTTTGATATAAAAATTTATCCTTTATGCATAATATTAAAATTCAATTTCTCCATGATTATAATGAAATTCTTTCAATTAATCTAGGATGATGATTCCTAGAATATGGTAGGAAGTCCTCTTTTTATGCTTTGAATGAAAATTTTTTATGCATAATTTTTATAAAAATTTTGCCATAGCTCCGCTGCTATGACTGATAAATCTCAATTTTTCTAAGGGATAAAGCTTATCATTAAGGAAATAATTAAAATGATTCTCTAATTGGATCCTCAATCCATAATGGATTGAATCATCAATATACATAAACTAAAAGCATAAGAAAAAGCCATTAATTTGGCCTCAAGCATAGCTTAATCTTGGGTTAAGGAAAAGCTTTATGAAAAGCTTGATTTGGATTGAGAATGGGTCATGAGTATGACCATTTCTTGAGTGAGAGAGAGAATTTACATAAGAATCATTAGAATTTAAACATAAATGAAAATTAACTTCAATAGCATTTATTAAATTATGTAACTCTTCACTACTATTCAAACTTCAATAGCATTTAAAAAAAACCATACCAATTAAACTTCTCAAGCTTGAGAGGGGTTGAGAAGAGAGAAACATTGAGAAATTATAGAAAGATGAATATTCACTAATTACCTTACAACTTGCTTGATTCTTTGTTCACGGTAGAGGCCCCCAACCAATCAATTGGTTAAGTATGTTGATGGAGCCACTAATGGGGATTGAAGAAAGAGGGAAGCTCCAAAAACTAGTGAATTATTAAATGAATTCACAGTTCTTGGCTTAGGTGGAGTAGAGTAACGATGCATAAACACTATATATTTTTCAACAAGGGGGAGGCTTCTATTTATAGGAAAAATTGAGCTCCTAACCAAACAAACTGATTCTAGAATTTTCTAAATCAGTTTGGTCAATATTTGACCATTTTTAGGTCAGTTAAGCTAACTTTTTGGAACTAGACTTAAATGAGGAGAGAGGAGAGATGAAATATCTCAATTTTTATGAGTTTAAAACTCATTCAAGCATGTGAAATATGCACCTCCTTTAAAGAACTCCCCTTCCTTACATATGTCATATTTTTAATATTGCTCATAGTTTTTTACTAATAAACCTTGTACATTTTCAACTCTTCATCTTATGTGAAATATGCACCTCCTTTAAAGAACTCCCCTTCCTTACATATGTCATACTTTTAATATTGCTCATAATTTTTTACTAATAAACCTTGTACATTTTCAACTCTTCATCTTATGTGAAATATGCACCTCCTTTAAAGAACTCCTCTTCCTTACATATGTCATACTTTTAATATTACTCATAATTTTTTTCTAATAAACCTTGTACATTTTCAACTCTTCATCTTATGTGAAATATGCACCTCCTTTAAAGAACTCCTCTTCCTTACATATGTCATCCTTTTAATATTGCTCATAATTTTTTACTAATAAACCTTGTACATTTTCAACTCTTCATCTTATGTGAAATATGCACCTCCTTTAAAGAATTCCCCTTCCTTACATATGTCATATTTTTAATATTGCTCATAGTTTTTTTACTAATAAACCTTGTACATTTTCAACTCTTCACCTCATGTGAGCATTTACTCATTTTTGGGTATTTTCTTTTTACAAGTTGGATTTATCTCCTCCCTACACATGGATTGATGCTATTGGTCCATAGGAACCTTAATTGGACCATAGTCTAAAGATTTCTGAAAATCTAGACCCTTAGGCTAAGGTTCTTTATAGCTATTTTCAATTAATTCCAATTGCACATTGGAAAATTCTTTTTGAATTTCTGTTTCAGGGGAACTCATCTGAATTAGAAGAGATATTTTTCTATCCAAAAATATTCAAAATCTGAATATTCTCTCTCTAGAATATTTTTCTCTCTCTAGGCTAAAACAGATAGAAACAAGGTCTTTATATTTCTGAAGAGGGATTGATTACAGGGAAAGATACTAGACATCAAAAAGGGGGTGGGGGAGGAATCTTACATTCTACCCCACTTAAAAAACGCGAGATGTCCTCATCTCGCAAACTGGGATAATTTCGCAAGATGCACGAATTATGAGACTTAGAGAAAAATTTAAATCAGGATTAACCACCAAGAAAAAGTCTCAAAGATAGCAAGATTCAAGATAAGAACAAGATTTAAACTTTATTCATTCTCGGAACTTATACAGTAAAGATAGAAGAACTCTTTACACTTCCATAAGCCCGTCCATCATATGATCACAAAAGCAGCACTCACAAGCTGCACAAGTATAGGGTAACTCATCTATGGGAATGATTCTGCTGGTTATTGCCGCACCTATCTCAGTGGTATGAGGTGATCTAACAAAAGGACCTCTGAGAGGCAAGCCAAAAACGGGGTAAAGGCATATCTTCTCATGAGGAAGAAAACACGCCAATAAGAAGACCCGCTCAGAAAACCCAGGATGCCTTGATCTCATGATGCAGTAGTATCGGGGACCCAAACCCAAGGCTTCAATAACCATGGCCAAGCGGACATTGTTGCGAAAGTGCTGCTGACCCCAGGGTGTTACCCTAGTTATGTCTTGATAGGTCCGCCATTTGGTCTGCGCTACAGAAGTTCCCAAGTGAGGGAAAAGTGAGCGCTCATACTGTTCTATAAAATCCTTCTTCACAGACTCACTTGCGTCTTGAAGGTGAGGAATCATTATGGATAAAACTAATTCTTGTTGCCAAGCCATGAAGGAGATTAGGAAGAAAGGAGATCGATGGGAGTAAGATTACTGTGAGCGACAAGTAAAAGTTACGACTTATATAAAGGAAGGAGCTAGCGTAACTTAGAAGCCAACGGTAGCTTGCCACTGAAGTTTTACCGTCTTTCCATGATTTGGGTTTGGCACAATTTTCTATAGAAGGCATTAAGAACTTTGAGATGAGGAGATAAAAGAAGTTCGTAAGTTAAATCACCTACTTTCTTTGGTCCACAATATCTGGGAGATAACTTCTTATACTTCCCAAGAGATAAATAACTTCTTTTGGGTCGTACTCGAGACCAAAACCTTGATATCCAAAACATCGATTCTCACTTCTGAACTCGTTGTTCTGAATCCTTAAAACAGGTGGGACTCTTGAGAAGTATTCAGGAAAAAGGTTCTTCCTTTTTTAAACAGAATCTTTCTTTTATTTTAGAGAGGTAATAATTATAAGATCAAAAAGGGAGATTCTTACTCCTGTATACCTCTAAGGCTGGGGGAGAATCTTACATTCTACAAAATATCTCTTCTAATTCAGATGAGTTCCCCTGAAACAGAAATTCAAAAAGAATTTTCCAATGTGCAATTGGAATTAATTGAAAATAGCTATAAAGAACCTTAGCCTAAGGGTCTAGATTTTCAGAAATCTTTAGACTATGGTCCAATTAAGGTTCCTATGGACCAATAGCATCAATCCATGTGTAGGGAGGAGATAAATCCAACTTGTAAAAAGAAAATACCCAAAAATGAGTAAATGCTCACATGAGGTGAAGAGTTGAAAATGTACAAGGTTTATTAGTAAAAAAACTATGAGCAATATTAAAAGTATGACATATGTAAGGAAGAGGAGTTCTTTAAAGGAGGTGCATATTTCACATAAGATGAAGAGTTGAAAATGTACAAGGTTTATTAATAAAAAATTATGAGCAATATTAAAAGTATGACATATGTAAGGAAGGGGAGTTCTTTAAAGGAGGTGCATATTTCACATAAGATGAAGAGTTGAAAATGTACAAGGTTTATTAGTAAAAAACTATGAGCAATATTAAAAATATGACATATGTAAGGAAGGGGAGTTCTTTAAAGGAGGTGCATATTTCACATGCTTGAATGAGTTTTAAACTCATAAAAATTGAGATATTTCATCTCTCCTCTCTCCTCATTCAAGTCTAGTTCCAAAAAGTTAGCTTAACTGACCTAAAAATGGTCAAATATTGACCAAACTGATTTAGAAAATTCTAGAATCAGTTTGTTTGGTTAGGAGCTCAATTTTTCCTATAAATAGAAGCCTCCCCCTTGTTGAAAAATATATAGTGTTTATGCATCGTTACTCTACTCCACCTAAGCCAAGAACTGTGAATTCATTTAATAATTCACTAGTTTTTGGAGCTTCCCTCTTTCTTCAATCCCCATTAGTGGCTCCATCAACATACTTAACCAATTGATTGGTTGGGGGCCTCTACCGTGAACAAAGAATCAAGCAAGTTGTAAGGTAATTAGTGAATATTCATCTTTCTATAATTTCTCAATGTTTCTCTCTTCTCAACCCCTCTCAAGCTTGAGAAGTTTAATTGGTATGGTTTTTTTAAAATGCTATTGAAGTTTGAATAGTAGTGAAGAGTTACATAATTTAATAAATGCTATTGAAGTTAATTTTCATTTATGTTTAAATTCTAATGATTCTTATGTAAATTCTCTCTCTCACTCAAGAAATGGTCATACTCATGACCCATTCTCAATCCAAATCAAGCTTTTCATAAAGCTTTTCCTTAACCCAAGATAAAGCTATGCTTGAGGCCAAATTAATGGCTTTTTCTTATGCTTTTAGTTTATGTATATTGATGATTCAATCCATTATGGATTGAGGATCCAATTAGAGAATCATTTTAATTATTTCCTTAATGATAAGCTTTATCCCTTAGAAAAATTGAGATTTATCAGTCATAGCAGCGGAGCTATGGCAAAATTTTTATAAAAATTATGCATAAAAAATTTTCATTCAAAGCATAAAAAGAGGACTTCCTACCATATTCTAGGAATCATCATCCTAGATTAATTGAAAGAATTTCATTATGTGAGATCCCTGTTCCCCACTGATCAACGGATTCGGGGTACTAGCAGCGGAAGTAGCACATCATGCGTGGGTAGGGGTCTCACACTCGGGGCCTCGCCCACGGATATCCGGACAAGAGACTAATCCGTCGGTTAGTCCAAAACCGAAACTGGAAAAACTTCCTTTACTCGGAAAGCATGGGCGATTCCACCAGGATAACTCTTTACTCTAACGTAGTCAAGATCATTACGGATCAACTGATCTGACTGCACCTTTAACGGTACTTGGTCAAATCAAGGTAGAAACTTGCACTTGAATCATTGGGATCAACGCTTTTTTCCCCATCAAGAGGCACAGCCGTTGATTCCTATCCATAGAACAATTTCTATCCGGGATTTACTTTATCTATCGTAAAAACAAAGTTGAGTCTCGATTTATGGATCCATCAGTCCAGCCTAACCCCATCCGATCCCATGGGTTAGCCAACCGCCCAACCACTGTAGTGATGGGATCCAATTTGGAATTTGGTTAGGTTTTGTCCCGGGTACCAAGGAAAAGAGTTCCAAGGCCCCCTAGCCGGAATTTCATGCAAACATAAAACTAGCCACACCACTTACACACCCAATATGAAAATTGCCTTTTTCTTAGCATCAGCTAACTTTAAAACAATCCTTTAATGAAACCATAGTACCACTGATCACAATCTCCCAATTTATCCAGTTGATTCATAATTTCCCATCATTCCTTCATCAGAGTATCTATGGCATCATTGGCAACTAGAACGCTCACCACCTGTCCACAGAGAGGCCGTTTCCATAGTTCCTAGCCCATAATACTCGGCAATATAATCACTTATCAAGATGGACTCTCGTTGAAGATCAGCAAGATCAACCAACAGATCCATATAAAAGAGCCATGGACTCATCCGTTGAGGACCAGCAAGGTCAGTCAACCAGATCCATGCCCGGTTTCACAAAACAACTCTTACTCCTTGTTCCAATATCTTCCTCGACGCACGCGTGGGTATCCTAGGCGACCCAGAGCCCGAGCACCGTATGGTCAGCACCCTCTAGGATCCTTCGCAGGTGACCTAGCGCTTCACTCATAGGCCGCTTCCTTGGTCCCTCATCCACCGTACCGGAAGCTCACCATTTTAATCGAACCGAGGCTGGTCAAGACCTCGGTCGACCTTGCTACGCGAGACGTCCTCCATTGACTCTCCGTCAGCAGTTGCAACTTTATCAGTTAGGTCTCCACGACCTTAATCATAAGACGGTCAAAATGCTTCCCCAGCATTCTTGACATAAAACAGCCATTTACAAACAGCATTTACAAACAGTTTACAAATACAGTTTCTATATTAACTCTCATTTTTCCACATTATCCCTCATTAATCCACATTACTTATTCCACATTCCATGTATATGTCTACTCATCCAATCACCTCCTTTTCCATCTCTTCACTTCAGATTCCTTCACATCACATATCATATATTCACATCCATATCCACATCCATACATCCACATCCACATCCACATTCACATCCATACATCCACATCTACATGCTTATCTCCATTTTCACATCCTCATTTATACATCCACATCCCATATCCACATTCATACATACACATCCATATATCCACATCTACATCCACATACATACATACATCCACATCCACATTCCACATTCACATCTATACATCCACATCTACATTCACATTCACATTCACATACATCCACATCCACATTCCCATACATCCACATCTACATTCACATTCACATACATCCACATCCCCATTCCCATTCACATCTATACATCCACATCTACATCCACATACATACATACATCCACATCCACATTCCACATTCACATCTATACATCCACATCTACATCCACATTCACATACATCCACATCCACATTTCCATTCACATCTATACATCCACATCCATTCACATCCATACATCCACATCTACATCCACATTTACATCTATGCATATACATCTTCATGCATATATCCATTTTCATGTTCATACATCCACACTCCCATCTCCATATCCACACATCCACATACATACATCCATTTTCACATTCCCATTTATATAACCCCATATACTTTCACATCTAATCTTTTACATCACATCCATTCTCGCCCTATCACAACTCATATACATCTTATCCTATCACATACACTTCTTACCTCATCCCCCCATACACATCTTAATTCATCTTATCACATCCTAACTTATTTCATAAGCATCTTATCACCTCTTATCACACCTCTTATCACATCCTATCACTTTCCATACGCATCTTATCAATTCTTATCACATCTCATACACCTCTTATCACATCTTATCACATTTCATATCTTTTTTTTTTTAAAAGAGAATTCTTTTATTTGATATAAGATTTCTCTACACATTTATTTATACATAAATTCCATTTAAGGAGACTAACACTTTCGAAATTAAAATCAATCTTTTATGCATCTTCTTATGCATGATTTCAATTTGGTAGGGAATTATTCTTTTAGAATAAAAGAATTTCTCTTATGCATCTAAGTTAAGCATAAAATCCATTTATGAGGAAAATCATACTTTTAGTATAAAAAGAATATCTTTTATGCATACCTATATGCATGAAATTCAATATGATAAAAGTAACACTTTTGATATAAAAATTTTTCCTTTATGCATACTTCTATGCATGAAAATTAAAAATGATAAAAGTAACACTTTTGATATAAAAATTTTCTTTTATGCATACTTTTATGTATGAAATAAAAATGATAAAAGTAACACTTTTGATATAAAAATTTTCCTTTATACTTCTATGCATGAAAATTAAAAATGATAAAAGTAACACTTTTGATATAAAAATTTTCTTTTATGCATACTTTTATGTATGAAATAAAAATGATAAAAGTAACACTTTTGATATAAAAATTTATCCATTATGCATACTTCTATGCATGAAAATAAAAATGGTAAAAATAGCACTTTTGATATAAAAATTTATCCTTTATGCATACTTCTATGCATGAAAGTAAAAATGATAAAAGTAACACTTTTGATATAAAAATTTATCCATTATGCATACTTCTATGCATGAAAATAAAAATGGTAAAAATAACACTTTTGATATAAAAATTTATCCTTTATGCATAATATTAAAATTCAATTTCTCCATGATTATAATGAAATTCTTTCAATTAATCTAGGATGATGATTCCTAGAATATGGTAGGAAGTCCTCTTTTTATGCTTTGAATGAAAATTTTTTATGCATAATTTTTATAAAAATTTTACCATAGCTCCGCTGCTATGACTGATAAATCTCAATTTTTCTAAGGGATAAAGCTTATCATTAAGGAAATAATTAAAATGATTCTCTAATTGGATCCTTAATCCATAATGGATTGAATCATCAATATACATAAACTAAAAGCATAAGAAAAAGCCATTAATTTGGCCTCAAGCATAGCTTTATCTTGGGTTAAGGAAAAGCTTTATGAAAAGCTTGATTTGGATTGAGAATGGGTCATGAGTATGACCATTTCTTGAGTGAGAGAGAGAATTTACATAAGAATCATTAGAATTTAAACATAAATGAAAATTAACTTCAATAGCATTTATTAAATTATGTAACTCTTCACTACTATTCAAACTTCAATAGCATTTAAAAAAAACCATACCAATTAAACTTCTCAAGCTTGAGAGGGGTTGAGAAGAGAGAAACATTGAGAAATTATAGAAAGATGAATATTCACTAATTACCTTACAACTTGCTTGATTCTTTGTTCACGGTAGAGGCCCCCAACCAATCAATTGGTTAAGTATGTTGATGGAGCCACTAATGGGGATTGAAGAAAGAGGGAAGCTCCAAAAACTAGTGAATTATTAAATGAATTCACAGTTCTTGGCTTAGGTGGAGTAGAGTAACGATGCATAAACACTATATATTTTTCAACAAGGGGGAGGCTTCTATTTATAGGAAAAATTGAGCTCCTAACCAAACAAACTGATTCTAGAATTTTCTAAATCAGTTTGGTCAATATTTGACCATTTTTAGGTCAGTTAAGCTAACTTTTTGGAACTAGACTTGAATGAGGAGAGAGGAGAGATGAAATATCTCAATTTTTATGAGTTTAAAACTCATTCAAGCATGTGAAATATGCACCTCCTTTAAAGAACTCCCCTTCCTTACATATGTCATATTTTTAATATTGCTCATAGTTTTTTACTAATAAACCTTGTACATTTTCAACTCTTCATCTTATGTGAAATATGCACCTCCTTTAAAGAACTCCCCTTCCTTACATATGTCATACTTTTAATATTGCTCATAATTTTTTATTAATAAACCTTGTACATTTTCAACTCTTCATCTTATGTGAAATATGCACCTCCTTTAAAGAACTCCTCTTCCTTACATATGTCATACTTTTAATATTGCTCATAGTTTTTTTACTAATAAACCTTGTACATTTTCAACTCTTCACCTCATGTGAGCATTTACTCATTTTTGGGTATTTTCTTTTTACAAGTTGGATTTATCTCCTCCCTACACATGGATTGATGCTATTGGTCCATAGGAACCTTAATTGGACCATAGTCTAAAGATTTCTGAAAATCTAGACTCTTAGGCTAAGGTTCTTTATAGCTATTTTCAATTAATTCCAATTGCACATTGGAAAATTCTTTTTGAATTTCTGTTTCAGGGGAACTCATCTGAATTAGAAGAGATATTTTTCTATCCAAAAATATTCAAAATCTGAATATTCTCTCTCTAGAATATTTTTCTCTCTCTAGGCTAAAACAGATAGAAACAAGGTCTTTATATTTCTGAAGAGGGATTGATTACAGGGAAAGATACTAGACATCAAAAAGGGGGTGGGGGAGGAATCTTACATTCTACCCCACTTAAAAAAATGCGAGATGTGCTCATCTCGCAAACTGGGATAATTTCGCAAGATGCACGAATATGAGACTTAGAGAAAAATTTTAATCAAGATTAACCACCAAGATAAGTCTTAAAGAGAGCAAGATTCAAAATACGAACAAGATTTAAACTTTATTCATTCTCGGAACTTATACAGTAAAGATAGAGGAACTCTTTACACTTCCATAAGCCCGTCCATCATATGGTCACAAAAGCAGTCCTCACAAGCTGCACAAGTATAAGGTAACTCATCTATGGGAATGATTCTGTGGGTTATTGCTGCGCCTATCTCAGTGGTATGAGGTGTTCTAACAAAAGGACCTCTGAGAGGCAAGCCAAAAACGGGGTAAAGGCATATCTTCTCATGAGGAAGAAAACACGCCAGTAAGAAGACCCGCTCAGAAAACCCAGGATGTCTTGATCTCATGACGCAGTAGTATCGGGGACCCAAACCCAAAGCTTCAATAACCATGGCCAAGCGGACATTGTTACGGAAGTGCTGCTGACCCCAGGGTGTTACCCTAGTTATGTCTTGATAGGTCCGCCATTTGGTCTGCGCTACAGAAGTTCCCAAGTGAGGGAAAAGTGAGCGCTCATACTGTTCTATAAAATCCTTCTTCACAGACTCACTTGCGTCTTGAAGGTGAGGAATCATTATGGATAAAACTAATTCTTGTTGCCAAGCCATGAAGGAGATTAGGAAGAAAGGAGATCGATGGGAGTAAGATTACTGTGAGCGACAAGTAAAAGTTACGACTTATATAAAGGAAGGAGCTAGCGTAACTTAGAAGCCAACGGTAGCTTGCCACTGAAGTTTTACCGTCTTTCCATGATTTGGGTTTGGCACAATTTTCTATAGAAGGCATTAAGAACTTTGAGATGAGGAGATAAAAGAAGCTCGTAAGCTAAGTCACTTACTTTCTTTGAAGTCAGATAAGGCTCACAATATCTGGGGGATAACTTCTTAAACTCCCCAATAGATAAAGAACTTCTTTTGTGCCGTACTCGAATGAAGACCAAAACCTTGGTATCCAAAACACCGATTTTCACTTCTGAACTCATTGTTCTGAATCCTTAAAACAGCGGACTCTTGAGAAGTATTCAGGAAAAAGGTTCTTCCTTTTTTAAACAGAATCTTTCTTTTATTTTAGAGAGAGAATAATTATAAGATCAGAAAGGGAGATTCTTACTCCTGTATACCTCTAAGGCTGGGGGAGAATCTTACATTCTCAGGATTAACCACCAAGAAAAAGTCTCAAAGATAGCAAGATTCAAGATAAGAACAAGATTTAAACTTTATTCATTCTCGGAACTTATACAGTAAAGATAGAAGAACTCTTTACACTTCCATAAGCCCGTCCATCATATGATCACAAAAGCAGCACTCACAAGCTGCACAAGTATAGGGTAACTCATCTATGGGAATGATTCTGCTGGTTATTGCCGCACCTATCTCAGTGGTATGAGGTGATCTAACAAAAGGACCTCTGAGAGGCAAGCCAAAAACGGGGTAAAGGCATATCTTCTCATGAGGAAGAAAACACGCCAATAAGAAGACCCGCTCAGAAAACCCAGGATGCCTTGATCTCATGACGCAGTAGTATCGGGGACCCAAACCCAAGGCTTCAATAACCATGGCCAAGCGGACATTGTTGCGAAAGTGCTGCTGACCCCAGGGTGTTACCCTAGTTATGTCTTGATAGGTCCGCCATTTGGTCTGCGCTACAGAAGTTCCCAAGTGAGGGAAAAGTGAGCGCTCATACTGTTCTATAAAATCCTTCTTCACAGACTCACTTGCGTCTTGAAGGTGAGGAATCATTATGGATAAAACTAATTCTTGTTGCCAAGCCATGAAGGAGATTAGGAAGAAAGGAGATCGATGGGAGTAAGATTACTGTGAGCGACAAGTAAAAGTTACGACTTATATAAAGGAAGGAGCTAGCGTAACTTAGAAGCCAACGGTAGCTTGCCACTGAAGTTTTACCGTCTTTCCATGATTTGGGTTTGGCACAATTTTCTATAGAAGGCATTAAGAACTTTGAGATGAGGAGATAAAAGAAGTTCGTAAGTTAAATCACCTACTTTCTTTGGTCCACAATATCTGGGAGATAACTTCTTATACTTCCCAAGAGATTATAAAGACCTTGTTTCTATCTGTTTTAGCCTAGAGAGAGAAAAATATTCTAGAGAGAGAATATTCAGATTTTGAATATTTTTGGATAGAAAAATATCTCTTCTAATTCAGATGAGTTCCCCTGAAACAGAAATTAAAAAAGAATTTTCCAATGTGCAATTGGAATTAATTGAAAATAGCTATAAAGAACCTTAGCCTAAGGGTCTAGATTTTCAGAAATCTTTAGACTATGGTCCAATTAAGGTTCCTATGGACCAATAGCATCAATCCATGTGTAGGGAGGAGATAAATCCAACTTGTAAAAAGAAAATACCCAAAAATGAGTAAATGCTCACATGAGGTGAAGAGTTGAAAATGTACAAGGTTTATTAGTAAAAAAACTATGAGCAATATTAAAAATATGACATATGTAAGGAAGGGGAATTCTTTAAAGGAGGTGCATATTTCACATAAGATGAAGAGTTGAAAATGTACAAGGTTTATTAGTAAAAAAATTATGAGCAATATTAAAAGTATGACATATGTAAGGAAGAGGAGTTCTTTAAAGGAGGTGCATATTTCACATAAGATGAAGAGTTGAAAATGTACAAGGTTTATTAGTAAAAAACTATGAGCAATATTAAAAATATGACATATGTAAGGAAGGGGAGTTCTTTAAAGGAGGTGCATATTTCACATGCTTGAATGAGTTTTAAACTCATAAAAATTGAGATATTTCATCTCTCCTCTCTCCTCATTTAAGTCTAGTTCCAAAAAGTTAGCTTAACTGACCTAAAAATGGTCAAATATTGACCAAACTGATTTAGAAAATTCTAGAATCAGTTTGTTTGGTTAGGAGCTCAATTTTTCCTATAAATAGAAGCCTCCCCCTTGTTGAAAAATATATAGTGTTTATGCATCGTTACTCTACTCCACCTAAGCCAAGAACTGTGAATTCATTTAATAATTCACTAGTTTTTGGAGCTTCCCTCTTTCTTCAATCCCCATTAGTGGCTCCATCAACATACTTAACCAATTGATTGGTTGGGGGCCTCTACCGTGAACAAAGAATCAAGCAAGTTGTAAGGTAATTAGTGAATATTCATCTTTCTATAATTTCTCAATGTTTCTCTCTTCTCAACCCCTCTCAAGCTTGAGAAG
This sequence comes from Cibotium barometz, assembly GCF_041138505.1. Classification (NCBI taxonomy): domain Eukaryota; kingdom Viridiplantae; phylum Streptophyta; class Polypodiopsida; order Cyatheales; family Cibotiaceae; genus Cibotium; species Cibotium barometz. The sequence goes on along the minus strand of NC_141072.1, from coordinate 12,145,098 downwards.
TTTAATTGGTATGGTTTTTTTAAAATGCTATTGAAGTTTGAATAGTAGTGAAGAGTTACATAATTTAATAAATGCTATTGAAGTTAATTTTCATTTATGTTTAAATTCTAATGATTCTTATGTAAATTCTCTCTCTCACTCAAGAAATGGTCATACTCATGACCCATTCTCAATCCAAATCAAGCTTTTCATAAAGCTTTTCCTTAACCCAAGATAAAGCTATGCTTGAGGCCAAATTAATGGCTTTTTCTTATGCTTTTAGTTTATGTATATTGATGATTCAATCCATTATGGATTGAGGATCCAATTAGAGAATCATTTTAATTATTTCCTTAATGATAAGCTTTATCCCTTAGAAAAATTGAGATTTATCAGTCATAGCAGCGGAGCTATGGCAAAATTTTTATAAAAATTATGCATAAAAAATTTTCATTCAAAGCATAAAAAGAGGACTTCCTACCATATTCTAGGAATCATCATCCTAGATTAATTGAAAGAATTTCATTATGTGAGATCCCTGTTCCCCACTGATCAACGGATTCGGGGTACTAGCAGCGGAAGTAGCACATCATGCGTGGGTAGGGGTCTCACACTCGGGGCCTCGCCCACGGATATCCGGACAAGAGACTAATCCGTCGGTTAGTCCAAAACCGAAACTGGAAAAACTTCCTTTACTCGGAAAGCATGGGCGATTCCACCAGGATAACTCTTTACTCTAACGTAGTCAAGATCATTACGGATCAACTGATCTGACTGCACCTTTAACGGTACTTGGTCAAATCAAGGTAGAAACTTGCACTTGAATCATTGGGATCAACGCTTTTTTCCCCATCAAGAGGCACAGCCGTTGATTCCTATCCATAGAACAATTTCTATCCGGGATTTACTTTATCTATCGTAAAAACAAAGTTGAGTCTCGATTTATGGATCCATCAGTCCAGCCTAACCCCATCCGATCCCATGGGTTAGCCAACCGCCCAACCACTGTAGTGATGGGATCCAATTTGGAATTTGGTTAGGTTTTGTCCCGGGTACCAAGGAAAAGAGTTCCAAGGCCCCCTAGCCGGAATTTCATGCAAACATAAAACTAGCCACACCACTTACACACCCAATATGAAAATTGCCTTTTTCTTAGCATCAGCTAACTTTAAAACAATCCTTTAATGAAACCATAGTACCACTGATCACAATCTCCCAATTTATCCAGTTGATTCATAATTTCCCATCATTCCTTCATCAGAGTATCTATGGCATCATTGGCAACTAGAACGCTCACCACCTGTCCACAGAGAGGCCGTTTCCATAGTTCCTAGCCCATAATACTCGGCAATATAATCACTTATCAAGATGGACTCTCGTTGAAGATCAGCAAGATCAACCATCAGATCCATATAAAAGAGCCATGGACTCATCCGTTGAGGACCAGCAAGGTCAGTCAACCAGATCCATGCCCGGTTTCACAAAACAACTCTTACTCCTTGTTCCAATATCTTCCTCGACGCACGCGTGGGTATCCTAGGCGACCCAGAGCCCGAGCACCGTATGGTCAGCACCCTCTAGGATCCTTCGCAGGTGACCTAGCGCTTCACTCATAGGCCGCTTCCTTGGTCCCTCATCCACCGTACCGGAAGCTCACCATTTTAATCGAACCGAGGCTGGTCAAGACCTCGGTCGACCTTGCTACGCGAGACGTCCTCCATTGACTCTCCGTCAGCAGTTGCAACTTTATCAGTTAGGTCTCCACGACCTTAATCATAAGACGGTCAAAATGCTTCCCCAGCATTCTTGACATAAAACAGCCATTTACAAACAGCATTTACAAACAGTTTACAAATACAGTTTCTATATTAACTCTCATTTTTCCACATTATCCCTCATTAATCCACATTACTTATTCCACATTCCATGTATATGTCTACTCATCCAATCACCTCCTTTTCCATCTCTTCACTTCAGATTCCTTCACATCACATATCATATATTCACATCCATATCCACATCCATACATCCACATCCACATCCACATTCACATCCATACATCCACATCTACATGCTTATCTCCATTTTCACATCCTCATTTATACATCCACATCCCATATCCACATTCATACATACACATCCATATATCCACATCTACATCCACATACATACATACATCCACATCCACATTCCACATTCACATCTATACATCCACATCTACATTCACATTCACATTCACATACATCCACATCCACATTCCCATACATCCACATCTACATTCACATTCACATACATCCACATCCCCATTCCCATTCACATCTATACATCCACATCTACATCCACATACATACATACATCCACATCCACATTCCACATTCACATCTATACATCCACATCTACATCCACATCCACATACATCCACATCCACATTTCCATTCACATCTATACATCCACATCCATTCACATCCATACATCCACATCTACATCCACATTTACATCTATGCATATACATCTTCATGCATATATCCATTTTCATGTTCATACATCCACACTCCCATCTCCATATCCACACATCCACATACATACATCCATTTTCACATTCCCATTTATATAACCCCATATACTTTCACATCTAATCTTTTACATCACATCCATTCTCGCCCTATCACAACTCATATACATCTTATCCTATCACATACACTTCTTACCTCATCCCCCCATACACATCTTAATTCATCTTATCACATCCTAACTTATTTCATAAGCATCTTATCACCTCTTATCACACCTCTTATCACATCCTATCACTTTCCATACGCATCTTATCAATTCTTATCACATCTCATACACCTCTTATCACATCTTATCACATTTCATATCTTTTTTTTTTAAAAAGAGAATTCTTTTATTTGATATAAGATTTCTCTACACATTTATTTATACATAAATTCCATTTAAGGAGACTAACACTTTCGAAATTAAAATCAATCTTTTATGCATCTTCTTATGCATGATTTCAATTTGGTAGGGAATTATTCTTTTAGAATAAAAGAATTTCTCTTATGCATCTAAGTTAAGCATAAAATCCATTTATGAGGAAAATCATACTTTTAGTATAAAAAGAATATCTTTTATGCATACCTATATGCATGAAATTCAATATGATAAAAGTAACACTTTTGATATAAAAATTTTTCCTTTATGCATACTTCTATGCATGAAAATTAAAAATGATAAAAGTAACACTTTTGATATAAAAATTTTCTTTTATGCATACTTTTATGTATGAAATAAAAATGATAAAAGTAACACTTTTGATATAAAAATTTTCCTTTATACTTCTATGCATGAAAATTAAAAATGATAAAAGTAACACTTTTGATATAAAAATTTTCTTTTATGCATACTTTTATGTATGAAATAAAAATGATAAAAGTAACACTTTTGATATAAAAATTTATCCATTATGCATACTTCTATGCATGAAAATAAAAATGGTAAAAATAGCACTTTTGATATAAAAATTTATCCTTTATGCATACTTCTATGCATGAAAGTAAAAATGATAAAAGTAACACTTTTGATATAAAAATTTATCCATTATGCATACTTCTATGCATGAAAATAAAAATGGTAAAAATAACACTTTTGATATAAAAATTTATCCTTTATGCATAATATTAAAATTCAATTTCTCCATGATTATAATGAAATTCTTTCAATTAATCTAGGATGATGATTCCTAGAATATGGTAGGAAGTCCTCTTTTTATGCTTTGAATGAAAATTTTTTATGCATAATTTTTATAAAAATTTTACCATAGCTCCGCTGCTATGACTGATAAATCTCAATTTTTCTAAGGGATAAAGCTTATCATTAAGGAAATAATTAAAATGATTCTCTAATTGGATCCTTAATCCATAATGGATTGAATCATCAATATACATAAACTAAAAGCATAAGAAAAAGCCATTAATTTGGCCTCAAGCATAGCTTTATCTTGGGTTAAGGAAAAGCTTTATGAAAAGCTTGATTTGGATTGAGAATGGGTCATGAGTATGACCATTTCTTGAGTGAGAGAGAGAATTTACATAAGAATCATTAGAATTTAAACATAAATGAAAATTAACTTCAATAGCATTTATTAAATTATGTAACTCTTCACTACTATTCAAACTTCAATAGCATTTAAAAAAAACCATACCAATTAAACTTCTCAAGCTTGAGAGGGGTTGAGAAGAGAGAAACATTGAGAAATTATAGAAAGATGAATATTCACTAATTACCTTACAACTTGCTTGATTCTTTGTTCACGGTAGAGGCCCCCAACCAATCAATTGGTTAAGTATGTTGATGGAGCCACTAATGGGGATTGAAGAAAGAGGGAAGCTCCAAAAACTAGTGAATTATTAAATGAATTCACAGTTCTTGGCTTAGGTGGAGTAGAGTAACGATGCATAAACACTATATATTTTTCAACAAGGGTGAGGCTTCTATTTATAGGAAAAATTGAGCTCCTAACCAAACAAACTGATTCTAGAATTTTCTAAATCAGTTTGGTCAATATTTGACCATTTTTAGGTCAGTTAAGCTAACTTTTTGGAACTAGACTTGAATGAGGAGAGAGGAGAGATGAAATATCTCAATTTTTATGAGTTTAAAACTCATTCAAGCATGTGAAATATGCACCTCCTTTAAAGAACTCCCCTTCCTTACATATGTCATATTTTTAATATTGCTCATAGTTTTTTACTAATAAACCTTGTACATTTTCAACTCTTCATCTTATGTGAAATATGCACCTCCTTTAAAGAACTCCCCTTCCTTACATATGTCATACTTTTAATATTGCTCATAATTTTTTATTAATAAACCTTGTACATTTTCAACTCTTCATCTTATGTGAAATATGCACCTCCTTTAAAGAACTCCTCTTCCTTACATATGTCATACTTTTAATATTGCTCATAGTTTTTTTACTAATAAACCTTGTACATTTTCAACTCTTCACCTCATGTGAGCATTTACTCATTTTTGGGTATTTTCTTTTTACAAGTTGGATTTATCTCCTCCCTACACATGGATTGATGCTATTGGTCCATAGGAACCTTAATTGGACCATAGTCTAAAGATTTCTGAAAATCTAGACCCTTAGGCTAAGGTTCTTTATAGCTATTTTCAATTAATTCCAATTGCACATTGGAAAATTCTTTTTGAATTTCTGTTTCAGGGGAACTCATCTGAATTAGAAGAGATATTTTTCTATCCAAAAATATTCAAAATCTGAATATTCTCTCTCTAGAATATTTTTCTCTCTCTAGGCTAAAACAGATAGAAACAAGGTCTTTATATTTCTGAAGAGGGATTGATTACAGGGAAAGATACTAGACATCAAAAAGGGGGTGGGGGAGGAATCTTACATTCTACCCCACTTAAAAAAATGCGAGATGTCCTCATCTCACAAACTGGGATAATTTCGCAAGATGCACGAATATGAGACTTAGAGAAAAATTTTAATCAAGATTAACCACCAAGATAAGTCTTAAAGAGAGCAAGATTCAAAATACGAACAAGATTTAAACTTTATTCATTCTCGGAACTTATACAGTAAAGATAGAGGAACTCTTTACACTTCCATAAGCCCGTCCATCATATGGTCACAAAAGCAGTCCTCACAAGCTGCACAAGTATAAGGTAACTCATCTATGGGAATGATTCTGTGGGTTATTGCTGCGCCTATCTCAGTGGTATGAGGTGTTCTAACAAAAGGACCTCTGAGAGGCAAGCCAAAAACAGGGTAAAGGCATATCTTCTCATGAGGAAGAAAACACGCCAGTAAGAAGACCCGCTCAGAAAACCCAGGATGTCTTGATCTCATGACGCAGTAGTATCGGGGACCCAAACCCAAAGCTTCAATAACCATGGCCAAGCGGACATTGTTACGGAAGTGCTGCTGACCCCAGGGTGTTACCCTAGTTATGTCTTGATAGGTCCGCCATTTGGTCTGCGCTACAGAAGTTCCCAAGTGAGGGAAAAGTGAGCGCTCATACTGTTCTATAAAATCCTTCTTCACAGACTCACTTGCGTCTTGAAGGTGAGGAATCATTATGGATAAAACTAATTCTTGTTGCCAAGCCATGAAGGAGATTAGGAAGAAAGGAGATCGATGGGAGTAAGATTACTGTGAGCGACAAGTAAAAGTTACGACTTATATAAAGGAAGGAGCTAGCGTAACTTAGAAGCCAACGGTAGCTTGCCACTGAAGTTTTACCGTCTTTCCATGATTTGGGTTTGGCACAATTTTCTATAGAAGGCATTAAGAACTTTGAGATGAGGAGATAAAAGAAGCTCGTAAGCTAAGTCACTTACTTTCTTTGAAGTCAGATAAGGCTCACAATATCTGGGGGATAACTTCTTAAACTCCCCAATAGATAAAGAACTTCTTTTGTGCCGTACTCGAATGAAGACCAAAACCTTGGTATCCAAAACACCGATTTTCACTTCTGAACTCATTGTTCTGAATCCTTAAAACAGCGGACTCTTGAGAAGTATTCAGGAAAAAGGTTCTTCCTTTTTTAAACAGAATCTTTCTTTTATTTTAGAGAGAGAATAATTATAAGATCAGAAAGGGAGATTCTTACTCCTGTATACCTCTAAGGCTGGGGGAGAATCTTACATTCTCAGGATTAACCACCAAGAAAAAGTCTCAAAGATAGCAAGATTCAAGATAAGAACAAGATTTAAACTTTATTCATTCTCGGAACTTATACAGTAAAGATAGAAGAACTCTTTACACTTCCATAAGCCCGTCCATCATATGATCACAAAAGCAGCACTCACAAGCTGCACAAGTATAGGGTAACTCATCTATGGGAATGATTCTGCTGGTTATTGCCGCACCTATCTCAGTGGTATGAGGTGATCTAACAAAAGGACCTCTGAGAGGCAAGCCAAAAACGGGGTAAAGGCATATCTTCTCATGAGGAAGAAAACACGCCAATAAGAAGACCCGCTCAGAAAACCCAGGATGCCTTGATCTCATGACGCAGTAGTATCGGGGACCCAAACCCAAGGCTTCAATAACCATGGCCAAGCGGACATTGTTGCGAAAGTGCTGCTGACCCCAGGGTGTTACCCTAGTTATGTCTTGATAGGTCCGCCATTTGGTCTGCGCTACAGAAGTTCCCAAGTGAGGGAAAAGTGAGCGCTCATACTGTTCTATAAAATCCTTCTTCACAGACTCACTTGCGTCTTGAAGGTGAGGAATCATTATGGATAAAACTAATTCTTGTTGCCAAGCCATGAAGGAGATTAGGAAGAAAGGAGATCGATGGGAGTAAGATTACTGTGAGCGACAAGTAAAAGTTACGACTTATATAAAGGAAGGAGCTAGCGTAACTTAGAAGCCAACGGTAGCTTGCCACTGAAGTTTTACCGTCTTTCCATGATTTGGGTTTGGCACAATTTTCTATAGAAGGCATTAAGAACTTTGAAATGAGGAGATAAAAGAAGTTCGTAAGTTAAATCACCTACTTTCTTTGGTCCACAATATCTGGGAGATAACTTCTTATACTTCCCAAGAGATTATAAAGACCTTGTTTCTATCTGTTTTAGCCTAGAGAGAGAAAAATATTCTAGAGAGAGAATATTCAGATTTTGAATATTTTTGGATAGAAAAATATCTCTTCTAATTCAGATGAGTTCCCCTGAAACAGAAATTCAAAAAGAATTTTCCAATGTGCAATTGGAATTAATTGAAAATAGCTATAAAGAACCTTAGCCTAAGGGTCTAGATTTTCAGAAATCTTTAGACTATGGTCCAATTAAGGTTCCTATGGACCAATAGCATCAATCCATGTGTAGGGAGGAGATAAATCCAACTTGTAAAAAGAAAATACCCAAAAATGAGTAAATGCTCACATGAGGTGAAGAGTTGAAAATGTACAAGGTTTATTAGTAAAAAAACTATGAGCAATATTAAAAATATGACATATGTAAGGAAGGGGAATTCTTTAAAGGAGGTGCATATTTCACATAAGATGAAGAGTTGAAAATGTACAAGGTTTATTAGTAAAAAATTATGAGCAATATTAAAAGTATGACATATGTAAGGAAGAGGAGTTCTTTAAAGGAGGTGCATATTTCACATAAGATGAAGAGTTGAAAATGTACAAGGTTTATTAGTAAAAAACTATGAGCAATATTAAAAATATGACATATGTAAGGAAGGGGAGTTCTTTAAAGGAGGTGCATATTTCACATGCTTGAATGAGTTTTAAACTCATAAAAATTGAGATATTTCATCTCTCCTCTCTCCTCATTTAAGTCTAGTTCCAAAAAGTTAGCTTAACTGACCTAAAAATGGTCAAATATTGACCAAACTGATTTAGAAAATTCTAGAATCAGTTTGTTTGGTTAGGAGCTCAATTTTTCCTATAAATAGAAGCCTCCCCCTTGTTGAAAAATATATAGTGTTTATGCATCGTTACTCTACTCCACCTAAGCCAAGAACTGTGAATTCATTTAATAATTCACTAGTTTTTGGAGCTTCCCTCTTTCTTCAATCCCCATTAGTGGCTCCATCAACATACTTAACCAATTGATTGGTTGGGGGCCTCTACCGTGAACAAAGAATCAAGCAAGTTGTAAGGTAATTAGTGAATATTCATCTTTCTATAATTTCTCAATGTTTCTCTCTTCTCAACCCCTCTCAAGCTTGAGAAGTTTAATTGGTATGGTTTTTTTAAAATGCTATTGAAGTTTGAATAGTAGTGAAGAGTTACATAATTTAATAAATGCTATTAAAGTTAATTTTCATTTATGTTTAAATTCTAATGATTCTTATGTAAATTCTCTCTCTCACTCAAGAAATGGTCATACTCATGACCCATTCTCAATCCAAATCAAGCTTTTCATAAAGCTTTTCCTTAACCCAAGATAAAGCTATGCTTGAGGCCAAATTAATGGCTTTTTCTTATGCTTTTAGTTTATGTATATTGATGATTCAATCCATTATGGATTGAGGATCCAATTAGAGAATCATTTTAATTATTTCCTTAATGATAAGCTTTATCCCTTAGAAAAATTGAGATTTATCAGTCATAGCAGCGGAGCTATGGCAAAATTTTTATAAAAATTATGCATAAAAAATTTTCATTCAAAGCATAAAAAGAGGACTTCCTACCATATTCTAGGAATCATCATCCTAGATTAATTGAAAGAATTTCATTATAATCATGGAGAAATTGAATTTTAATATTATGCATAAAGGATAAATTTTTATATCAAAAGTGTTATTTTTACCATTTTTATTTTCATGCATAGAAGTATGCATAATGGATAAATTTTTATATCAAAAGTATTACTTTTATCATTTTTATTTCATACATAAAAGTATGCATAAAAGAAAATTTTTATATCAAGAGTATTACTTTTATCATTTTTATTTCATACATAAAAGTATGCATAAAAGAAAATTTTTATATCAAAAGTGTTACTTTTATCATTTTTAATTTTCATGCATAGAAGTATGCATAAAGGAAAAATTTTTATATCAAAAGTGTTACTTTTATCATATTGAATTTCATGCATATAGGTATGCATAAAAGATATTCTTTTTATACTAAAAGTATGATTTTCCTCATAAATGGATTTTATGCTTAACTTAGATGCATAAGAGAAATTCTTTTATTCTAAAAGAATAATTCCCTACCAAATTGAAATCATGCATAAGAAGATGCATAAAAGATTGATTTTAATTTCGAAAGTGTTAGTCTCCTTAAATGGAATTTATGTATAAATAAATGTATTATATTCTTGGATAGAAAAATATCTCTTATAATTCAGATGAGTTCCCCTGAAACAAAAATTTAAAAAGAATTTTCCAATGTGCAATTGGAATTAATTGGAAATAGGTATAAAGAACCTTAGTCTAAGGGTCTAGATTTTCAGAAATCTTTAGACTATGGTCCAATTAAGGTTCCTATGGGCCAATAGCATCAATCCATGTGTAGGGAAGAGATAAATCCAAATTTGTAAAAAGAAGATACCCACACGTGCGTCGTGGAAGATATTGGAACAAGGAGTAAGAGTTGTTTTCTGAAACCGGGCATGGATCTGGTTGATTGACCTTGCTGGTCCTCAACAGATGAGTCCATGGCTCTTTTATATGGATCTGTGGGTTGATCTTGCTGATCTTCCACGGAGATTCCATTCTATTATATGAATATATTGCCGGTTACTATGAGCTAGGAACTATGGAAAAGGCCCCTGAGAGAACAGGTGGTGAGCGTTCTGGTTGCCAATGATGCCATAAGTACACCGATGAAAGAATGACTGGAAATAAGGATTCAACCAGAGACTTTGAGGATTGTCATCAGTGACATAATGGTTTTATTAAAGGATTGTTTTAAAGCTAGTTGATGCTAAGAAAAAGGCAATTTCATATTGGGTGTGTAAGTGGTATGACTAGTTTTATGTTTGCATGAACTTCCGGCTAGGGGGCCTTGGAACTCTTTTCCTTGGTACCCGGGACAAAACCTAACCAAATTTCAAATTGGATCCCATCACTACAGTGGTTGGGCGGTTGGCTAACCCATGGGATCGGATGGGGTTAGGCTGGACTGATGGATCCGTAAATCGAGATTTAATTTCTATTATTACGATAGATGAAGTAAATCCCGGATAGAAATTGTTCTATGGATAGGAATCAACGGCTGTGCCTCTTGATGGGGAAAAAAGCGTTGATCCCAATGATCCAAGTGCAAGTTCTTCCTTGTTCTGACCAAGTACCGTTAAAGGTGCAGTCAGATCAGTTTGATCAGTAATGATCTTGACTACGTTAGAGTAAAGAGTTATCCTGGTGGAATCGCCCGTGCTTTCCGGGTAAAGGAAGTTTTTCCGGTTTCGATTTTGGACAAACCGACGGATTAGTCTCTTGTCCGGATATCCGTGGGCGAGGCCCCGAGTGTGGGACCCTTGTTCCGCGTGAGAAGTGCTACTTCCGCTGCTAGTACCCCGAATCCGTTGCGCGGTGGGGACAGGGATCTCACAGTTGGTATCAGAGCAAGTCAGGGTATAACAATTCATTCAGATCATATCATTCATATCTTTAACATGATAAAGGTCCATTAGACCGAAAAATTTCCTTCTGAGCATTCCTCCACGGGAATTTCAGTCAAGTAAGTTCTCAATTTGTCATCCCTTAACTTGATCTAACGGTCAAGTGTTAACAGTAGCAATTTGACAGCACAATCCACTAATCTCATAGTGATTTGCTGAATCATTTTCATCATTTATCATTACAGGGACTCGTCCCAATCATCCACCTTGTGGTTTCGCTCAGCTTATTACATTTCAATCCATTTTCAGGGATCATCATTTTTCAATCAGAATCCAAATCAATTCATCGGTTTCCAAACAGAACTAAAAATCATATCAACCACATTCGAAATCATCCACATATCGGGGACCCAAACCCAAAGCTTCAATAACCATGGCCAAGCGGACATTGTTACGAAAGTGCTGCTGACCCCAGGGTGTTACCCTAGTTATGTCTTGATAGGTCCGCCATTTTGTCTGCGCTACAGAAGTTCCCAAGTGAGGGAAAAGTGAGCGTTCATACTGCTCTATAAAATCTTTCTTCACAGACTCCCTTGCGTCTTGAAGGTGAGAAATCATCATGGATAAAACTAATTCTTGTTGCCAAGCCATGAAGGAGATTAAGAAAGAAAGAAGATCGATGGAAGTAAGATTACTGTGAACGACAAGTAAAAGTTACGACTTATATAAAGGAAGGAGCTAGCGTAACTTAGAAGCCAACGGTAACTTGCCACTGAAGTTTTACCGTCTTTCCATGATTTGGGTTTGGCACATTTTTCTATAGAAGGCATTCAGAACTTTGAGATGAGGAGATAAAAGAAGTTCGTAAGCTAAATCACCTACTTTCTTTGGTCCACAATATCTGGGAGATAACTTCTTATACTTCCCAAGAGATAAAGAACTTCTTTTGGGCAGGAAAATTTTTTATGCATAATTTTTATAAAAATTTTGCCATAGCTCCGCTGCTATGACTGATAAATCTCAATTTTTCTAAGGGATAAAGCTTATCATTAAGGAAATAATTAAAATGATTCTCTAATTGGATCCTTAATCCATAATGGATTGAATCATCAATATACATAAACTAAAAGCATAAGAAAAAGCCATTAATTTGGCCTCAAGCATAGCTTTATCTTGGGTTAAGGAAAAGCTTTATGAAAAAGCTTGATTTGGATTGAGAATGGGTCATGAGTATGACCATTTCTTGAGTGAGAGAGAGAATTTACATAAGAATCATTAGAATTTAAACATAAATGAAAATTAACTTCAATAGCATTTATTAAATTATGTAACTCTTCACTACTATTCAAACTTCAATAGCATTTAAAAAAAACCATACCAATTAAACTTCTCAAGCTTGAGAGGGGTTGAGAAGAGAGAAACATTGAGAAATTATAGAAAGATGAATATTCACTAATTACCTTACAACTTGCTTGATTCTTTGTTCACGGTAGAGGCCCCCAACCAATCAATTGGTTAAGTATGTTGATGGAGCCACTAATGGGGATTGAAGAAAGAGGGAAGCTCCAAAAACTAGTGAATTATTAAATGAATTCACAGTTCTTGGCTTAGGTGGAGTAGAGTAACGATGCATAAACACTATATATTTTTCAACAAGGGTGAGGCTTCTATTTATAGGAAAAATTGAGCTCCTAACCAAACAAACTGATTCTAGAATTTTCTAAATCAGTTTGGTCAATATTTGACCATTTTTAGGTCAGTTAAGCTAACTTTTTGGAACTAGACTTGAATGAGGAGAGAGGAGAGATGAAATATCTCAATTTTTATGAGTTTAAAACTCATTCAAGCATGTGAAATATGCACCTCCTTTAAAGAACTCCCCTTCCTTACATATGTCATATTTTTAATATTGCTCATAGTTTTTTACTAATAAACCTTGTACATTTTCAACTCTTCATCTTATGTGAAATATGCACCTCCTTTAAAGAACTCCCCTTCCTTACATATGTCATACTTTTAATATTGCTCATAATTTTTTATTAATAAACCTTGTACATTTTCAACTCTTCATCTTATGTGAAATATGCACCTCCTTTAAAGAACTCCTCTTCCTTACATATGTCATACTTTTAATATTGCTCATAGTTTTTTTACTAATAAACCTTGTACATTTTCAACTCTTCACCTCATGTGAGCATTTACTCATTTTTGGGTATTTTCTTTTTACAAGTTGGATTTATCTCCTCCCTACACATGGATTGATGCTATTGGTCCATAGGAACCTTAATTGGACCATAGTCTAAAGATTTCTGAAAATCTAGACCCTTAGGCTAAGGTTCTTTATAGCTATTTTCAATTAATTCCAATTGCACATTGGAAAATTCTTTTTGAATTTCTGTTTCAGGGGAACTCATCTGAATTAGAAGAGATATTTTTCTATCCAAAAATATTCAAAATCTGAATATTCTCTCTCTAGAATATTTTTCTCTCTCTAGGCTAAAACAGATAGAAACAAGGTCTTTATATTTCTGAAGAGGGATTGATTACAGGGAAAGATACTAGACATCAAAAAGGGGGTGGGGGAGGAATCTTACATTCTACCCCACTTAAAAAAATGCGAGATGTCCTCATCTCGCAAACTGGGATAATTTCGCAAGATGCACGAATATGAGACTTAGAGAAAAATTTTAATCAAGATTAACCACCAAGATAAGTCTTAAAGAGAGCAAGATTCAAAATACGAACAAGATTTAAACTTTATTCATTCTCGGAACTTATACAGTAAAGATAGAGGAACTCTTTACACTTCCATAAGCCCGTCCATCATATGGTCACAAAAGCAGTCCTCACAAGCTGCACAAGTATAAGGTAACTCATCTATGGGAATGATTCTGTGGGTTATTGCTGCGCCTATCTCAGTGGTATGAGGTGTTCTAACAAAAAGACCTCTGAGAGGCAAGCCAAAAACGGGGTAAAGGCATATCTTCTCATGAGGAAGAAAACACGCCAGTAAGAAGACCCGCTCAGAAAACCCAGGATGTCTTGATCTCATGACGCAGTAGTATCGGGGACCCAAACCCAAAGCTTCAATAACCATGGCCAAGCGGACATTGTTACGGAAGTGCTGCTGACCCCAGGGTGTTACCCTAGTTATGTCTTGATAGGTCCGCCATTTGGTCTGCGCTACAGAAGTTCCCAAGTGAGGGAAAAGTGAGCGCTCATACTGTTCTATAAAATCCTTCTTCACAGACTCACTTGCGTCTTGAAGGTGAGGAATCATTATGGATAAAACTAATTCTTGTTGCCAAGCCATGAAGGAGATTAGGAAGAAAGGAGATCGATGGGAGTAAGATTACTGTGAGCGACAAGTAAAAGTTACGACTTATATAAAGGAAGGAGCTAGCGTAACTTAGAAGCCAACGGTAGCTTGCCACTGAAGTTTTACCGTCTTTCCATGATTTGGGTTTGGCACAATTTTCTATAGAAGGCATTAAGAACTTTGAGATGAGGAGATAAAAGAAGCTCGTAAGCTAAGTCACTTACTTTCTTTGAAGTCAGATAAGGCTCACAATATCTGGGGGATAACTTCTTAAACTCCCCAATAGATAAAGAACTTCTTTTGTGCCGTACTCGAATGAAGACCAAAACCTTGGTATCCAAAACACCGATTTTCACTTCTGAACTCATTGTTCTGAATCCTTAAAACAGCGGACTCTTGAGAAGTATTCAGGAAAAAGGTTCTTCCTTTTTTAAACAGAATCTTTCTTTTATTTTAGAGAGAGAATAATTATAAGATCAGAAAGGGAGATTCTTACTCCTGTATACCTCTAAGGCTGGGGGAGAATCTTACATGTTGACACCCATAGAAAACAAAAGTGAGGTATTTTTGGTGGTCATTTCACTTTGGACAAGGAGCTTGGATACTTCCTTCTCAAGCCAGAGGGTCACACATTTGTTCCATGGTTGGATGGTCCACACTTGGGCTATCTATTTGATCCAAGTGGATATATAGCAAGCTACATCATCGACATGGGTATCTATCCATTTGATCCGGGTGGATTGGCCAAGCACATCACCAATATTGGCTCTCTACATTTTCCATTCTATCCAGGCAATTCGAGAGCCATTGATTTGGAGTCTACATGGTTTGGATTTACATTTCATGTATGTAGGAGGGGATGGTTTTTGTAATGGAGCAACTACTTTTATATTAGGCTTAGGACCATGTTCATGGACTCAAGTATATAAGGGGGCCATGGTTGTCATTTGTGCCCTTTATGACTTTTATGACCGTTTATGATCTTTGGACATTATCTCTCCTTGACATTTTGTTTGTTCTTGGAGCCTTGGTTTATGGAAGTCTTTTTGCATCCTCTTAGTGAGAGGTTAACTCACTTAGGCATCATGGTTCTTTGTATGAGATTCTCTCTTTAATATCCTAAATAATAACCCATATCTCAGCTTTATGATCATTCCATTCTAGTCTTCCTTTTGTGAAGAAGAGTAATAATACAGTTACAAAATATAATTTTTTGTGCAGTAGTCTCAAGTACAGAAACAAAGATTTTAGTGTAGAGCTGCAGAACATTGAAGATTCAATTCAAGATCAATGTAGAATTGAAGATTCAAGTTTAGAGAGCAAGATTCATGCAAAGATTCACAGTTGTGGATGAGTGATACTTATCAAAATCCTACACCTTCTTTGCATCCCTTCGCTATTTGTTATAGTTCTTGCTATGACTTCCAAGAAACAGTTGAAATATCAAGAAATAGTTAAAATACCAAGAAATGGTAAAAATGCCAACAAACGTTTGCAAATAAAGATTAAACAATAGTGGTTTTCTCATATTAGGTTGTTTACAACTTAATTGGACTAGCACTAATCCTCAAAGATTAGTGTTAATCTGTGGAAGTTTAAGAAAACCAGTTCACAAAAGTGTTGTCTTGATAAATCAAGTGCAACTTTGGAAAAGATTGAGTGTAGATCGTAGCTTCATGTAGAAAACAATGCAAAGTTCTATCGATTTGATGCAAATACAGAGTATGGCCCTGTCGAGAATTGAGCCTAGTCAACTGGTGCAAGCGAGTGTGCCATATACACCAAGGGTTCTCCTAACCTGCATATATGGCCTCTTGAGTGGGAAGGTCTCTCACAAGCATTGATTTGTCCCTCTAAAGCATCATCACTTAGCTTCGCAAAAGCTCTCAGCAAAAGTAACGGTACCAGGCTAGCAATATAGATAGTATCATTAAGTAATATAAGAAGAGCAAGATTGAAATACTAGCAGTAGTCAATGTTCTAAGTCACTATAGAGCAACAACAACCAGCTTGGATACTATGTCTAGATACTATGGAGTCTAGATAAATATATTCTTCTGGTAGTGGCTTTAAAGGACTAAAGCTTGCTCGATTATAGAGACCATGAGTGATACTTCTAAAAGAAATAGATCTGGATTGCTTATAGCAAAACAACACATGTAGAAGTAAAGTAAAAACGAACTAAGGAGCATACCATTTTTGTTTACAACATCCTAAGTTGCAACCCAGCCAAGCAGGTAGTATCATCATCAATGTATCTAGAGAACAAGGTAGTTAGTCAAATCTCTCAAGCTAAATGCAGGTCTCTGCCTGTGAGACAGATTTAGATAGTAACCCCATGGTTGTTTGCCAATGTTGTGGTAGCCTAGGTATAGAGAAACAAGAAATAAGTAGTAAATCTATTTTGAGATCACAAATCAGACTCTTTTTAAGGTTCTATTTCCCAAACATTTAAGGTTCTCTACCCATAGATGTGGCTGTGGAGTTGCTAAGCATTTTGGAAGAATTTCATAGGCATTAAGGAGTCTTAGAGGGGCTAGGAATTGGTTTATATAAGAAGATTTGGCCATCTACTTCCCTAGCTCACCCATTGACACTTGCTTCTTCCACACTCTCATTCTCAAAGCCCTCGTCATCTGCTTCTCTAGCTCACCCATTGATACTTGCTCCGCCACCACGCTCTTATTCTTGAATCTCTCGCACATCGCTCAACACCATGACACTCCATCTTAGAAGGATCGCTTTCTAAGTGGTGTGCCACTTCATAGCCCTGTTTCAAAGCTCATGATTGCAACGATGCCTAAGTTGTGCTTCATCGCTTGGTTCTAAAGCTCAGCATACCTACAAACATCTTATCTATGCTATGCTCTAGATAAGATGTTTGTAGGTATACTGAGCTTTAGAACCAAGCGATGAAGCAACACACAACTTAGGTATCATTGCAATCATGTTGAGCTTTAAAACAGGGCTATGGAGCGGCACACCACTTAGAAAGCGATCCTTCTGAGATGGAGTGTCATGGTGTTGAGCGCTATGCGAGAGCTTCGAGAATAAGAGCGTGGTGACGGAGCAAGTATCAATGGGTAAGCTAGGGAACCAGATGACCAGAGCTTTGAGAATGAGAGTGTGGTGGTGGAAGAAGCAAGTGTGGTGGTGCAAGTGCTCATGGGTGAGCTAGGGAAGTAGATGGCCAGATCTTCTTACATAAACCAATTCCTAGTCCCTCTGAGACTCCTTAATGCCTATGAAATTTTCCCAAAATGCTCAGCAACTCCACAGCCACATCTGTGGGTAGAGGTTAACTCACTTAGGCATCATGGTTCTTTGTATGAGATTATCTCTTTAATATCCTAAATAATAACCCATATCTCAGCTTTCATTCCATTCTAGTCTTCCTTTTGTGAAGAAGAGTATTAATAAAGTTACAAAATATAATTTTTTATGTAATAGTCTCAAGTACATAGATTTTAGTGTAGAGTTGAAGAACATTGAAGATTCAATTCAAGATCAATGTAGAATTGAAGATTCAAGTTTAGAGAGCAAGATTCGTGCAAAGATTCACAGTTGTGGATAGTGATACTTATCAAAATCCTACACATTCTTTGCATCCCTTTGCTATTTGTTATGGTTCTTGCTATGACTTCCAAGAAACAGTTGAAATATCAAGAAATAGTTAAAATACCAAGAAATGGTAAAAATGCCAACAAACGTTTACAAATAAAGATTAAACAACAGTGGTTTTCTCATATTAGATTGTTTACAACTCAATTGAACTAGCACTAATCTTCAAAGATTAGTGTTAATCTGTGGAGGTTTAAGAAAACCAGTACACAAAAGTGTTGTCTTGATAAATCAAGTGCAACTTTGGAAAAGATTGAGTGTAGATTATAGCTTCATGTAGAAAACAATGCAAAGTTCTATGTATTTGATGCAAATACAGAGTATGGCCCTGTTGGGAATTGAGCCTAGTCAACTGGTGCGAGCGAGTGTGCGACATACACCACGGGTTCTCCTAACTTGCATATATGGCCTCTTGAGTGGGAAGGTCTCTCACAAGCATTGATTTGTCCCTCTAAAGCATCATCACTTAGCTTTGCAAAAGCTCTCAGCAAGCAATAGTACCAGGCTAGCAATATAGATAGTATCATTAAGTAATATAAGAAGAGCAAGATTGAAATACTAGCAAAAGTCAATGCTCTAAGTCACTATAGAGCAACAACAACCAGCTTGGATACTATGTCTAGATACTATGGAGTCTAGATAAATATATTCTTTTGGTAGTGGCTTTAAAGGACTAAAGCTTGTTCGATTATAGAGACCATGAGTGATACTTCTAAAAGAAATAGATCTGGATTGCTTATAGCAAAACAACACATGCAGAAGTAAAGTAAAAACAAACTAAGGAGCATACCATTTTTGTTTACAACATCCTAAGTTGCAACCCAGCCAAGCAGGTAGTATCATCATCAATGTATCTAGAGAACAAGATAGTTAGTCAAATCTCTCAAGCTAAATGCAGGTCTCTGCCTGTGAGACAGATTCATATAGTAACACCATGGTTGTTTGCCAATGTTGTGGTAGCCTTGGTATAGAGAAACAAGAAATTAGCAGTAAATCTATTTTGAGATCACAAATCAGACTCTTTTTAAGGTTCTATTTCCCAAACATTTAAGGGTCTCTAGAGACCCACAGATGTGGTTGTGGAGTTGCTGAGCATTTTGGGAAAATTTCATAGGCATTAGGCATTAAGGAGTCTCAGAGGGACTAGGAATTGGTTTATGTACGAAAATCTGGCCATCTACTTCCCTAGCTCACCCATTGACACTTGCTTCTTCCTGCACCACACTCTCATTCTCAAAGCTCTGTTCATCTGCTTCTTTAGCTCACCCATTGATACTTGCTCCACGCCACCACGCTCTTATTCTCGAAGCTCTCGCACAGCGCTCAACACCATGACACTCCATCTTAGAGGGATCGCTTTCTAAGTGGTGTGCCACTTCATAGCCCTGTTTTAAAGCTCAACATGATTGCAATGATGCCGAAGTTGTGTGTTGCTTCATTGCTTGGTTCTAAAGCTCAGCATACCTACAAACATCTCATCTAGAGCATAGCATAGATCTTCTATAGAGTGTACAAATCTCTAGTGGTGGAGTGCTACGATCAGCTTACGGGTCTCATTCATCTTGCAGGATTTGAAAGCTCAATTCCGACCTTGCGACGACTCTGCTAGTATCTACAATTGTCGCTTCATCGTCTTACAAGGCTTAGCATATTTTTAATTGATTTAAGCACAAGTAGAGCATTAGCACTTTTGGATATGAAAGTTATATCGTTCACAGTGCCAACAAAGCGCAACTGCCATGGCTAAGCGCATTGGAAAGATTTATTTATTTAAAAAAAAGAGAAAAAGTTTTGCATCATCACCATCACTGAGCTAGGAAGCTCTAGGCTCAGCAAAAGAGTCCTCATCATGGAGCTCAAGAGAGCTCTCATCTCAGTTCAATAAGTGGCTACTATCATTGAGTTCACAGCTTTCTAGTTGAGCCACCACTAGTGCGGAAAAGAGAAAGGAAAAGCTTTTGAATGTTTAGGGTTTTGTTATTTTTACACTTTAGGAATCTCTCCCTTTAAATTATCCGCACTGTCTTCTGGGCTATTCGCACCCTTGGTCTAAACCACATTACTCTCTTGTCCACAACACCTTAGGGGTGTTTTGCATGCAGCTTGCATCATTTGGATTTTTGTTGTGTTTGTACACAACATGAGCACACTTTGGGGTACTTTCTTGTGAGTTTGTACATGTGCCTTGCTTGGGCTTGTTCACATGCTTTTGCACGTTGCATTTGTTTTCGGGGTGATCACACGCTTGGTGATTATTGGGCTTGTTTATGCGTTGTGTTTCACAGAGCCTTCATACATTTTGGGATTATTTACATGCATGGTGTTTAAGGAGGGGTGTTCACATGCTGTGAGCATTCTTGGTGGGGATTCTTTCACATTGTACACACTGATTCGTGTGTTGAGTGTTAGTTGGGCTTGTTCACACATCGTGGGTCATGTCCTATATGCCTTGTGTTTGAGAGGTGTGTTCACACTTGTTGTGCACTGTGTTTTGGTGGTGCGTATGCTTTTGGTAGTGCTCACACACAGCCATGGGTTGTTACTTTTAATTTTAGTACTATGATGATGTCGATGATCAAATTCTTATCTTGGATCATCATACACACATAAAGGGTTTTGCACATGAGGATATGATGCACGGTTTGGCTCATGCCCACATATCCATTGATATAGTGGATCATGTCAAATGGCATATACTGCACCCAAAATTCTGTAAATGTCCTGGCTCCAAAGAAAATAGGATCATGTCGGCACTCGTAGAAGGAACCAAAAGAACATATGTCAAGGTTGACGTCATGCAAGGGTAAGAGCAAACCAAGGCCATCATCCCATTTAGCATCAATTGAAAAGTCAAAGACATGACCCCCACTGTATCAGGTATAGGGGCATGAGTTGAACAAAAAAGTAAATGTCCCGGGCGCTCCAAAGAAAATAGGATTGTGTCGACACTTATAGGAACCAAAAGAACATGTCTCAAGGTTGGCATCAGACGAGGGTAAGAGGAAACCAATGCCGTCATCCTATGTAGCATCGGTCGAAAAGCAAAGATATGATCCACTGCATCAATAGGCCTATGGGCATGAACCGAACCATGCGTCAATAGGTGTATAGACATATATTGCATCCAAAAGTAAATGTCTTGATTACTGCACCCAAAATTTTGTAAATGTCCTGGCTCCAAAGAAAATAGGATCATGTCGACACCCGCAGAAGGAACCAAAAGAACATATGTCAAGGTTGGCGTCATGCAAGGGTAAGAGCAAACCAAGGCCATCATCCCATTTAGCATCATTTGAAAAGTCAAAGACATGACCCCCACTGCATCAGGTATAGGGGCATGAGTTGAACAAAAAAGTAAATGTCCCGGGCACTCCAAAGAAAATAGGATTGTGTCGACACCCATAGGAACCAAAAGAACATGTCTCAAGGTTGGCATCATACGAGGGTAAGAGGAAACCAATGCCGTTATCCTATGTAGCATCGCTCAAAAAGTCAAAGATATGATCACTGCATCAATAGGCGTATGGGCATGAGCCGAACCATGTGTCAATAGGTATATAGACATATATTGCATCCAAAAGTAAATGTCTTGATTCTAAAGAAAATACAATCGCGTTGACACCCATAGAAAACAAAAGTGAGGTATTTTTGGTGGCCATTTCACTTTGGACAAGGAGCTTGGATACTTCCTTCTCAAGCCAGAGGGTCACACATTTGTTCCATGGTTGGATGGTCCACACTTGGGCTATCTATTTGATCCAAGTGGATATATAGCAAGCTACATCATCGACATGGGTATCTATCCATTTGATCCGGGTGGATTGGCCAAGCACATCACCAATATTGGCTCTCTACATTTTCCATTCTATCCAGGCAATTCGAGAGCCATTGATTTGGAGTCTACATGGTTTGGATTTACATTTCATGTATGTAGGAGGGGATGGTTTTTGTAATGGAGCAACTACTTTTATATTAGGCTTAGGACCATGTTCATGGACTCAAGTATATAAGGGGGCCATGGTTGTCATTTGTGCCCTTTATGACTTTTATGACCGTTTATGATCTTTGGACATTATCTCTCCTTGACATTTTGTTTGTTCTTGGAGCCTTGGTTTATGGAAGTCTTTTTGCATCCTCTTAGTGAGAGGTTAACTCACTTAGGCATCATGGTTCTTTGTATGAGATTCTCTCTTTAATATCCTAAATAATAACCCATATCTCAGCTTTATGATCATTCCATTCTAGTCTTCCTTTTGTGAAGAAGAGTAATAATACAGTTACAAAATATAATTTTTTGTGCAGTAGTCTCAAGTACAGAAACAAAGATTTTAGTGTAGAGCTGCAGAACATTGAAGATTCAATTCAAGATCAATGTAGAATTGAAGATTCAAGTTTAGAGAGCAAGATTCATGCAAAGATTCACAGTTGTGGATGAGTGATACTTATCAAAATCCTACACCTTCTTTGCATCCCTTCGCTATTTGTTATAGTTCTTGCTATGACTTCCAAGAAACAGTTAAAATATCAAGAAATAGTTAAAATACCAAGAAATGGTAAAAATGCCAACAAACGTTTGCAAATAAAGATTAAACAATAGTGGTTTTCTCATATTAGGTTGTTTACAACTTAATTGGACTAGCACTAATCCTCAAAGATTAGTGTTAATCTGTGGAAGTTTAAGAAAACCAGTTCACAAAAGTGTTGTCTTGATAAATCAAGTGCAACTTTGGAAAAGATTGAGTGTAGATCGTAGCTTCATGTAGAAAACAATGCAAAGTTCTATCGATTTGATGCAAATACAGAGTATGGCCCTGTCGAGAATTGAGCCTAGTCAATTGGTGCAAGCGAGTGTGCCATATACACCAAGGGTTCTCCTAACCTGCATATATGGCCTCTTGAGTGGGAAGGTCTTTCACAAGCATTGATTTGTCCCTCTAAAGCATCATCACTTAGCTTCGCAAAAGCTCTCAGCAAAAGTAACGGTACCAGGCTAGCAATATAGATAGTATCATTAAGTAATATAAGAAGAGCAAGATTGAAATACTAGCAGTAGTCAATGTTCTAAGTCACTATAGAGCAACAACAACCAGCTTGGATACTATGTCTAGATACTATGGAGTCTAGATAAATATATTCTTCTGGTAGTGGCTTTAAAGGACTAAAGCTTGCTCGATTATAGAGACCATGAATGATACTTCTAAAAGAAATAGATCTGGATTGCTTATAGCAAAACAACACATGTAGAAGTAAAGTAAAAACGAACTAAGGAGCATACCATTTTTGTTTACAACATCCTAAGTTGCAACCCAGCCAAGCAGGTAGTATCATCATCAATGTATCTAGAGAACAAGGTAGTTAGTAAAATCTCTCAAGCTAAATGCAGGTCTCTGCTTGTGAGACAGATTTAGATAGTGGTAGCCTAGGTATAGAGAAACAAGAAATAAGTAGTAAATCTATTTTGAGATCACAAATCAGACTCTTTTTAAGGTTCTATTTCCCAAACATTTAAGGTTCTCTACCCATAGATGTGGCTGTGGAGTTGCTAAGCATTTTGGAAGAATTTCATAGGCATTAAGGAGTCTTAGAGGGGCTAGGAATTGGTTTATATAAGAAGATTTGGCCATCTCATTCCCTAGCTCACCCATTGACACTTGCTTCTTCCACACTCTCATTCTCAAAGCCCTCGTCATCTGCTTCTCTAGCTCACCCATTGATACTTGCTCCGCCACCACGCTCTTATTCTTGAATCTCTCGCACATCGCTCAACACCATGACACTCCATCTCAGAAGGATCGCTTTCTAAGTGGTGTGCCACTTCATAGCCCTGTTTCAAAGCTCATGATTGCAACGATGCCTAAGTTGTGCTTCATCGCTTGGTTCTAAAGCTCAGCATACCTACAAACATCTTATCTAGAGCATAGCATAGATCTTCTATAGAGTGTACAAATCTCTAGTAGTGGAGTGCTACGATCAGCTTACGGGTCTCATTCATCTTGGAGGATTTGCAAGCTTAATTCGGACCTTCCGCTGACGACTCTGCTAGCATCTATAATTGTCGCTTCATCGTCAAACAAGGCTTAGCATATTTTTAATTGATTTAAGCACAAGTAGAGCATTAGCGCTTTTGGATATGAAAGTTGTATTGTTCACAATGCCAACAAAGCGCAACTGCCATGGCTAAGCGCATTGGAAAGATTTATTTATTAAAAAAAAGAGAAAAAGTTTTGCATCATCACCATCACTAAGCTAGGAAGCTCTAGGCTCAGCAAAAGAGTCCTCATCATGGAGCTCAAGAGAGCTCGCATCTCAATTCAATAAGTGGCCGCCATCATCGAGTTCATAGCTTTCTAGTTGAGCCACCACTAGTGCGCAAAAGAGAAAGGAAAAGCTTTTGAATGTTTAGGGTTTTGTTATTTTTACACTTCAGGAATCTCTCCCTTTAAATTATCCGCACTGTCTTCTGGGCTCTTCGCACCTTTGGTCCAAACCACATTACTCTCTTGTCCACAACACCTTAGGGGTGTTTCGCATGCAGCTTGCATCATTTGGATTTTTGTTGTGTTTGTACACAACACGAGCACACTTTGGGGTACTTTCTTGTGAGTTTGTACATGTACATGCCTTGCTTGGGCTTGTTCACATGCTTTTACACGTTGCGTTTGTTTTCGGGGTGATCACGCACTTGGTGATTATTGGGCTTGTTTATGCATTGTGTTTCACAGCCTTCATACATTTGGGATTATTTACATGCATGGTGTTTAAGGAGGGGTGTTCACATGCTATGAGTGTTCTTGGTGGGGATTCTTTCACATTGTACACACTGATTTGTGTGTTGAGTGTTAGTTGGGCTTGTTCACACATCGTGGGTCACATGTCCTGTATGCCTTGTGTTTGAGAGGTGTGTTCACACTTGTTGTGCACTGTGTTTTGGTGGTGCGTATGCTTTTGGTAGTGCTCACACACAGCCATGGGTTGTTACTTTTAATTTTATCCTTCATTTGATCACCATGGTGGAGAATTCACATTGTCATCGCGACATCATTCTGACAAAATTTTTGATTGTGATCGTAAGGGAGCCGCTCATGTCATCATGGCTCTATGATTGCTCTTATGATTTTCCTTCTGGTATCATGTGCTCCATCCATATCTTTTACAGAGTTCACACATGCCTTTGGCATTTCCAGGCTTAGCCCTCTACGTCCTCGCTCCTCAACTTCTTGCTATCCTGAGGCAGCATATTCATGCCAGTATCAGATATTCGAGCTTCACAGTTTGATGCCTAGGCATTTTCGGCATTTGTTTGATGAGGAACAAATATGTGCCAGATGGTCTAGGTGGTCCACACACAGTGTTTTCATCAGTTCATCGCTTGGCTACATCAGCATGGATGGTTTGGTATATTATTTGCATGAGGATGATTTATTTTTTGACGACTTGATTGAGTATCCCACACTCTGGTCATTCTGATTTGTTCCTAAGACATGATGTATTGTATCATACACTCATACACATTATGACGTATTGGACACACACACACACACACACACACACACACACACACATGATGACATTGATGTGTATCACACAAAAATGCACATGATCATAGTGATGTACGTGCACATGATGCCACTGACACATGCCCATGACGATGATGTATGTGATAGTGATGTGTGCGATTCATATCATGTGGGCATAATCTCGAGGACAGAGATGGCAACAAGCACAATGAGCATCGACACTTGTATGCCTATCTTCTTTCTTGGACACTTTAGTTGATTGTGTTGACATTTTAGAGGATAGTGTGCATTTGATTAATGATGCATCCATTAGCACACTCGGGATCGGTATACTCATTAACACACTGAGCATCGACAATTCTGTGCCTATCTTCTTTCCTACAAATCACGTGGACACTTTAGTTGATCACTTGAGGTTAGTGATACTCCGGATACTAGTGACAGAGACATCTATGAGCATAGATCTGAGTTCTTAGCATTAGATGCATTAGGCTATTCTTCTAGGATTTCTATTTGTGGAGATATCGCTGATACGTCCAATACTTCTAGTATTCATTGCGCATTCTTGGCAGTCTTCATGTGGATAGAGTTCATGTGTTTAAGCAATCGAGGATAGTGCATGAAAGTAGTGATGATTTCATCGAGGTGACACATCGTAGTAGGATTATGCGTATTGATCATGTCCATAGTAGATCATATGACATATATCTTGAGAGATTTGCATTTGATCTAGACATATCCTTAGATCCTATATTGTTGGAGATAGATTTGTTATCGGATGTAGGTCACATAGGGGAACTATTGATGGAGATAGACCATGTTTACGAGGATGACCTTGCAGACCTTGGGGATGCCATAGATGATGATTTAAGAGACGATAACATTTACCTTTTGTGTGAGGATACCTCTTCATTTTTCAGTGATGTAGTACTATGATGATGTCGATGATTAAATTGTTATCTTGGATCATCATACACACATAAAGGGTTTTGCACATGAGGAGATGATGCACGGTTTGGCTCATGCCCATATATCCATTGATACAGTGGATCATGTATAATGGCATATACTGCACCCAAAATTTTGTAAATGTCCTGGCTTCAAAGAAAATAGGATCATGTCGGCACCTGCACCAGAAGGAACCAAAAGAACATATGTCAAGGTTGGTGTCATGCAAGGGTAAGAGCAAACCAAGGCCATCATCCCATTTAGCATCAATTCAAAAGTCAAAGACATGACCCCCACTGCATCAAGTATAGGGGCATGAGTTGAACAAAAAAGTAAATGTCCCGGGCGCTCCAAAGAAAATAGGATTGTGTCGACACCCATAGGAACAAAAAGAACATGTCTCAAGGTTGGCATCATACGAGGGTAAGAGGAAGCCAATGCCGTCATCCTATGTAGCATCGCTCGAAAAGTCAAAGATATGATCCACTGCATCAATAGGCATATGGGCCTGAGCCGAACCATGCGTCAATAGGTATATAGACATATATTGCATCCAAAAGTAAATGTCCTGATTCTAAAGAAAATAGAATCATCTTGACACCCATAGAAAACAAAAGTGAGGTATTTTTGGTGGTCATTTCAATTTGGACAAGGAGCTTGGATACTTCCTTCTCAAGCCAGAGGGTCACACATTTGTTCCATGGATGGATGGTCCACACTTGGGCTCTCTATTTGATCCAAGTGGATATATAGCTACATCATCGACATGGGTAGCTATCCATTTGATCCGGGTGGATTGGCCAAGCACATCACCAACATTGGCTCTCTACATTTTCCATTCTATCCAGGCAATTCGAGAGCCATTGATTTGGAGTCTACATGGTTTGGATTTACATTTCATGTATGTAGGAGAGGATGGTTTTTGTGTAATGGAGCAACTACTTTTGTACTAGGCTTAGGACCATGTTCACGGACTCAAGTATATAAGGGGGCCATGGTTGTCATTTGTGCCCTTTATGACTTTTATGACCGTTTATGATCTTTGGACATTATCTCTCCTAGACAATTTGTTTGTTCTTGGAGCCTTGGTTTATGGAAGTCCTTTTTCTCATCCTCTTGGTGATGAGAGGTTAACTCACTTAGGCATCATGCTTCTTTGTATGAGATTATCTCTTTAATATCGTAAAAAAATATCCCATATCTCAGCTTTATGATCATTCTATTCTAGTCTTCCTTTTGTGAAGAAGAGTATTAATACAGTTACAAAATATAATTTTTTGTGCAGTAGTCTCAAGTACAGAGTCAAAGATTTTAGTGTAGAGTTGAAGAACATTGAAGATTCAATTCAAGATCAATGTAGAATTGAAGATTCAATTTTAGAGAGCAAGATTCATGCAAAGATTCACAGTTGTGGATGAGTGATACTTATCAAAGTCCTACACCTTCTTTGCATCCCTTTGCTATTTGTTATAGTTCTTGCTGTGACTTCCAAGAAAGAGTTAAAATATCAAGAAATAGTTAAAATACCAAGAAATGGTAAAAATGGCAACAAACGTTTGCAAATAAAGATTAAACAACAGTGGTTTTCTCATATTAGGTTGTTTACAACTCAATTGGACTAGCACTAATCTTCAAAGATTAGTGTTAATCTATGGAAGTTTAAGAAAACCAGTACACAGAAGTGTTGTCTTGATAAATCAAGTGCAACTTTCGAAAAGATTGAGTGTAGATTGTAGCTTCATGTAGAAAACAATGCAAAGTTCTATGTATTTGATGCAAATACAGAGTATGGCCCTGTTGGGAATTGAGCCTAGTCAACTGGTGCGAGCGAGTGTGCCACATACAAAAAGGGTTCTCCTAACCTGCATATATGGCCTCTTGAGTGTGGGAGGGTCTCTCACAAGCATTGATTTGTCCCTCTAAAGCATCATCACTTAGCTTTGCAAAAGCTCTCAGCAAGCAACAGTACCAGCTAGCAATATAGCTAGTATCATTAAGTAATATAAGAAGAGCAAGATTGAAATACTAGCAGTAGTCAATGTTCTAAGTCACTATAGAGCAACAACAACCAGCTTGGATACTATGTCTAGATACTATGGAGTCTAGATAAATATATTCTTTTGGTAGTGGCTTTAAAGGACTAAAGCTTGTTCAATTATAGAGACCATGAGTGATACTTCTAAAAGAAATAGATCTAGATTGCTTATAGCAAAACAACACATGCAAAAGTAAAGTAAAAACCAACTAAGGAGCATACCATTTTTGTTTACAATATCCTAAGTTGCAACCCAGCCAAGCAAGTAGTATCATCATCAATGTATCTAGAGAACAAGGTAGTTAGTCAAATCTCTCAAGCTAAATGCAGGTCTCTGCCTGTGAGACAGATTCATATAGTAACCCCATGGTTGTTTGCTAATGTTGTGGTAGCCTTGGTATAGAGAAACAAGAAATTAGCAGTAAATCTATTTTGAGATCACAAATCAGACTCTTTTTAAGGTTCTATTTCCCAAACATTGTCTCTACCCACAGATGTGGCTGTGGAGTTGCTGAGCATTTTGGGAAAAATTCATAGGCATTAAGGAGTCTCAGAGGGACTAGGAATTGGTTTATGTAAGAAGATCTGGCCATCTACTTCCCTAGCTCACCCATGAACACTTGCACCACCACACTTGCTTCTTCCACCACCACACTCTCATTCTCAAAGCTGTGGTCATCTGGTTCCCTAGCTTACCCATTGATACTTGCTCCGTCACCACGCTCTTATTCTCGAAGCTCTCGCATAGCGCTCAACACCATGACACTCCATCTCAGAAGGATCGCTTTCTAAGTGGTGTGCCACTTCATAGCCCTGTTTTAAAGCTCAACATGATTGCAATGATACCTAAGTTGTGTGTTGCTTCATCGCTTGGTTCTAAAGCTCAGTATACCTACAAACATCTTATCTAGAGCATAGCATAGATCTTCTATAGAGTGTACAAATCTCTAGTGGTGGAGTGCTACGATCAGCTTACGGGTCTCATCTTGGAGGATTTGCAAGCTCAATTCGGACCTTCCGACGACTCTGCTAGCATCCACAATTGTCGCTTCATCCTCTTACAAGACTTAGCATATTTTTAATTGATTTCAGCACAAGTAGAGCATTAGCGCTTTTGGATATGAAAGTTGTATCGTTCACAGTGCCAACAAAGCGCAACTGCCATGGGTAAGCGCATTGGAAAGATTTATTTATTAAAAAAAAGAGAAAAAGTTTTGCATCATCACCATCACTGAGCTAGGAAGCTCTAGGCTCAGCAAAAGAGTCCTCATCATGGAGCTCAAGGGAGCTCTCATCTCAGTTCAATAAGTGGCCGCTATCATCGAGTTCAGAGCTTTCTAGTTGCCACCACTAGTGCGGAAAAGAGAAAGGAAAAGCTTTTGAATGTTTAGGGTTTTGTTATTTTTACACTTTAGGAATCTCTCCCTTTAAATTATCGGCATTGTCTTTTGGGCTCTTCGCACCTTTGGTCCAAACCACATTACTCACTTGTCCACAACACCTTAGTAGGGTGTTTCACATGCAGCTTGCATCATTTGGATTTTTGTTGTGTTTGTACACAACATGAGCACACTTTGGGGTACTTTCTTGTGAGTTTGTACATGTGCCTTGCTTGGGCTTGTTCACATGCTTTTGCACGTTGCATTTGTTTTCGGGGTGATCACGCGCTCGGTGATTATTGGGCTTGTTTATGCATTGTGTTTCACAGCCTTCATACATTTGGGATTATTTACATGCATGGTGTTTAAGGAGGGGTGTTCACATGCTGTGAGTGTTCTTGGTGGGGATTCTTTCACATTGTACACACTGATTCGTGTGTTGAGTGTTAGTTGGGCTTGTTCACACATCGTGGGTCACATGTCCTATATGCCTTGTGTTTGGGAGGTGTGTTCACACTTGTTGTGCACTGTGTTTTGGTGGTGCATATGCTTTTGGTAGTGCTCACACACAGCCATGGGTTGTTACTTTTAATTTTATCCTTCATTTGATCACCATGGTGGAGAATTCACATTGTCATCGACATCATTCTGACAAAATTTTTGATTGTGATCGTAAGGGAGCCGCTCATGTCGTCATGGCTCTATGATTGCTCTTATGATTTTCCTGTCCTCCATCCATATCTTTTACAGAGTTCCCACATGCCTTTGGCATTTTGAGGCTTAGGCCTCTATGTCCTCGCTCCTCAACTTCTTGCTATCCTAAGGCAGCATATTCATGCTAGTATCAGATATTCGAGCTTCACAGTTTGATGCCTAGGCATTTTTGGCATTTGTTTGATGAGGAACAAATATGTGCCAGATGGTCTAGGTGGTCCACACACAGTGTTTTCATCACTTCATCGCTTGGCTACATCAGAATGGATGGTTTGGTATATTTTGCATGGGGATGATTCATCTTTTGACGACTTGATTGAGTATCCCACACTCTAGTCATTGTGATTTGTTCCTAAGACATGATGTATTGTATATACACTCATACACATGATGACGTATTGGACACACATACACACACGCACACATGATGACATTGATGTGTATCCCACAAAAATGCACATGATCATAGTGATGTACGTCAAATGATGCCACTGACACATATGCACATGACGATGATGTATGTGATAGTGATGTGTGCGATTCATATCATGTGGGCATGATCTTGAGGACAGAGATGGCAACAAGCACAATGAGCATCGACACTTGTATGCCTATCTTCTTTCCTGGACACTTTAGTTGATTGTGGTGACATTTTAGAGGATAGTGTGCATTTGATTAATGATGCATCCATTAGCACACTCGGGATCGGTATACTCATTAACACACTGAGCATCGACACTTCTGTGCCTATCTTCTTTCCTACAAATCACGTGGACACTTTAGTTGATCGTGGGTGGCGACCTTTTAGAGGATAGTGTGCATTTGATTAATGATGAATCCATTAGCACACTTGGGATTAGTATACCCATTAGCACACTTGAGGTTAGTGATACTCCGGATACAAGTGAGAGAGACACCTATGAGCATAGATCTGAGTTCTTAGTGTTAGATGCATTAGGCTATTCTTCTAGGATTTCTATTTGTGGAGAGTATTCATTACACATTCTTGGCAGTCTTCATGTGGATAGAGTTCATGTGCTTAAGCAATCGAGGATAGTGCATGAGAGTAGTGATGATTTCATCAAGGTGACATATCTAGTAGGATTATGCGTATTGATCATGTCCATAGTAGATCATATGACATATATCTTGAGAGATTTGCATTTGATCTAGACATATCCCTAGATCCTATATTGTTGGAGATAGATTTGTTATCGGATGTAGGTCACATAGGAGAACTATTGATGGAGATAGACCATGTTTACGAGGATGACCTTGCAGACCTTGGGGATGCCATAGATGATGATTTAAGAGACAATAACATTTGACTTTCGTGTGAGGATACCTCTTCATTTTTCAGTGATGTAGTACTATGATGATGTCGATGATCAAATTGTTATCTTGGATCATCATACACACAAAGGGTTTTGCACATGAGGAGATGATGCACGGTTTGGCTCATGCCCATATATCCATTGATACAGTGGATCATGTCAAATGGCATATACTGCACCCAAAATTTTGTAAATGTCCTGGCTCCAAAGAAAATAGGATCATGTCGGCACCCACAGAAGGAACCATAAGAACATGTGTCAAGGTTGGCGTCATGCAAGGGTAAGAGCAAACCAAGGCCATCATCCCATTTAGCATCAATTGAAAAGTCAAAGACATGACCCCCATTGCATCAAGTATAGGGGCATGAGTTGAACAAAAACGTAAATGTCCGGGGAACTCCAAAGAAAATAGGATTGTGTCGACACCCATAGGAACCAAAAGAACATGTCTCAAGGTTAGCATCATACGAGGGTAAGAAGAAACCAATGCCGTCATCCTATGTAGCATCGCTCGAAAAGTCAAAGATATGATCCACTGCATCAATAGGCGTATGGGCATGAGCCGAACGATGCGTCAATAGGTATTTAGACATATATTGCATCCAAAAGTAAATGTTCCGATTCTAAAGAAAATAGAATCGTCTTTACACCCAAGCAACACACAACTTAGGCATCATTGCAATCATGTTGAGCTTTAAAACAGGGCTATGAAGTGGCACACCACTTAGAAAGCGATCCCTCTAAGATGGAGTGTCATGGTGTTGAGCGCTGTGCGAGAGCTTCGAGAATAAGAGCGTGGTGGCATGGAGCAAGTATCAATGGGTGAGCTAAAGAAGCAGATGAACAGAGCTTTGAGAATGAGAGTGTGGTGCAGGAAGAAGCAAGTGTCAATGGGTGAGCTAGGGAAGTAGATGGCCAGATTTTCGTACATAAACCAATTCCTAGTCCCTCTGAGACTCCTTAATGCCTATGAAATTTTCCCAAAATGCTCAGCAACTCCACAACCACATCTGTGGGTCTCTAGAGACCCTTAAATGTTTGGGAAATAGAACCTTAAAAAGAGTCTGATTTGTGATCTCAAAATAGATTTACTGCTAATTTCTTGTTTCTCTATACCAAGGCTACCACAACATTGGCAAACAACCATGGTGTTACTATATGAATCTGTCTCACAGGCAGAGACCTGCATTTAGCTTGAGAGATTTGACTAACTATCTTGTTCTCTAGATACATTGATGATGATACTACCTGCTTGGCTGGGTTGCAACTTAGGATGT
Source organism: Cibotium barometz (assembly GCF_041138505.1). Classification (NCBI taxonomy): domain Eukaryota; kingdom Viridiplantae; phylum Streptophyta; class Polypodiopsida; order Cyatheales; family Cibotiaceae; genus Cibotium; species Cibotium barometz. The sequence continues at coordinate 12,111,914 of NC_141072.1, read as the reverse complement.
TGTAAACAAAAATGGTATGCTCCTTAGTTTGTTTTTACTTTACTTCTGCATGTGTTGTTTTGCTATAAGTAATCCAGATCTATTTCTTTTAGAAGTATCACTCATGGTCTCTATAATCGAACAAGCTTTAGTCCTTTAAAGCCACTACCAAAAGAATATATTTATCTAGACTCCATAGTATCTAGACATAGTATCCAAGCTGGTTGTTGTTGCTCTATAGTGACATAGAGCATTGACTTTTGCTAGTATTTCAATCTTGCTCTTCTTATATTACTTAATGATACTATCTATATTGCTAGCCTGGTACTATTGCTTGCTGAGAGCTTTTGCAAAGCTAAGTGATGATGCTTTAGAGGGACAAATCAATGCTTGTGAGAGACCTTCCCACTCAAGAGGCCATATATGCAAGTTAGGAGAACCCGTGGTGTATGTCGCACACTCGCTCGCACCAGTTGACTAGGCTCAATTCCCAACAGGGCCATACTCTGTATTTGCATCAAATACATAGAACTTTGCATTGTTTTCTACATGAAGCTACGATCTACACTCAATCTTTTCCAAAGTTGCACTTGATTTATCAAGACAACACTTTTGTGTACTGGTTTTCTTAAACTTCCACAGATTAACACTAATCTTTGAAGATTAGTGCTAGTTCAATTGAGTTGTAAACAATCTAATATGAGAAAACCACTGTTGTTTAATCTTTATTTGTAAACGTTTGTTGGCATTTTTACCATTTCTTGGTATTTTAACTATTTCTTGATATTTCAACTGTTTCTTGGAAGTCATAGCAAGAACCATAACAAATAGCAAAGGGATGCAAAGAATGTGTAGGATTTTGATAAGTATCACTATCCACAACTGTGAATCTTTGCACGAATCTTGCTCTCTAAACTTGAATCTTCAATTCTACATTGATCTTGAATTGAATCTTCAATGTTCTTCAACTCTACACTAAAATCTATGTACTTGAGACTATTACATAAAAAATTATATTTTGTAACTTTATTAATACTCTTCTTCACAAAAGGAAGACTAGAATGGAATGAAAGCTGAGATATGGGTTATTATTTAGGATATTAAAGAGATAATCTCATACAAAGAACCATGATGCCTAAGTGAGTTAACCTCTCACCAAGAGGATGCAAAAAGACCTCCATAAACCAAGGCTCCAAGAACAAACAAAATGTCTAGGAGAGATAATGTCCAAATATCATAAACGGTCATAAAAGTCATAAAGGACACAAATGACAACCGTGGCCCCCTTATATGCTTGAGTCCATGAACATGGTCCTAAGCCTAATATAAAATTAGTTGCTCCATTACAAAAACCATCCCCTCCTACATACATGAAATGTAAATCCAAACCATGTAGACTCCAAATCAATGGCTCTCGAATTGCCTGGATAGAATGGAAAATGTAGAGAGCCAATGTTGGTGATGTGCTTGGCCAATCCTCCTGGATCAAATGGATAGCTACCCATGTCGATCATGTAGCTCGCTATATATCCACTTGGATCAAATAGATAGCCCAAGTGTGGACCATCCAACCATGGAACAAATGTGTGACCCTCTGGCTTGAGAAGGAAGTATCCAAGCTCCTTGTCCAAAGTGAAATGACCACCAAAAATACCTCACTTTTGTTTTCTATGGGTGTAAAGACGATGCAATATATGTCTAAATACCTATTGACGCATGGTTCGGCTCATGCCCATACGCCTATTGATGCAGTGGATCATATCTTTGACTTTTCGAGCGATGCTACATAGGATGACGGCATTGGTTTCTTCTTACCCTCGTATGATGCCAACCTTGAGACATGTTCTTTTGGTTCCTATGGGTGTCGACACAATCCTATTTTCTTTGGAGTTCCCCGGACATTTACGTTTTTGTTCAACTCATGCCCCTATACTTGATGCAATGGGGGCCATGTCTTTGACTTTTCAATTGATGCTAAATGGGATGATGGCCTTGGTTTGCTCTTACCCTTGCATGACGCCAACCTTGACACATGTTCTTATGGTTCCTTCTGTGGGTGCCGACATGATCCTATTTTCTTTGGAGCCAGGACATTTACAAAATTTTGGGTGCAGTATATGCCATTTGACATAATGCACTGTATTAATGGATATATGGGCATGAGCCAAACCGTGCATCATCTCCTCATGTGCAAAACCCTTTGTGTGTATGATGAACCAAGATAACAATTTGATCATCGACATCATCATAGTACTACATCACTGAAAAATGAAGAGGTATCCTCACACGAAAGTCAAATGTTATTGTCTCTTAAATCATCATCTATGGCATCCCCAAGGTCTGCAAGGTCATCCTCGTAAACATGGTCTATCTCCATCAATAGTTCTCCTATGTGACCTACATCCGATAACAAATCTATCTCCAACAATATAGGATCTAGGGATATGACTAGATCAAATGCAAATCTCTCAAGATATATGTCATATGATCTACTATGGACATGATCAATACGCATAATCCTACTACGATATGTCACCTTGATGAAATCATCACTACTCTCATGCACTATCCTCGATTGCTTAAACACATGAACTCTATCCACATGAAGACTGCCAAGAATGTGTAATGAATACTCTCCACAAATAGAAATCCTAGAAGAATAGCCTAATGCATCTAACACTAAGAACTCAGATCTATGCTCATAGGTGTCTCTCTCACTTGTATCCGGAGTATCACTAACCTCAAGTGTGCTAATGGGTATACTAATCCCAAGTGTGCTAATGGATTCATCATTAATCAAATGCACACTATCCTCTAAAAGGTCGCCACCCACGATCAACTAAAGTGTCCACGTGATTTGTAGGAAAGAAGATAGGCACAGAAGTGTCGATGCTCAGTGTGTTAATGAGTATACCGATCCCGAGTGTGCTAATGGATGCATCATTAATCAAATGCACACTATCCTCTAAAATGTCACCACAATCAACTAAAGTGTCCAGGAAAGAAGATAGGCATACAAGTGTCGATGCTCATTGTGCTTGTTGCCATCTCTGTCCTCAAGATCATGCCCACATGATATGAATCGCACACATCACTATCACATACATCATCGTCATGTGCATATGTGTCAGTGGCATCATTTGACGTACATCACTATGATCATGTGCATTTTTGTGAGATACACATCAATGTCATCATGTGTGCGTGTGTGTGTGTGTCCAATACGTCATCATGTGTATGAGTGTATATACAATACATCATGTCTTAGGAACAAATCACAATGACTAGAGTGTGGGATACTCAATCAAGTCGTCAAAAGATGAATCATCCCCATGCAAATAATATACCAAACCATCCATTCTGATGTAGCCAAGCGATGAAGTGATGAAAACACTGTGTGTGGACCACCTAGACCATCTGGCACATATTTGTTCCTCATCAAACAAATGCCAAAAATGCCTAGGCATCAAACTGTGAAGCTCGAATATCTGATACTAGCATGAATATGCTGCCTTAGGATAGCAAGAAGTTGAGGAGCGAGGACGTAGAGGCCTAAGCCTCAAAATGCCAAAGGCATGTGGGAACTCTGTAAAAGATATGGATGGAGGACAGGAAAATCATAAGAGCAATCATAGAGCCATGACGACATGAGCGGCTCCCTTACGATCACAATCAAAAATTTTGTCAGAATGATGTCGATGACAATGTGAATTCTCCACCATGGTGATCAAATGAAGGATAAAATTAAAAGTAACAACCCATGGCTGTGTGTGAGCACTACCAAAAGCATACGCACCACCAAAACACAGTGCACAACAAGTGTGAACACACCTCCCAAACACAAGGCATATAGGACATGTGACCCACGATGTGTGAACAAGCCCAACTAACACTCAACACACGAATCAGTGTGTACAATGTGAAAGAATCCCCACCAAGAACACTCACAGCATGTGAACACCCCTCCTTAAACACCATGCATGTAAATAATCCCAAATGTATGAAGGCTATGAAACACAACGCATAAACAAGCCCAATAATCACCGAGCGCGTGATCACCCCGAAAACAAATGCAACGTGCAAAAGCATGTGAACAAGCCCAAGCAAGGCACATGTACAAACTCACAAGAAAGTACCCCAAAGTGTGCTCATGTTGTGTACAAACACAACAAAAATCCAAATGATGCAAGCTGCATGTGAAACACCCTACTAAGGTGTTGTGGACAAGTGAGTAATGTGGTTTGGACCAAAGGTGCGAAGAGCCCAAAAGACAATGCCGATAATTTAAAGGGAGAGATTCCTAAAGTGTAAAAATAACAAAACCCTAAACATTCAAAAGCTTTTCCTTTCTCTTTTCCGCACTAGTGGTGGCAACTAGAAAGCTCTGAACTCGATGATAGCGGCCACTTATTGAACTGAGATGAGAGCTCCCTTGAGCTCCATGATGAGGACTCTTTTGCTGAGCCTAGAGCTTCCTAGCTCAGTGATGGTGATGATGCAAAACTTTTTCTCTTTTTTTTAATAAATAAATCTTTCCAATGCGCTTACCCATGGCAGTTGCGCTTTGTTGGCACTGTGAACGATACAACTTTCATATCCAAAAGCGCTAATGCTCTACTTGTGCTGAAATCAATTAAAAATATGCTAAGTCTTGTAAGAGGATGAAGCGACAATTGTGGATGCTAGCAGAGTCGTCGGAAGGTCCGAATTGAGCTTGCAAATCCTCCAAGATGAGACCCGTAAGCTGATCGTAGCACTCCACCACTAGAGATTTGTACACTCTATAGAAGATCTATGCTATGCTCTAGATAAGATGTTTGTAGGTATACTGAGCTTTAGAACCAAGCGATGAAGCAACACACAACTTAGGTATCATTGCAATCATGTTGAGCTTTAAAATAGGGCTATGAAGTGGCACACCACTTAGAAAGCGATCCTTCTGAGATGGAGTGTCATGGTGTTGAGCGCTATGCGAGAGCTTCGAGAATAAGAGCGTGGTGACGGAGCAAGTATCAATGGGTAAGCTAGGGAACCAGATGACCAGAGCTTTGAGAATGAGAGTGTGGTGGTGGAAGAAGCAAGTGTGGTGGTGCAAGTGTTCATGGGTGAGCTAGGGAAGTAGATGGCCAGATCTTCTTACATAAACCAATGCCTAGTCCCTCTGAGACTCCTTAATGCCTATGAAATTTTCCCAAAATGCTCAGCAACTCCACAGCCACATCTGTGGGTAGAGACAATGTTTGGGAAATAGAACCTTAAAAAGAGTCTGATTTGTGATCTCAAAATAGATTTACTGCTAATTTCTTGTTTCTCTATACCAAGGCTACCACAACATTAGCAAACAACCATGGGGTTACTATATGAATCTGTCTCACAGGCAGAGACCTGCATTTAGCTTGAGAGATTTGACTAACTACCTTGTTCTCTAGATACATTGATGATGATACTACTTGCTTGGCTGGGTTGCAACTTAGGATATTGTAAACAAAAATGGTATGCTCCTTAGTTGGTTTTTACTTTACTTTTGCATGTGTTGTTTTGCTATAAGCAATCTAGATCTATTTCTTTTAGAAGTATCACTCATGGTCTCTATAATCGAACAAGCTTTAGTCCTTTAAAGCCACTACCAAAAGAATATATTTATCTAGACTCCATAGTATCTAGACATAGTATCCAAGCTGGTTGTTGTTGCTCTATAGTGACTTAGAACATTGACTACTGCTAGTATTTCAATCTTGCTCTTCTTATATTACTTAATGATACTAGCTATATTGCTAGCTGGTACTGTTGCTTGCTGAGAGCTTTTGCAAAGCTAAGTGATGATGCTTTAGAGGGACAAATGAATGCTTGTGAGAGACCCTCCCACACTCAAGAGGCCATATATGCAGGTTAGGAGAACCCTTTTTGTATGTGGCACACTCGCTCGCACCAGTTGACTAGGCTCAATTCCCAACAGGGCCATACTCTGTATTTGCATCAAATACATAGAACTTTGCATTGTTTTCTACATGAAGCTACAATCTACACTCAATCTTTTCCAAAGTTACACTTGATTTATCAAGACAACACTTCTGTGTACTGGTTTTCTTAAACTTCCACAGATTAACACTAATCTTTGAAGATTAGTGCTAGTCCAATTGAGTTGTAAACAACATAATATGAAAAAACCACTGTTGTTTAATCTTTATTTGCAAACATTTGTTGGCATTTTACCATTTCTTGGTATTTTAACTATTTCTTGATATTTTAACTCTTTCTTGGAAGTCACAGCAAGAACTATAACAAATAGCAAAGGGATGCAAAGAAGGTGTAGGACTTTGATAAGTATCACTCATCCACAACTGTGAATCTTTGCATGAATCTTGCTCTCTAAAATTGAATCTTCAATTCTACATTGATCTTGAATTGAATCTTCAATGTTCTTCAACTCTACACTAAAATCTTTGACTCTGTACTTGAGACTACTGCACAAAAAATTATATTTTGTAACTGTATTAATACTCTTCTTCACAAAAGGAAGACTAGAATAGAATGATCATAAAGCTGAGATATGGGATATTTATTTACAATATTAAAGAGATAATCTCATACAAAGAAGCATGATGCCTAAGTGAGTTAACCTCTCATCACCAAGAGGATGAGAAAAAGGACTTCCATAAACCAAGGCTCCAAGAACAAACAAATTGTCTAGGAGAGATAATGTCCAAAGATCATAAACGGTCATAAAAGTCATAAAGGGCACAAATGACAACCATGGCCCCCTTATATACTTGAGTCCGTGAACATGGTCCTAAGCCTAGTATAAAAGTAGTTGCTCCATTACACAAAAACCATCCTCTCCTACATACATGAAATGTAAATCCAAACCATGTAGACTCCAAATCAATGGCTCTCGAATTGCCTGGATAGAATGGAAAATGTAGAGAGCCAATGTTGGTGATGTGCTTGGCCAATCCACCCGGATCAAATGGATAGCTACCCATGTCGATGATGTAGCTATATATCCACTTGGATCAAATAGAGAGCCCAAGTGTGGACCATCCATCCATGGAACAAATGTGTGACCCTCTGGCTTGAGAAGGAAGTATCCAAGCTCCTTGTCCAAATTGAAATGACCACCAAAAATACCTCACTTTTGTTTTCTATGGGTGTCAAGATGATTCTATTTTCTTTAGAATCAGGACATTTACTTTTGGATGCAATATATGTCTATATACCTATTGACGCATGGTTCGGCTCATGCCCATATGCCTATTGATGCAGTGGATCATATCTTTGACTTTTTGAGCGATGCTACATAGGATGACGGCATTGGTTTCCTCTTACCCTCGTATGATGCCAACCTTGAGACATGTTCTTTTTGTTCCTATGGGTGTCGACACAATCCTATTTTCTTTGGAGCGCCCGGGACATTTACTTTTTTGTTCAACTCATGCCCCTATACTTGATGCAGTGGGGGTCATGTCTTTGACTTTTGAATTGATGCTAAATGGGATGATGGCCTTGGTTTGCTCTTACCCTTGCATGACGCTAACCTTGACATATGTTCTTTTGGTTCCTTCGGGTGCAGGTGACGACATGATCCTATTTTCTTTGAAGCGAGGACATTTACAAAATTTTGGGTGCAGTATATGCCATTATACATGATCTACTGTATCAATGGATATATGGGCATGAGCCAAACCGTGCATCATCTCCTCATGTGCAAAACCCTTTATGTGTGTATGATGATCCAAGATAACAATTTAATCATCGACATCATCATAGTACTACATCACTGAAAAATGAAGAGGTATCCTCACACAAAAGGTAAATGTTATCGTCTCTTAAATCATCATCTATGGCATCCCCAAGGTCTGCAAGGTCATCCTCATAAACATGGTCTATCTCCATCAATAGTTCCCCTATGTGACCTACATCCGATAACAAATCTATCTCCAACAATATAGGATCTAAGGATATGTCTAGATCAAATGCAAATCTCTCAAGATATATGTCATATGATCTACTATGGACATGATCAATACGCATAATCCTACTACGATGTGTCACCTCGATGAAATCATCACTACTTTCATGCACTATCCTCGATTGCTTAAACACATGAACTCTATCCACATGAAGACTGCCAAGAATGCGCAATGAATACTAGAAGTATTGGACGTATCAGCGATATCTCCACAAATAGAAATCCTAGAAGAATAGCCTAATGCATCTAATGCTAAGAACTCAGATCTATGCTCATAGATGTCTCTGTCACTAGTATCCGGAGTATCACTAACCTCAAGTGATCAACTAAAGTGTCCACGTGATTTGTAGGAAAGAAGATAGGCACAGAATTGTCGATGCTCAGTGTGTTAATGAGTATACCGATCCCGAGTGTGCTAATGGATGCATCATTAATCAAATGCACACTATCCTCTAAAATGTCACCACAATCAACTAAAGTGTCCAAGAAAGAAGATAGGCATACAAGTGTCGATGCTCATTGTGCTTGTTGCCATCTCTGTCCTCGAGATTATGCCCACATGATATGAATCGCACACATCACTATCACATACATCATCGTCATGGGCATGTGTCAGTGGCATCATGTGCACGTACATCACTATGATCATGTGCATTTTTGTGTGATACACATCAATGTCATCATGTGTGTGTGTGTGTGTGTGTGTGTGTGTGTCCAATACGTCATAATGTGTATGAGTGTATGATACAATACATCATGTCTTAGGAACAAATCAGAATGACCAGAGTGTGGGATACTCAATCAAGTCGTCAAAAAATAAATCATCCTCATGCAAATAATATACCAAACCATCCATGCTGATGTAGCCAAGCGATGAACTGATGAAAACACTGTGTGTGGACCACCTAGACCATCTGGCACATATTTGTTCCTCATCAAACAAATGCCAAAAATGCCTAGGCATCAAACTGTGAAGCTCGAATATCTGATACTGGCATGAATATGCTGCCTCAGGATAGCAAGAAGTTGAGGAGCGAGGACGTAGAGGGCTAAGCCTGGAAATGCCAAAGGCATGTGTGAACTCTGTAAAAGATATGGATGGAGCACATGATACCAGAAGGAAAATCATAAGAGCAATCATAGAGCCATGATGACATGAGCGGCTCCCTTACGATCACAATCAAAAATTTTGTCAGAATGATGTCGCGATGACAATGTGAATTCTCCACCATGGTGATCAAATGAAGGATAAAATTAAAAGTAACAACCCATGGCTGTGTGTGAGCACTACCAAAAGCATACGCACCACCAAAACACAGTGCACAACAAGTGTGAACACACCTCTCAAACACAAGGCATATAGGACATGTGACCCACGATGTGTGAACAAGCCCAACTAACACTCAACACACAAATCAGTGTGTACAATGTGAAAGAATCCCCACCAAGAACACTCATAGCATGTGAACACCCCTCCTTAAACACCATGCATGTAAATAATCCCAAATGTATGAAGGCTGTGAAACACAACGCATAAACAAGCCCAATAATCACCAAGCGCGTGATCACCCCGAAAATAAACGCAACGTGTAAAAGCATGTGAACAAGCCCAAGCAAGGCATGTACATGTACAAACTCACAAGAAAGTACCCCAAAGTGTGCTCGTGTTGTGACAAACACAACAAAAATCCAAATGATGCAAGCTGCATGCGAAACACCCCTAAGGTGTTGTGGACAAGAGAGTAATGTGGTTTGGACCAAAGGTGCGAAGAGCCCAGAAGACAGTGTGGATAATTTAAAGGGAGAGATTCCTGAAGTGTAAAAATAACAAAACCCTAAACATTCAAAAGCTTTTCCTTTCTCTTTTGTGCACTAGTGGTGGCTCAACTAGAAAGCTATGAACTCGATGATGGCGGCCACTTATTGAATTGAGATGCGAGCTCTCTTGACCCCATGGTGAGGACTCTTTTGCTGAGCCTAGAGCTTCCTAGCTTAGTGATGGTGATGATGCAAAACTTTTTCTCTTTTTTTTAATAAATAAATCTTTCCAATGCGCTTAGCCATGGCAGTTGCGCTTTGTTGGCATTGTGAACAATACAACTTTCATATCCAAAAGCGCTAATGCTCTACTTGTGCTTAAATCAATTAAAAATATGCTAAGCCTTGTAAGACGATGAAGCGACAATTATAGATGCTAGCAGAGTCGTCAGCGGAAGGTCCGAATTGAGCTTGCAAATCCTCCAAGATGAATGAGACCCGTAAGCTGATCGTAGCACTCCACTACTAGAGATTTGTACACTCTATAGAAGATCTATGCTATGCTCTAGATAAGATGTTTGTAGGTATGCTGAGCTTTAGAACCAAGCGATGAAGCACAACTTAGGCATCGTTGCAATCATGAGCTTTGAAACAGGGCTATGAAGTGGCACACCACTTAGAAAGCGATCCTTCTGAGATGGAGTGTCATGGTGTTGAGCGATGTGCGAGAGATTCAAGAATAAGAGCGTGGTGGCAGAGCAAGTATCAATGGGTGAGCTAGAGAAGCAGATGACGAGGGCTTTGAGAATGAGAGTGTGGAAGAAGCAAGTGTCAATGGGTGAGCTAGGGAAGTAGATGGCCAAATCTTCTTATATAACCCAATTCCTAGCCCCTCTAAGACTCCTTAATGCCTATGAAATTCTTCCAAAATGCTTAGCAACTCCACAGCCACATCTATGGGTAGAGAACCTTAAATGTTTGGGAAATAGAACCTTAAAAAGAGTCTGATTTGTGATCTCAAAATAGATTTACTACTTATTTCTTGTTTCTCTATACCTAGGCTACCACAACATTGGCAAACAACCATGGGGTTACTATCTAAATCTGTCTTACAGGCAGAGACCTGCATTTAGCTTGAGAGATTTGACTAACTACCTTGTTCTCTAGATACATTGATGATGATACTACCTGCTTGGCTGGGTTGCAACTTAGGATGTTGTAAACAAAAATGGTATGCTCCTTAGTTCGTTTTTACTTTACTTCTACATGTGTTGTTTTGCTATAAGCAATCCAGATCTATTTCTTTTAGAAGTATCACTCATGGTCTCTATAATCGAGCAAGCTTTAGTCCTTTAAAGCCACTACCAGAAGAATATATTTATCTAGACTCCATAGTATCTAGACATAGTATCCAAGCTGGTTGTTGTTGCTCTATAGTGACTTAGAACATTGACTACTGCTAGTATTTCAATCTTTCTCTTCTTATATTACTTAATGATACTATCTATATTGCTAGCCTGGTACCGTTACTTTTGCTGAGAGCTTTTGCGAAGCTAAGTGATGATGCTTTAGAGGGACAAATCAATGCTTGTGAGAGACCTTCCCACTCAAGAGGCCATATATGCAGGTTAGGAGAACCCTTGGTGTATATGGCACACTCGCTTGCACCAGTTGACTAGGCTCAATTCTCGACAGGGCCATACTCTGTATTTGCATCAAATCGATAGAACTTTGCATTGTTTTCTGCATGAAGCTACGATCTACACTTAATCTTTTCCAAAGTTGCACTTGATTTATCAAGACAACACTTTTGTGAACTGGTTTTCTTAAACTTCCACAGATTAACACTAATCTTTGAGGATTAGTGCTAGTCCAATTAAGTTGTAAACAACCTAATATGAGAAAACCACTATTGTTTAATCTTTATTTGCAAACGTTTGTTGGCATTTTTACCATTTCTTGGTATTTTAACTATTTCTTGATATTTCAACTGTTTCTTGGAAGTCATAGCAAGAACCATAACAAATAGCAAAGGGATGCAAAGAATGTGTAGGATTTTGATAAGTATCACTATCCACAACTGTGAATCTTTGCACGAATCTTGCTCTCTAAACTTGAATCTTCAATTCTACATTGATCTTGAATTGAATCTTCAATGTTCTTCAACTCTACACTAAAATCTATGTACTTGAGACTATTACATAAAAAATTATATTTTGTAACTTTATTAATACTCTTCTTCACAAAAGGAAGACTAGAATGGAATGAAAGCTGAGATATGGGTTATTATTTAGGATATTAAAGAGATAATCTCATACAAAGAACCATGATGCCTAAGTGAGTTAACCTCTCACCAAGAGGATGCAAAAAGACTTCCATAAACCAAGGCTCCAAGAACAAACAAAATGTCTAGGAGAGATCATGTCCAAATATCATAAACGGTCATAAAAGTCATAAAGGACACAAATGACAACCGTGGCCCCCTTATATGCTTGAGTCCATGAACATGGTCCTAAGCCTAATATAAAATTAGTTTCTCCATTACAAAAACCATCCCCTCCTACATACATGAAATGTAAATCCAAACCATGTAGACTCCAAATCAATGGCTCTCGAATTGCCTGGATAGAATGGAAAATGTAGAGAGCCAATGTTGGTGATGTGCTTGGCCAATCCTCCTGGATCAAATGGATAGCTACCCATGTCGATCATGTAGCTCGCTATATATCCACTTGGATCAAATAGATAGCCCAAGTGTGGACCATCCAACCATGGAACAAATGTGTGACCCTCTGGCTTGAGAAGGAAGTATCCAAGCTCCTTGTCCAAAGTGAAATGACCACCAAAAATACCTCACTTTTGTTTTCTATGGGTGTAAAGACGATTCTATTTTCTTTAGAATCGGAACATTTACTTTTGGATGCAATATATGTCTAAATACCTATTGACGCATGGTTCGGCTCATGCCCATACGTCTATTGATGCAGTGGATCATATCTTTGACTTTTCGAGCGATGCTACATAGGATGACGGCATTGGTTTCTTCTTACCCTCGTATGATGCCAACCTTGAGACATGTTCTTTTGGTTCCTATGGGTGTCGACACAATCCTATTTTCTTTGGAGTTCCTCGGACATTTACGTTTTTGTTCAACTCATGCCCCTATACTTGATGCAATGGGGGTCATGTCTTTGACTTTTCAATTGATGCTAAATGGGATGATGGCCTTGGTTTGCTCTTACCCTTGCATGACGCCAACCTTGACACATGTTCTTATGGTTCCTTCTGTGGGTGCCGACATGATCCTATTTTCTTTGGAGCCAGGACATTTACAAAATTTTGGGTGCAGTATATGCCATTTGACATGATCCACTGTATCAATGGATATATGGGCATGAGCCAAACCGTGCATCATCTCCTCATGTGCAAAACCCTTTGTGTGTATGATGAACCAAGATAACAATTTGATCATCGACATCATCATAGTACTACATCACTGAAAAATGAAGAGGTATCCTCACACGAAAGTCAAATGTTATTGTCTCTTAAATCATCATCTATGGCATCCCCAAGGTCTGCAAGGTCATCCTCGTAAACATGGTCTATCTCCATCAATAGTTCTCCTATGTGACCTACATCCGATAACAAATCTATCTCCAACAATATAGGATCTAGGGATATGTCTAGATCAAATGCAAATCTCTCAAGATATATGTCATATGATCTACTATGGACATGATCAATACGCATAATCCTACTACGATATGTCACCTTGATGAAATCATCACTACTCTCATGCACTATCCTCGATTGCTTAAACACATGAACTCTATCCACATGAAGACTGCCAAGAATGTGTAATGAATACTCTCCACAAATAGAAATCCTAGAAGAATAGCCTAATGCATCTAACACTAAGAACTCAGATCTATGCTCATAGGTGTCTCTCTCACTTGTATCCGGAGTATCACTAACCTCAAGTGTGCTAATGGGTATACTAATCCCAAGTGTGCTAATGGATTCATCATTAATCAAATGCACACTATCCTCTAAAAGGTCGCCACCCACGATCAACTAAAGTGTCCACGTGATTTGTAGGAAAGAAGATAGGCACAGAAGTGTCGATGCTCAGTGTGTTAATGAGTATACCGATCCCGAGTGTGCTAATGGATGCATCATTAATCAAATGCACACTATCCTCTAAAATGTCACCACAATCAACTAAAGTGTCCAGGAAAGAAGATAGGCATACAAGTGTCGATGCTCATTGTGCTTGTTGCCATCTCTGTCCTCAAGATCATGCCCACATGATATGAATCGCACACATCACTATCACATACATCATCGTCATGTGCATATGTGTCAGTGGCATCATTTGACGTACATCACTATGATCATGTGCATTTTTGTGGGATACACATCAATGTCATCATGTGTGCGTGTGTGTTTGTGTGTCCAATACGTCATCATGTGTATGAGTGTATATACAATACATCATGTCTTAGGAACAAATCACAATGACTAGAGTGTGGGATACTCAATCAAGTCGTCAAAAGATGAATCATCCCCATGCAAATAATATACCAAACCATCCATTCTGATGTAGCCAAGCGATGAAGTGATGAAAACACTGTGTGTGGACCACCTAGACCATCTGGCACATATTTGTTCCTCATCAAACAAATGCCAAAAATGCCTAGGCATCAAACTGTGAAGCTCGAATATCTGATACTAGCATGAATATGCTGCCTTAGGATAGCAAGAAGTTGAGGAGCGAGGACGTAGAGGCCTAAGCCTCAAAATGCCAAAGGCATGTGAGAACTCTGTAAAAGATATGGATGGAGGACAGGAAAATCATAAGAGCAATCATAGAGCCATGACGACATGAGCGGCTCCCTTACGATCACAATCAAAAATTTTGTCAGAATGATGTCGATGACAATGTGAATTCTCCACCATGGTGATCAAATGAAGGATAAAATTAAAAGTAACAACCCATGGCTGTGTGTGAGCACTACCAAAAGCATACGCACCACCAAAACACAGTGCACAACAAGTGTGAACACACCTCCCAAACACAAGGCATATAGGACATGTGACCCACGATGTGTGAACAAGCCCAACTAACACTCAACACACGAATCAGTGTGTACAATGTGAAAGAATCCCCACCAAGAACACTCACAGCATGTGAACACCCCTCCTTAAACACCATGCATGTAAATAATCCCAAATGTATGAAGGCTGTGAAACACAACGCATAAACAAGCCCAATAATCACCGAGCGCGTGATCACCCCGAAAACAAATGCAACGTGCAAAAGCATGTGAACAAGCCCAAGCAAGGCACATGTACAAACTCACAAGAAAGTACCCCAAAGTGTGCTCATGTTGTGTACAAACACAACAAAAATCCAAATGATGCAAGCTGCATGTGAAACACCCTACTAAGGTGTTGTGGACAAGTGAGTAATGTGGTTTGGACCAAAGGTGCGAAGAGCCCAAAAGACAATGCCGATAATTTAAAGGGAGAGATTCCTAAAGTGTAAAAATAACAAAACCCTAAACATTCAAAAGCTTTTCCTTTCTCTTTTCCGCACTAGTGGTGGCAACTAGAAAGCTCTGAACTCGATGATAGCGGCCACTTATTGAACTGAGATGAGAGCTCCCTTGAGCTCCATGATGAGGACTCTTTTGCTGAGCCTAGAGCTTCCTAGCTCAGTGATGGTGATGATGCAAAACTTTTTCTCTTTTTTTTAATAAATAAATCTTTCCAATGCGCTTACCCATGGCAGTTGCGCTTTGTTGGCACTGTGAACGATACAACTTTCATATCCAAAAGCGCTAATGCTCTACTTGTGCTGAAATCAATTAAAAATATGCTAAGTCTTGTAAGAGGATGAAGCGACAATTGTGGATGCTAGCAGAGTCGTCGGAAGGTCCGAATTGAGCTTGCAAATCCTCCAAGATGAGACCCGTAAGCTGATCGTAGCACTCCACCACTAGAGATTTGTACACTCTATAGAAGATCTATGCTATGCTCTAGATAAGATGTTTGTAGGTATACTGAGCTTTAGAACCAAGCGATGAAGCAACACACAACTTAGGTATCATTGCAATCATGTTGAGCTTTAAAACAGGGCTATGAAGTGGCACACCACTTAGAAAGCGATCCTTCTGAGATGGAGTGTCATGGTGTTGAGCGCTATGCGAGAGCTTCGAGAATAAGAGCGTGGTGACGGAGCAAGTATCAATGGGTAAGCTAGGGAACCAGATGACCAGAGCTTTGAGAATGAGAGTGTGGTGGTGGAAGAAGCAAGTGTGGTGGTGCAAGTGTTCATGGGTGAGCTAGGGAAGTAGATGGCCAGATCTTCTTACATAAACCAATGCCTAGTCCCTCTGAGACTCCTTAATGCCTATGAAATTTTCCCAAAATGCTCAGCAACTCCACAGCCACATCTGTGGGTAGAGACAATGTTTGGGAAATAGAACCTTAAAAAGAGTCTGATTTGTGATCTCAAAATAGATTTACTGCTAATTTCTTGTTTCTCTATACCAAGGCTACCACAACATTAGCAAACAACCATGGGGTTACTATATGAATCTGTCTCACAGGCAGAGACCTGCATTTAGCTTGAGAGATTTGACTAACTACCTTGTTCTCTAGATACATTGATGATGATACTACTTGCTTGGCTGGGTTGCAACTTAGGATATTGTAAACAAAAATGGTATGCTCCTTAGTTGGTTTTTACTTTACTTTTGCATGTGTTGTTTTGCTATAAGCAATCTAGATCTATTTCTTTTAGAAGTATCACTCATGGTCTCTATAATCGAACAAGCTTTAGTCCTTTAAAGCCACTACCAAAAGAATATATTTATCTAGACTCCATAGTATCTAGACATAGTATCCAAGCTGGTTGTTGTTGCTCTATAGTGACTTAGAACATTGACTACTGCTAGTATTTCAATCTTGCTCTTCTTATATTACTTAATGATACTAGCTATATTGCTAGCTGGTACTGTTGCTTGCTGAGAGCTTTTGCAAAGCTAAGTGATGATGCTTTAGAGGGACAAATGAATGCTTGTGAGAGACCCTCCCACACTCAAGAGGCCATATATGCAGGTTAGGAGAACCCTTTTTGTATGTGGCACACTCGCTCGCACCAGTTGACTAGGCTCAATTCCCAACAGGGCCATACTCTGTATTTGCATCAAATACATAGAACTTTGCATTGTTTTCTACATGAAGCTACAATCTACACTCAATCTTTTCCAAAGTTGCACTTGATTTATCAAGACAACACTTCTGTGTAC
Organism: Cibotium barometz; assembly: GCF_041138505.1. Taxonomy (NCBI): domain Eukaryota; kingdom Viridiplantae; phylum Streptophyta; class Polypodiopsida; order Cyatheales; family Cibotiaceae; genus Cibotium; species Cibotium barometz. The sequence goes on along the minus strand of NC_141072.1, from coordinate 12,094,892 downwards.
TGGTTTTCTTAAACTTCCACAGATTAACACTAATCTTTGAAGATTAGTGCTAGTCCAATTGAGTTGTAAACAACCTAATATGAGAAAACCACTGTTGTTTAATCTTTATTTGCAAACGTTTGTTGGCATTTTTACCATTTCTTGGTATTTTAACTATTTCTTGATATTTTAACTCTTTCTTGGAAGTCACAGCAAGAACTATAACAAATAGCAAAGGGATGCAAAGAAGGTGTAGGACTTTGATAAGTATCACTCATCCTGTGAATCTTTGCATGAATCTTGCTCTCTAAAATTGAATCTTCAATTCTACATTGATCTTGAATTGAATCTTCAATGTTCTTCAACTCTACACTAAAATCTTTGACTCTGTACTTGAGACTACTGCACAAAAAATTATATTTTGTAACTGTATTAATACTCTTCTTCACAAAAGGAAGACTAGAATAGAATGATCATAAAGCTGAGATATGGGATATTTTTTTACGATATTAAAGAGATAATCTCATACAAAGAAGCATGATGCCTAAGTGAGTTAACCTCTCATCACCAAGAGGATGAGAAAAAGGACTTCCATAAACCAAGGCTCCAAGAACAAACAAATTGTCTAGGAGAGATAATGTCCAAAGATCATAAACGGTCATAAAAGTCATAAAGGGCACAAATGACAACCATGGCCCCCTTATATACTTGAGTCCGTGAACATGGTCCTAAGCCTAGTATAAAAGTAGTTGCTCCATTACACAAAAACCATCCTCTCCTACATACATGAAATGTAAATCCAAACCATGTAGACTCCAAATCAATGGCTCTCGAATTGCCTGGATAGAATGGAAAATGTAGAGAGCCAATGTTGGTGATGTGCTTGGCCAATCCACCCGGATCAAATGGATAGCTACCCATGTCGATGATGTAGCTATATATCTACTTGGATCAAATAGAGAGCCCAAGTGTGGACCATCCATCCATGGAACAAATGTGTGACCCTCTGGCTTGAGAAGGAAGTATCCAAGCTCCTTGTCCAAATTGAAATGACCACCAAAAATACCTCACTTTTGTTTTCTATGGGTGTCAAGATGATTCTATTTTCTTTAGAATCAGGACATTTACTTTTGGATGCAAGATATGTCTATATACCTATTGACGCATGGTTCGGCTCAGGCCCATATGCCTATTGATGCAGTGGATCATATCTTTGACTTTTCGAGCGATGCTACATAGGATGACGGCATTGGCTTCCTCTTACCCTCGTATGATGCCAACCTTGAGACATGTTCTTTTTGTTCCTATGGGTGTCGACACAATCCTATTTTCTTTGGAGCGCCCGGGACATTTACTTTTTTGTTCAACTCATGCCCCTATACTTGATGCAGTGGGGGTCATGTCTTTGACTTTTGAATTGATGCTAAATGGGATGATGGCCTTGGTTTGCTCTTACCCTTGCATGACGCCAACCTTGACATATGTTCTTTTGGTTCCTTCTGGTGCAGGTGCCGACATGATCCTATTTTCTTTGAAGCCAGGACATTTACAAAATTTTGGGTGCAGTATATGCCATTATACATGATCCACTGTATCAATGGATATATGGGCATGAGCCAAACCGTGCATCATCTCCTCATGTGCAAAACCCTTTATGTGTGTATGATGATCCAAGATAACAATTTAATCATCGACATCATCATAGTACTACATCACTGAAAAATGAAGAGGTATCCTCACACAAAAGGTAAATGTTATCGTCTCTTAAATCATCATCTATGGCATCCCCAAGGTCTGCAAGGTCATCCTCGTAAACATGGTCTATCTCCATCAATAGTTCCCCTATGTGACCTACATCCGATAACAAATCTATCTCCAACAATATAGGATCTAAGGATATGTCTAGATCAAATGCAAATCTCTCAAGATATATGTCATATGATCTACTATGGACATGATCAATACGCATAATCCTACTACGATGTGTCACCTCGATGAAATCATCACTACTTTCATGCACTATCCTCGATTGCTTAAACACATGAACTCTATCCACATGAAGACTGCCAAGAATGCGCAATGAATACTAGAAGTATTGGACGTATCAGCGATATCTCCACAAATAGAAATCCTAGAAGAATAGCCTAATGCATCTAATGCTAAGAACTCAGATCTATGCTCATAGATGTCTCTGTCACTAGTATCCGGAGTATCACTAACCTCAAGTGATCAACTAAAGTGTCCACGTGATTTGTAGGAAAGAAGATAGGCACAGAATTGTCGATGCTCAGTGTGTTAATGAGTATACCGATCCCGAGTGTGCTAATGGATGCATCATTAATCAAATGCACACTATCCTCTAAAATGTCACCACAATCAACTAAAGTGTCCAAGAAAG